>NC_073721.1:121874807-122185878 GCF_023634155.1 Falco peregrinus | reverse complement strand
CATGATGCCCCACTCCCAAGTGGTACAAGCTGTCTTTAAGCCTGGTTTGTGGAAAAATCTCTCCTTTTCAGTGGCACTGAGACATACATTGGCTTCTCTGCCACTCTCCTCCCTGTGGCTGGCACAGGCAAGGAGCCAGCAGCATTATTACACCCTTGCACCTCCCAGCTGGCAAAATGGCCCTTTACAGCCTTTACCAGTTGGTGCAAGCTGCTCTAACTTGTGTTGAGAAACCAAACCAGAAAAGAAAGCCCTATTTGCATTTTCAGCCTGATTCCAGACACAGCCCCTGTATGCTCTACATACAGGCTTACTGTTGGCTCTTGCACAACATGCTCCAAACTTAATAACAAAGGTGTGACTAGAGCTGTTAAAACTATCCTGGAGCTAAATATTTTTCCATTCCATCTCGTATTTATGAAGGTTTTTAGCAAATTGTCTGTACAGTGCATTGTTCTTCTCTTGCAGAATTCTTTAAGTCTTACTCATACCAAGAAGGGGGGGGAAAAATCCATAAGATGTGATATATGTTTATACCCTGCTGAATAAGAGGCTTTTCAGCATTGGGAAATCTATACCATGAATTATTCTAACTGATTTATAATAGACAGCAATGCCTTAAGGACTCTATTCTGACTATTTGCGCTTTCATGACAGGGTCGATGTACTAGCTGCATTGTATTCAGTAAATACAGCATCCAAAGCATATGTCCATATACCTGTTTTAGAATTACAGCCTATTAATGCACTTTAGAAAAGGGCAAGAAGCTTGCCCTTTTCTTTATTTTTAAGGTTGTAACTTTTAAGGTTGTGCCTTGAAAGGCTCAGAACTCAATACAACTTATATTTCATATAGTTTCAGTATCAATATCCATTCATTGACCCTAGATTTTTAAATCTCCCCATACTGTATTAGAATGCCAGCAACTGCTGGAATCTATTATTTCTGTTGTTTTGCTTTGCTCTCTTTTCTGTATGGGGAATAGGCTGCGAAGTCTTGATAATGTGAACCTACTTTGTTTACAAATCCCAGCACAGCTACTGGGTAAATAGGAAACCAACCAACTCAGGAGGCATCTGGATAACAAGACATGAGCCAGCTCAGATGAGGCCAGGGCAGAAACCCCTTATTGCAGCCTGAATATCAGGGGTTCCAAGCTGCCCCCTAAGATGCTTCAAGACTACTTTACCCAGTGACTAAAACCTGACTGGTGGCTGATGGGCAAGAAAATTCAGTGAACTGATAGACCTTTCTACCCAAGGTACCATTCCTTGTTACCTGCCTGCAGAAGACAGCAGCAATTTTTCTAGATGCTTTGACAGATGAAAACATTGATTTGAGACAGCCATTCCTACCCAAATCACCAATTCATCTTGTGAAAAGTGCAATATTCTCATAACACTACATCATTGTCCAATAATAAGAAAAAAAAAAAAAAATAGCACTTTTCACTTTTCTGGCTGCATGAGGAGGACTGAGTCCTGGCTGGTTCCCAGCAGCCTTTGGTCAAGTAAGGTAACTGACTAAAAACATAGTAAAAGGCAAGGAAATAATTTTATCAGTCCACATTTCTTGCTGCTGTTATTTTTGAAAGAGATAATCTCCCAGCACACACACACCCAAAGTAACCACATCATCCCGCTTCCAATATTGCTTGCAGTGTTTGACTAATGCATCACATTACCAAAGTTCATATTAAATGAGGATACAACAACTCGGTCTCTTAACACAACAAAAGAACTGGCCCTGAAGTTCTCCCAGCACAACCAGGATCCACATGGCACTGAGAGGTGGACTGTCTGCCAGCCAGTAAATGAATTTAATTAGCAGTGGAGTGGCTGGTCTCATATGGCTGGAACTGTTGAGTGTAGGTGTGTGTGCACGTGTACTCTCGACACATTAGCAGAACTAAGCCAAACTGCAAAAGAATCCATAAATTTTCGTTGCAGCAATTAAGGTAAAGAGACCCTTGCTCTGACTATGCCAGCAGGACATCTACTGGACTTGACTTTTCAGGAAATTAAGTTTGAAAGGGCACACATCGAAAGGCATCTACATAAAAGCATCCAAGTTTTGAATTCAGCAGGCCTTGTTCTGTACTTTGCAATGCTTTACACTGGTTAGAAGCCATTGAGACAGGAGAGAATTAAGCCTGGTAATGAAAAAATAATTTAAAGAGCATCTACGAAAAACATCTGATGATTAGGCTGTCCCCTTTACAGGTCAGATTTCATAGCTTTGCTCGGAGAAAAAGCATTGCCAACTGTTATTAAAGGAAATGTGCCCAAGACATTGAGGAAACTATTCCATTTACTGGGTCAGATACCTGCATGCAGCTATGCTTCTGTATCCAAATGACATGCAGACTACTAGGACCCGATGAACTGTGAAAGATTATTTATTCACTTTTTGAATGTGGTTTTATATATATTACTGACCAGCTCCCCACACCTATTCAGGCACTAATACCAATACAGTCCACACCAGAAACATCTCTGTCCTTTTGCAGCCCCCATAGGGCGAGGCAGGCAAGGGCCACAAGCCAGTTTAATTGGCCAGTGGGGATTTCCCTTCGAGGAGAAAGCACTCTTGGGGTACACAGGGCTGACATCTTACCCCACTCCGCTTTTGTAGTCTGTGACAGGAATGAGTCCATAGGCGACAGGCGGGACACACTGGCCATATGGCTACGACGCTTTGTGTTACTGTTATTGAGGGCCAACGGATCTCCTAACAGGACAACTGAAAGTCACAATAAGCTGGTGCAGCCCATTGTACACCTGAGGTTTTCCCTGAAGAGTTCTAGAAGGTGACGAGACAGCTCTATGTTATCTTTGATTTAACCTTATTCCCGGGCAGCGCTTGCAGAGAACACCAGACTCTGTCTAGTCTGTTGGCCTTTGCTGGCCTTCTATTCCCACTTTCTTATTTTTAAACAGTTTCATTGTAAATGAGTAAAGTGTTAGAACATTAGCTTATATTGTACTGCAAAGCCTATTCCAGTAAACCTGACAAAATTGGCATCATTAATAATAATACTTAGCACTTACATAGTGCTTTACATTTTCAGAGCACCATAGACATTAAGTTAATTAACAAGTGACAGTTTCACAAGTAGACGCTCTCCCTGCAGCACTAGCCTGAGTTTCTCACAAAAATCTCAAACTCTGTATTAATCTACTTGTCTTTCATCCTTCTGAAAAGATTATGTTCCTTTTTATTCGCCTCCTTTGGACATATACACCCATGTTTTTAAAAACCAAGTATTAAAAATATTCAGGTGGAAGAATACTGACTTAACATAAGCTAATCGGAAAAATCCACATTACCCTACTTTTCAGCCTAAATTACACAAAAATCAGAGCCCTATAAAGCACATGTCTGAACAGAATAAGTCTCTAAATTGGTGTAAAGTGTACTTAATATTGATTGCTCTGCAATTTCCAAAACTGTTCAGAAACAGAGAGACATAATTAGGTTTTATTTGAATTTTTCCTTCAGGTTTAAAAAGAAAGATGGCAAAAAAATCAATACATTAGTCTATCTACAGAAGTAAAGTAAGTGAAATCCTCGTCTCTAGCAATTTACATGACAAATTCACCAAGGAGAGCAGCATTTGGTTCCCAGGACCGTATTTCAGAGGTCTGTGGAGCCCATACTAATTTCCAAAGCTTAAATTTAGGCATGCTGGTGTCACATCTGGCTTGTTTTCTACTTGTAATCCACCAGACAAACTCATCACCCAAAAGACACCACTGTAGCAGGCAGAAGTCCCTGCCTGGTCCACCTATACAATGAGTTGAAGATCCTTACTCACTCTGACCTTCATCAAGAAGCCCCAGTTCACAGAGGCAAAGGAAGAACTCAAGAAGCTGCACCAACAAACCCCTCTTCCAAGATGCTCATAAAGATTATAACCAACAACCCACGTGGGTGGCAGATGCACTCACCACCAGGGCCACACACGTCCATACCACAGGGCTGCTGCAAACACCACCATGACCCATAGCACCAAGCTCAGAGTCCAACAGAAAACACAACACAAACGCTTGTATAAGGCAAAGAAATCACACAACGGAATTAAGACACAGCCAGCTTGAAACCACAGAGGTGTGTTGTCTCTACCATACCAGGGGCCTCCAAGACCACCTCTGACCCCATATCCAGCCAGCTGGGTGCCAACCATCAGAGTTTATCCCTCCCCACCACAACTAAGAGCAATTCCCACAGCCAAAAACGGGTGTCTTGAGGAAGGGAGCACTCAGAGCTGCTGCTGGCTCTGGGAAAGCCCTCAGCAGCCCAGTCTATCCTGCCCAGAGCCCCCAGCAACGGGCACGCTGAACACCTCACACAACCAAGAGAGAACAAAGGTCTTAACAGCCTTCAAGTTACTCACATGTCTGCTGCCCTCAGATATTAGCATCACTCCACAGACAGGAACAAGCCTTGTAGGAAGGTCTTCTCTGAAATGTTTGTAGATCCTCATGTTGGAGTCTGGTGGGAGGAGAAAGCAGCCCAGCTCTAACAAGGCCCTGGTGAAGCTCCACAGCTGCCTGCACTCATGAGGGAGCACCACAACAACCCACCCCTCCAGCTGCCAAACCCCATGTTCTTCCTTCCCACTCTTTTCTGGTAGGGCAGGGTGGGGCCATGGCTAAAAGCCCCACACCCACCCAAGTGGCAGCTGTGGAAGCAGGCAGGGGTGCTCCTACTTGGTGGTTAGCCCTCTTTGGTGGGACCTCTACTCCACTGTGGCACCTTGTTGTGAGCATTCCTCTCCTGTTCAGTGCAGCATCCCTCACATTCCAGCCCCTGAAAAACTACCTGCTGATGTGATTTTCCTGGATATCCGTATGATGCTGACAGTTTTTCTTAGAACCCCAGCTCCTGGAGTCAGGGGGGTTTATGCATTTCTAGTCCAGTTTGTGGCTGTGATGTTTGCTGATGGCTGAAACACTCCAAACACACATGGTGCTACTCGAAAAAAACCGTTACATGTGTCTGTCCATTTCATAAGTGCCTAGAGCCCAGCGTGGGCTGAATGGTTGCCATTCCTGCTCCCCACAAACTGCCCAGGCTACGCACCCACATCTCTGAAAAGCAGTTTCTCCATACAGCACTACTGCTATGAAGGTTTAGAATCATAGAATCCATGACGTGAATGTGAATTTATAGCATAAGAGTTATATTGGGAAGTGATGTTGCTTTTCAGCTACTTAGAATCACAGAATGGTTTGGTTAGAAGAGACCCTAAAGCTCACCTCATTCCAGCCACTGGGCCCCGGGCAGGGACACCTCCCACTGGCCCAGGCTGCTCCCAGCCCCATCCAGCCTGGCGCTGAGCACTGCCAGGGACGGGGCACCCACAGCTGCTCTGGGCAGCCTGTGCCAGCGCCTCGCCGCCCTCAGAAAAGAATTTCCTCCTGATATCTAACCTAAACCTGCCCTCTTCCAGCTCAGTGCCATCCCCCTTGTCCTGTCACTACATGCCCTTGTAAAAAACCCCTCTCCCTCTAATTTCTTGTGTAAAAGGGGGCACTGTCCTTGTGCCTGCTCAGAGTGTGACGGACAGAAAGGCAACAGCACCAGGGGAACTGCTGTAAACTCTTACGGGTGGTGCTTCTCATGGACAGACCCTCAGCTGGTGAAAATCAGCATTGCTCCACTAAATGTGATGCAAACAGTAATATAGGCTGATTCTTCCAACAATCCACTGCTTAAGGAGTGTGTCATAACATCTAAATGTCTGCTAAATTAATTGTTCTAGATCCAAAGACTTTTTTTTAGGCATCTAATGCCGGTAAGCCATTTGGCAGCAGCACGTTCATGCACAAACACACACACAGAAAAATGGCCAAGCCAACTTACTCAGCTAGGATGAGCGATTCTGAAACAACCTGAACGCTACCACACCGGCACACAGTGCTAACAACAAGTCACAATTTCCCTTCCTCTAATAGACAGTTCAAACACTGGCAAAGCTCCTATCAGAGCATTTAATATCTGCTGTAAGCCTCTGTTTAGCAGGAAGATTACATCCCCCAGATTTCACAGTTCAAAAGTTCATACTGTACTGTTCTGTTTATGGACTGCTTGACACTGCTTCTTCTTTAGTGCAGATATTCTGGAAAAGACAAAAAGAATCAGTTTGAACCATTTTGAAACAAGGTTTTAAGTTCTTTTTATGCGTCCAGGACCAGCCCTCAATCCTGCATCAGAAACTTTTGTTTGCTGGCATGGGATTTGCAATTAAGAATTCTTCTAACCCGCCATTAAACTTGACATGTTGAAAAGAAAGTTAAAATTCAGAACTGGATAATCAATGCTAAAATCAACATATCCTTTACTTCTAGTTAATAATTTTCTCAGGAGGAACAGATATGGCTTTTGAAAAAAAAATATTTAAGGAACCCACAGGTTAAAAATTACTTTTTCTGGGACAGAATGATCATGAATAGAAAGATGCTTCCAGCCTGTACATCCTTGATTATTTTTATATCTAGTTTTTGCTTCCCATTATACACCTTTTCTCTAGGTCTTTCAGCAAATAAATCCCTCAAACTCTATTTCAGTGCAGGACTGCTTTAGAAACACAGAATAGATATTTTTAAGTCATCCCCAGATATCCAGTTCCAGAGAGATAAGACACAGGCCTCGGTCTAATCTCATTTACACAGATCAAAATCAGAACTCATTCCATGGCAGTAAGCAGTGTGACACTGTGGTAAGCCTGCACTGCTTCTTACTTTTGGCAGTTTTGTATGCGATGCTTTTAACACCTCTCTGAGCCAACCAATTTGCATGTGTTCTTTAATTAAACCTCTGTTTTAAAAATGAGGCGGTACTGGTGTTTGTAAAGAGCTCTGCCCTGCCGGCACTTTCGGGTCGATGTCCTCCACGCACAGCCTCCATCCAGCCCGACCCTGCCCTGCTCTGACGGTGGCAGTGTCACAGTGATTTGCCTTTTCATTCCTCAGTGCAAATGACCAAATTCCTATTTTATAGTTGCACTGAAAAGGGAAGAGGTAGAAAGGGGGAAAGCTTTTGGAACAAATCAAGGAGAGGACTCATATTTACATCTTCTGGAGCTGCAAAATGATCCTAAAGCTGCTCTGCCATCTTCATTGACAGAATTGGTTCTAGAAAGTCCAGTCTCTGCATTCATGTCCTCAGCTATCCACTTAGCAGAGCACTTTATGAATGTGAAACGTCTCGACTATCTTTCAGGTACCTAACCCTTCAGGTACCACCACTAGCTAAAGAAATTATTTTGTTACTGATTCACCTGAATATTAAAATATCTCAAAAATGTGTTTTTCCATAAGTAATTATGTTGGTACTATGGTTAGTTTACTAAGTACAGGTCTGAGAGTCTTTTATAATTGAAGCCAGCATGTTTTTAGCTTGTGGATTGTCTTCAGGTCACAGATGAATGCAGTATCTCTTAGCCACCTGCTGCATGCAACATCATTTTTCAGGGAACAGCTTCTCACCATCTTTTCTGCTCCATGTTTCCCTCAAAGCTTTGTAGGTTGGGATGGGACAGAGGGTTGTGCGTGACTTTTCTGCACTGTAAGGAAAGAACACAAACAATGGGACAACCTCATTCTTTTTCACAGTATTCCAGAGGTGATGAAGTATGGGCTTGCAGATGTGTGCATTTAATCAGTTCAGACATTAAATAAAATTAAGCTCAAATTTAGGCATGCTCTATCCAAAGGGGACTCTAGCTTGCAACCACAACACCCAAGTCCCAGCCAAATGTCTTGCATCTTTACAGAAGAATACAATTTTTTGCCTAATACTATTCCACTCCCTTTTCCTGGGGGAATGAACCTTCAAAGGCATCATCTGTAAGCTCCTTAGCCAGCGTATCTTCTGACAAGCTTTGCCCTGCTAGTCCTCTTGCAAAGCAGCCCACATACCCTGGGTCCGCCCTCCTCTCAGCTGAGATGGCAGAAGCAGGGCACTCCAAGTGCCACTTCTCGTACTCAAACTGCAAGTAGCGAGCTGCTTACACAAATCCTCCTCATGGCTGGCCCAGCATGACAGCTTTCAGCACGGTAACGCAGGGTTTTACGCCTGGAAGAGCCAGCCAGCCTGCAGTGGTGGGAGCATTTTGATTGCAGACTGCAGTAAATATTTAATTATTGTGTGATTTCTTCTGTGCAAACCTCAAAGCGTTTCTCAATATCAATACTTGCTCTGGTTATATGTAACCATCTTTCAACTTTAAGAAATGTATTCAGGAATGATAATAAATATTTCATAAAACTGTAACTAAAAGCTGTTTGTAGACTTTAGGTGACCTGCTGCTTATTCCGAGGTAAGAGGAAGTACTTCAAGAGTGTATTAATTTCAAATAATTTTAAAGACATCTTATATTTGTCGGATATCTGCTTTACCCAGCTGAAAATCAAGGCCAAGATGACTCAGTCATTATACTGTAACGTGAATTCACTATCCTCCCTTCATACAACATACACAGCATGATTCAAGGTTAAGCATAGAATATCAAAAGACTCAGAGCACGGACAATTTTAATGGTAAAGGAACCTTGACTTTTACTGATTATATTAGTTCAACTAAAATTGACCTTCAATATATGAAGATTTCATTTTCACAAATAAATGGTATGACTGATGCCTTTTATTAGGCTTACAAAAAAGTAATCAGACTTGAAGCTTTCAAGGCCACAATCTCTTTTTCAGTTCAAATTACAGATAACAGAAGGAAAGACATAGTTATGAGATCTTAAAAGCTAAACTAATCTTTTTTTTGTTTGTTTGTTTCTTAAAAAAGGCGGTAGTATTACTATTTATCAGGTCCCGCTAGCTAGCATTGCCGCTAAATATCATGCCACTTTCTAGCATTATCACCAGAGTTGTTGCTTGTGCATATTTATCCAGTTAATGGGATGGATTTGTTACAAGTATTAAATAATTTGGACCCAGCCTACACTGATGTATTTTATGGCATGTGGTCAACACAGCTATTACAGCATGGATCTGCAACTGCTCCATAAACTGGAGCATACAGTCATTAAAATGAATGAGCACAAGTGATTGTTATGCTGTTTTTAATTATATGTTTATCTCTTTCTCTTTTATACTTCTATTTTTTTTATACCACGTGATCACATATGGGCCATAGATGTCATCTTAGAGGGTTTAGACAAACCCTAGGCAACCATCTTACTTTATTTAGGAGGATATAACTTACCTTAGCAGCAATTATAGGGCTATATATCTTAATTTCCATACATATTCCTGATTTTTAGTGAAGTCCAGTATCCAGAGTGGAGAGTATTCTGAAGGGAAAAGGAGCAAACCTCTGTTACGTGGAACACTGATTATGACAGGCATTATTTTAATGCTTATCACCAGGTTAAACATAAGTTTATTTTTTAAATTAGATGTTTACATTATGACTTGGACATTTCCTGAAGCAGTTTCTTTAATAACTGATACAGAATGGAAAATCTGGAGACTGAAACTCATCGAACAATTAGTTCAACAACTAATGTTTAAGACACAAATTCATAATACCTTCAGAGTTCAGTTCTGTTTTCTTAAACTTTTGCCATGTCAATAAATATTCCCTTCTATACCAAGGAAAATTGGTCTGAAAAGACAGTACAAGTATTGGAGCACATCTCTGACAGCACAGCTCCACCAAAACTGCCAGTGGACAGGAATGCACTGGAAACCAGATTCCATATAATGGCACAAGAATTCCAGGGGAATGGACCTTGCCTCCGAGGTTCATTGGCACCCTGTTAGGTCTGCGGTTTACACCATCAAAACCATTTGATGTATTAGTTGGCTTATGGGCTTATTCTTCATGTGATTTTATTGATGGAAATGGGCCAGAAAAACCGAAAGAAAATTGAAAGCACACTTTCAGTGAGTTGTATAGCCTTCAGATCTGCTTTCTATGAATGTTAATACCAGAATACACAATTATCTAAACTTTCATAAAAACCAGAGATACCATTGTAACCCACGTACCTCCTTTGGACAATTGGGAGTCAAAGACAGTATTGTCCGGACACATGAATCTGTGAAAATTTGCATAAATACATTACTTTCTTCACTGGGTGGGTTATCAGTTGTATTCCCAACATTGGCTCAAGGCCTATATCTCTCACATGACAGAATGTGAACAATTTATGCATTTAGCTAAATCTGCTTAACCTGGGTCAGACTACACCCATGTTGGAGCTCTGCCATCTTAAGCGAAAAAGAATTCTAGATCTGATGGTACATGTTCTGATGAAGGAGAAACAGTGACACTGGGCTGATCAACAGTTTAACAATGACACAAGTAGCTCCCTCTGAGGACAGGATCAGGTCTATTGAAACGATCAATTTAAGTTTTAAATTATACTTTTAATTATTTAAAATAGAAGGTCAGCAGAGCTAGGGAAAAAAAATCCCTTTGTGTCAAACAGTAATTACATCTGACTTTTCCACTGAAAACTCTAAGTGGTGTAGTACTGCATTATAACTGCTCAAAAGTATAAGGTTCTTTCTTTTGCATAGTTCAGATTGTGCACTGAACTAGATAGCTTTGTTAGTAGGGCACACGGCTGTTCGTTCCTGGAACCCAGCTTGAACTCCTTACTTAAATGAATACACTGGTTTTCCTCAGTCATTAGTAGGCCGTAACTCATATCAAAATGCATTGCATTTAATTCAGGACAGTTGGCAGTCTCTGCACAAGAGAGACTCCAAAATGAGCCAGCATATAAAGAAGGGGAATGTCTTCAGCTTAGAGCTGGGGTTACCACCAGGGCAAGGAGGGGATTTTCTCACTCCAGCTGTCTGCATCAGAACTGGTATTCAGTTCCTGGTACTCTGAGACCTGTAATCTTGGGGGGGAGGGGGGGAGGCGGGGGAACCCAAACACTCAAATGCTCACTTGGAGAACAGAAAATTGTAAATAAGACATGTTAAAAAAAAAAAAATCAGAAATATACTTGCTCATGCATCAATCACCTCCATTTCAGATGCGATGCCAAACAGAGAGGATGAATGAGGGCTCAGCTCAGTTAGAAAGAGTGCAAAAATCAACAGTACTAAAGCTACTTTTCAGGTTAGCATAATCTTCTGTCTGCAAACACTGTCTGTTTTATCTGATTTTTTTTTATTGGACAGCTGTGATCTTCTCCTTTCAAAACCTTGTCACTGCCGTTCAGCAGAAATGTAAGTGATATGATTAAGGAACATGGCATCTTGTATAATCGGTCGTAATCATTATCTAGGGGTTTCAGTAACATGACACATGCACGGGAACAGCAGCATCTGCTATGGACTGACAGATATCTCGGGCTCAGGATGATGGAAGCACACTCAGGGATTTGTAAACTTGTCTTGGCTAATGCCACTATCCTGATGTGAACCTGTTGTTGGCTATGCTGCTTAAAGGCCAAAGATTAAAAGTGTTTTATAAAGTTCATCCTATCCCTCATGAACCTACATCTCTGGCCGGTGTGGGATGTATTACCTTAGCAGACCTTTCCCACTTTCACTGATAGGATGGCACTTTTGGAAGCAGCTGTAAAAAGCAGAACTCTATTTTTGTAGCATTTCCTCACTGTGCATCAGATTGGTCTTTTACAAACACTCAGTACTGGATTAACTGTGTTTCCAGAGAAGTCAACAAAGCTGAATTGAGTAGTGTACTATGTAAGCGATAAACACTCAGGGATGGACTCCCTGCCACAGGGACACGTAACTGTAACTTGAGCGAACACTACCAAGCTTTTGCTGCTTGCCCAGAAGCTCCATACCCTATGTATGAGCTGAAGACTGCTGGTATGGCCCCAGTGACAGCAGCCAAATTCTGGACACTTCATAAAGGAGATCTGAAGTCTGTCTCTTCTTCAGCCTGCAGAGACTAAAATCCAATCTCTCACTTTCTGCACATGTTCCCCAAACACTGTGCTATTAAAGGTCTGGAAGAAGTAGAGATGAGAGATGTTTACCGTGCCTCCTTGTTGTAACAGAGTCACTGGAAGGCAAATGGCAGTAAGCCAGGAGGAGAACAAGCAAATGAGAATCACACCAGAAATGGGATACAGCTTTTTCTTTTTTTTTTTTTTTTTAATGGGGTTTTTTTTTTGGCAAAATTTAGAACAGCTGTAGACTGCATTAATTTGCTCTGAGGTCTGACTGATTGCCAAGGCTGTGGTTGGGGACATCACTTTTGCATGCCAAATGTGAAAATTCATCATTCCTCCATGTTGACATCAGAGGATTAAGACATGGGCACTGCTCCTTTATTGTGACTCCAACATTTTTCTTTTGGTCACTTCTAGACAGGATCTTGTATTCAGCCTGCTCCATTCAAATTTTTGTAAACATTACAGCCGCCGTATTTCTGGGACTGTTACAAGCTATCAGCCAGTGGGCAGCATGAGGTCAGGTTTCTTCTTCAATGAAGCAAAACCTTTTTTTATGCGAACATAGCAATTTATAAAGGTATGGTCCACCTAGACAGGGTGCTGTACAGTACCATTTATTTGCATTGGTCATACATCTCAGCTACAGGAGCATCACTATGAAATATTCACAATTTACAGATTCCGAGTAACATTTAGGGTTACTCCCAAGCAACTTCAAGGATTATGTTTATTATCCAATAATTGTGAATAATGGCCACATTGAAGAAAGTGCAGTCTTTAAACAGGTTAAATGTTTTAAAGTAATTGCATAAACTTCTGTGTATTATATATATATTTATTTCTACCGTGAGCAGAGCTACAGATCACATTGCATCAAACCATGTTATCTAAGAACAGCTAATTGTTCCAAAAGTATTTATTCCCAATTTAATTTTTTAAGGCTTTATGGGTAGGGGTGTTTCATAAAAGTTTAGAACTTTATGAATCAGATTTCCTTATTCCCGCCATGTAGGACTTTATCCCACAAATCATCTCCTTAGGTTATCTTCTTTTGATTATGGGGGTGGGCTACGCTGATTTATACCATTTGAGAATCTGCACCATTGAGTTCAGAGGATGAGCAATGGAGTCAGGTGCTCATCAAGTTCAGTGATGGTATCTGAATCTGATTCTTCTTGTGGTCAGGAACAAAGGCTTGAGAACTGATGAAAGGAGAGGCAATTAGTTAACCATGTTTATGAAGGAGACAAATACCGAATGCAACTACACCTACATCTTTAAGGCTTCTTCTACTGTTGCCTCTTGGAACAAAAAAAAAAATCCATTTTGCTTCATTCTCAAAAACAAACATATTGAATGATTATTGTGTAAGTGCCAGGATGTAGATATCAAAATTCACTCTTCCTTCTTGTTTCCTTGCAGGTCAAAGTTTGAAAGAAAAATATGTGTATAAATAAAACAGGCACAGATTAGATGTAAAAATCCACCTGCTCCATTTATTCATGCGATTCTGCATGTGAAAATATAATGTCAAGAATTGGGTAACATATGAAAGTACAGCTAGATAAATTTAAACAGAATTTTGACTAAAGATACATTTGGGAATATAAAACAGGGCAAGATTAAACATAATGTAATCAAAGGTAGAGAAAAGAATATGTCACAAGAGGACAATGATCAGAATTTCAGCTCTTAAAAATTCCATTTTTATTGAAGACATTGCCACAGGTGAAGTTACAGTAGCTGCTCCCACTTTCTGCACGGGCGTAAGCAGGTGCTCCTGCCTTCTCTTAGCCTCTGAGACAAACACCTGCTAATATTAGCTACCTACTTCCAGTTACCACCAGAAGGAGCTTAGCAGATGATATTTTCATTGGATTGTGCAATAATGCGAAGTCTTCTCTAATCTTATTTGGCACATTACCCATTGGATTTATGGAAATCCTCGATGAACTTTAACCTGGAGGTGTAGCCGTCGCATAAACTCTGCATGTGAGTGTGTGCTACGGTGGTCATGATGACTGCCCTTGACATTACCTACTGCTGGAGTCTTTGGCTAGGCCTGTAAGTAACCCTTAAATCCAAAGGGAATGAAGTATAAAAATCAGTCTTCTAAACACATAGCACTTTGGCTGATTAGCATGGAGAAAAAAAGAATTAATAATGAGGAGAAAAAAAAGATAGCCAGAAACTACAAACACCAGGGAGCCCATTTCAGCGTTACTTGAAAATAAAGCAACAATAGCAAGACTAGTCATCTCATTAAATAATAATTTGTTATTTCCCTTTAATGCTGCACAAGTTCTTTAATGGTTCTGACTTCTTAAGACAGTTGACTATAATTTCCACATATTTATCAATAGGAAGCTTGTATAACTTTTAATGAGTCCTTGAACTGACCACCTGTGAACAAGAAACATCATAAACCTTGTCCCTTGAAATATGAAATATAATTTGAACATAAGTTTTCCTTGATCCGGCTGATGTAAAGTGGGTTGTGAAACTATCAGCAGGCAGCTCAACCCACCCTCCCTACAAAATTAAAACATGTCTACCGCTTCTGCCCAATGGAAATGAATAGAGGATGTTCTCATTTCCCACATTTGGAGAATTGCAGGTAATTAGAGAAGGAAAAAAGTCTTTGCTTATTAGAGATTGATTCTTTCATTAGAAAGGTATATTGATATATTTTTTTTTGGTCAGAGTCCAGCCATCAGGAGAAATTTCCAGTTGTTGAAACTAGACTGATGGTCCTTCATGTCTACATGATTTGTAAGTTGGACGTCTTGTGACGAGAGATGAGTATGTGCTTTGATCTGGATTCTGGACTTGGGAATTTCATTTTCATATGAAATTAAATTATTATAACGTATTGCAAAATTTCAGAAAAAAATCACGTGAAGAATGTGATTTCATTTCAGCTTGAAACAGCTCGTAAGTTTTACCAGCTCTGATTGCAGTGCTGATGACTGGTTATAAAATGGAGTCTAACTTCATTTTATTCTTATTTAAGTATCATCCATCAGGTTTTCTTGCTTCAGATTGACTTCACTGTTCTGATTAAATGTTAATATTTCGGGTTTAAATTACATATCCACTGGCATGTGCTGCCACATGCAGAGATTTCCTTTAACCGTGTAATTGGGTGATGCTGTATCAATATATCTGTAGGAAATTTTTTTTAAATAGTGAAACAGGAATTATACTTTTTCAACAAAGAATTTTCAAATATATTGAATTAAAAGAATATTCCGTTCTCAAACACAAAACATGTAAATAATGCTTTTGGTAGAGAAAGGTCTTTTTCAGCATTTCTTGTAAATTTGTTATGTTGATGCCTTCAAAGCCAAATATTTTCAAGGCATCAATTTTTTTCAAAATATTTGAAATTCTGTATTTCCACCCTAAAGCAGGAAGAAACAAAATGTCAAAAGCTGAATGGAATTTAAATTCCAGGTTTACACACATTTCTTTAATTTTGAGTCTGTAGGTACGGGTTGTCCTCAAACTCTGAACATCCTGCAGAAACAAAATGCGTGTATTGGAACTCCAATGCCATTTCAGGGAAGACTGTAGATACCTTGGATGCATTTCCCAGTCTCTGATCTGCAAGGGAGCATGGTGAAGAAGCCAGAAAAAATGAGAAGGCAAAACCACCACAAATGCACAAACTGTTTTTACAGAAATACTGGCGTGAGCAAGATAACTCCATCCCTTCACTCAGATGGCAATCACATCACAGGTAACATGATGTTTTACTGCTTTTGGCAACATTACAGAGCTAACCTCTCTGTGATGAACAGATTTGCAGCAGTTTTTCCTATGTGCTGGCCTGAACCAGGCTGTTCTTTGATGTTAAACATAAATATCCTAGCATTACTCTTATTCTTGCATAAATAAACTGTCTACAGGCAGTGGAAAGAGGTACTTCTTACTGCATTTATGTTGTGAGAATATAGAAAAGAAAACGATGCTAGGCTTTTCCAAAGGGCCATCTTTATCCTGACAAAAATCCGTACAGAAAACGTAATTGCATCCTTTTTAAAATATCGTCCCGGTGCCACAGAACATTGTGTGGATCTATTGAGTGATTTGCTGCACCAAGAATACTGCCCTTTCGTTTTCACAGTTTTAATGGCAATACCTGAAAACTTGGAACTACACAGTATTTTCCTTTGCGGCATTGGTCTGAAATGAGCTAGGTCCCTCATTTTTCCATTTGAATTATTAGAATGAATATGCAGCAGGAGGATTACGTTTTCCATTCTTCATGTTACACATAATCTCCCAGCCTAAGTGCTGAATCACATCTCCCAACTATTTCCTGCTCCAATTGTGCCTTCACTTGTGTTGCTTTTATTTCCCATGTCAGCTTGCACCTTTCTTAACAGTGTTGCTTTTCTTCCCCTTCAAACAAAAATATCCTTTTCTCTATAGCAATTTTTGAAATGTGTGCTCAAGTCAGGGGTTAGACAAACCTTATCAGTATGCGTGTGTGTGTACGTGTGTGCACTTGTGTATGTAATTCAGGTATTTTCTCTTACTGAGCAGGACGGTTGCATTGGAAATCTCGTAAAAGCTACAGTGGAACAACAGCACAATGCATCAAAGGGGGAACCAAGATTCTTTTTTTCCATAATTTTAGCTGAATGCATCACAAAGTGGCAATTATATGGCACATTTTTCTTCTAAAAAATTGGCCTCGTTGTGCCTCTAGACAACAAAACAGCATGAAGAAACCATACAGGCACAGCTTGGTTCCAAATAACCATGTTTACCTAATATACACAAATATGCCAGGCCTAACTATATAAATATTGCTGTTCTGACTTATTTCTGGAAGTTTCTAAAACACATAACATGGTGAGTAGAAAAGAACATTCGCCATTTGTTTTTACTCTAGGAAAAGGCAGTAAGTCTCAAGCATAAACATATTTGCAATGTTATAGGGAAAGGTGACAGGAGTATCTATGGAGCATTTTATACTCACTTGTACAGTGAAAAACACACAATGGAAAAATTCATTTCAGGTGTACAGCTCAAATTTATATGAGGCATTTTGATTTCTCTAGAAAGTGTTTTCTATAGTATTTAATTTGAATTGATTCCTGCTATGATTTTCTTTTTTTTTTTTTCTTTTATAAGATATTCAAGAGATTCTCAGGGTGACATGAAACACTTTTAAGAGAACTACCCATTATCACCTCTTTTCTTATCTCTAGGGCAGCTTTTTCCAGCATTCAGAACTAGCGCCTGAGTTTTAAAGCTCTGTCCCGAGATCGTTGTCAGATGAGGTCCATTGACAGGGAGGTTTTGCTCTGTGGACCTAATGTAGTATTTGAACGCATCAGAAATTGCAAATGATACAAAATGACTCAAAAAAAATATTCCTAACAAGAACTCAGGAAATTCCCAGCCCAGAGGCATGACTGACTTTAATAAATGGCATGTTAAAAATGTAACAAAAAGTAATTTCAGTCATTGCAGGGGAATCGATGGCACATGAATCTCAGCCTGTGGCACATGTACCTGGCAATTCTGTCTCAGTGTGCCCACGTCAAGGGCGCAGGGCTGAGATGGCAAGTTCTCCTTCCCTGCCAAACCTGCCCGATAATGGGATTAAGGGCTGTAAGAGGCACCCGCTATCTCTTAGTCAAGTTTTGACTTGAATCCTCCTGTTGGTGGCTTCCATGAGAATTCTCAGAAAACAGAGTCACAGCAGTCATTCCTCACTCATGATCACCATTCCAAGAATTTTCTCCAATTTTTGGTTTCTAGAAAATACAGGGAATTTATAGGGCCCAACTTACCTCTCAGCTGGTACAAAGATCAGTGCTGAGATCTAGCAAATATGACTTCCATGTGATACTGAGGCTGCTAAAAATTATTATTGGTGTTCATTTCCAGATGCGCCAATTTTGGGGATGTGGGTGACAACTGGACCTACTTCCAGCCGCTCCGTCTCCTGCCTCTCACCCATCCTGATGCTCTCCCGGAAAGTGTTCTGTGATAGGGGCTGCCCCAGGGCATGAGGCGCTGGAGTCCTGCTCACATGCCTGTTTAAAATGGTTAAATTGAGGTACATCTGATCCTGTAAAACTAAACATTACTGTCATTAGAAGCAGTACAAAAAAAGTGGTGCAAGGAAAGAATGCTGGAGGGGAGGAAAAGAGTATTTATGAGAAGTGTGAAATGGAAACACTGCTCATAGTTCAATTTTAATTTATTTTCCAAAATACCTGGCACTGTAATTCACTTGGAGTCCCAAATTTTATTACTGTAAAAATACCCCCCAAAATGTCTCCTCCTCATTTTGACATTTGTTTGTTTTTTAATGCATTTGAAACATGACTTGTGGTTTGGCTTTTTGGTTTGCTTTTATTTGGTGGGTTTGGATTTGTTTATTTGCAGGGACAGAGGTGGCTGCACTTAATTGCTTTCTTATTCCTCTCTATTTGTCCACTCCATGAACTTTAATATCTTCCTCCAGTTTAGAAAAAATTTTGACTAAATGACAGTGTCTTCTTTCCTCTGGCCACTTTCAAAAAGCCAGAAAATAGTTTAAAATTCTAAAGCAGCTAAAGAAATGTTGAAAAAAACGTAAAAAAGAAGGAACAATAAATCACTAACATTCTTTTGCACTTTTTGCCCACCGAAATTTAAAACTCAAAAATCTCCTTAAAAAGATCAGTCTTTGAGACTAGAATTTTAAAATTTCAACTTCAAGTGATTGCTTTGTAGTTATATTTTACACTCCTATAGAAAATAAGTTATTTTGTTGCTGCCAACCTATTCACTCATAAGCACATATATTTTATTAAAAATACTTCTTGCCAGATATTTTGAGGCAAAAAAAAAAAAAAAAATCAAACAGATCTAATAAGTCCAAAATGTAATCAGGCTTAAATTACCTACCAGTAGATTTGCTGGAGAAAATAATATACTTATTTAATATACAGCAGTCAAAAACAATGGAAGATTATTAAAAGAGAGCCTTTCCATGAAGAAACATGAAAAGATCTCATTCAGCTAGGAGAAACAATGAATAAAGCAAGAGAGATTCTTCAGGGAACTTAATTAAAAAATTCCGTTTTCTTCAAAAAAACATTGTGTAGTGTAGGTCCCTCTCTCCTGACACCATTTTCTTGTCTCCTCACTGCAATACTGTGGTGTTAAGGTAGGGATTTTATGCTCCACCAAAACCAGTTCCATCATGGATCTAGTCCAACCAAAGTAAAATTTAAGCTGAAACATTAACTTCCTTTTTGTTTGTTTTGACTAAATAAGAATAATCTCCTCCAGCTGTGATAATGGGATGGCTCTGGATCTTTTCCACTTCTTAGACCTGCCCCTTTATTTCTTTTCTAGAAAACATTAGTCTTTGATCACATGGGTCCAATTGCTTCAAAGCCACTACATCATAAACATATTTTTTTCCACCAATTTCATTTAGCTTCTATGACTTTTTCCCAGAGTTCTGATCCTTATTCAAATTAAAAGCAAACAAATAAAACCATCTTTTTATTCCTTTTCCTTGTCTGGTTGCCTTGCAAGGCAAAGACAAATAACGGCTTAGATCTGGAGAGACCGGGGATTTTCTTTCTTCTTTTAAACAGGCAGAGGATATTCGTGCAAGTGAAAGATCAGGGTCAGGACAGGCAGAGCTTGTAACTGAAGTTGTCTATCTTCAGGCCATGCAATTCTGCTGCAAGTTTCCCTAATGCCTTGGCAGTGATCCATAGCCTGACCTGGATACACTGAGCTGAGACGAAGAAGCCAATTAGGTTATAACCTGAAGTTAGTTCAAACAGAGGTCCTGTAGGTGAACTCTGGCTGCCTTATCCACTAAGCTGCCCTGAATCGGCATGTGGTTTAAATAGGAATGGCTAGGTTTTGTCAAAAATCATAGTTTCCCTAGGAATCAGAATGGTACAAAACACTAAAAAAAAAAATACAATTACAAAAATTGTTTTCTATGCAGTGGAAAAGCTGTTTTGTTTAAATTTATCTTCTTTGCTGTTTTCCTTTGGGTAGATTCTGTAAGGATACACTTCTAATTGCGTCATTTCACTAGCAAATCTCCTGTTGTATTTAAATGTGTATATATAAGAGCAGTGTTCAGAAAAAAAAAAAAAAAAAACCACATTCTGTTGTATTTACATCTGTTGAAAGGGACAAACCATGAATGAATGCTACAACAGCATTTGGAATTTCCCCTGTATTCCCCTATTTTCTTAATACATTTGGAAGGGGGAAAAAAACAAAAATTAAGACATGAACACAGAACCTCAACTTCCACAAATTGTCACAACTCCATCCACATCAGTGGAGCTGCTTTGATTTATATCAATTGAAGATCTGGCCTAAAGGTTTACAGGAGTAATGGGAATGGGAGAATTTCATCAGTGCTTCACCGACAGAGGGGAGAAGATATGCTGCGGGGAGCTGCACATGTAGTGCATGGCCATGACAGCTTACACACTAATTAAACCAGTTTTATATTTTGGTACTGGAAAGATGGTTAAAACCATCTGTTTCTTAGAATATTCTACTAGCTAAGAAGAAAATGTGGTCAAGATTAGATCTAGGTGATATATAGTTGTTTGGGTTTTTTTGTTCTGCAGCTGAACATAAAGTTCTAAATAATATTTGCGTCAGTACTTAAGTATAGATGTAAAAGTTTATTGCAACGTGACAAACAAAATGATCTTAGGTTAATCTGCAATGTTTTGTTCCAACCAAAGCAGTGATTTAATTTCATTAGTATTTTATTTAAGTTTCCCTCTTTCTGCATGTTTTAAACCTTGCAATATGAAAGCAGGTAATCTATTTTGAAACAAACGTTGAAAGAAATATTACTGATTTTTTTGCTAAAACTGAATATGACCCAGTCTGAGGCCTCTTACACATCAGGCAATCAACAGGCTGATGCCTCAGTGGAGCGTTCCAGCAAATTACCTGGCACAGCCATTGCAGGGTAGCTGTGCTGGAGCACATCCCTGGAGCTGAATTAGAGGTTGTAAATTGCCTCCACAAATCCCTTCCCTCATAGTCACTTATTGTCCCACATAAGTAGCTATCATTTTAATTGACAGAGTGTTGTATGAGGGATGCAAAATCATGAAAAATATGAAGTGCATCATACAGAGACAAAACACAGCTCCATTGAAATTATACCTTGTCAAGAGGGAAAATATTCTGGTTGGCTGAACATGAATCAAAGAATTTGGAGGACCAGAATGCTGGAATTACCTGGACTTGGAAAGTAAGTATAGAAAAGAACCCAGCTTGCTTATTTAGACTCATCTTTCCTTGACTTATTTATATTTTCTGTTGGTCACAAAAGGTGAAAGTTTAAAAAGGAAAAAAAGGGAAGAACTAAAATATAAATAATTACAACTTGCATTTGTGGAGTAGATAGTCCAGGAGACAGATAACAGCACAGAAGCATTTCCCTTGGGAAAAGAGCTTGAACCCAGCCAGAATCTGAAGCCATGGCCATCCACAGGCTGTCCAAGGGCCCAAGTGCACTGGGTTTCTGGTCCGTGCTTCTACCTCATAACAGTGTTTAAGTGGTTCACAGGCTCCGCACTGGCCCTATAAACAAAGATGAATTTCACTCTCTGAACCCATCTGTCATGTTAGGGCTCTGACACCATGCATGATAGTGCTTAGCAGTCTTGGTACTGTGCACACGAAGAATTTTAGTGCTACCTTTTCTCCTCTAAAACAGATACTTAATTAAAAAATAAATACGTGCACATACCTGTAATCACAGTTCTGTCATCTGATGCTGCAAAGCCACACATGGAATATCCAATTCCCACACCTTTCTTGCCTTTGTTTTCTGCTCCATGCTATGTATTGCCCTATGAAATACAAGCATTAATAAAATGAAGATTGAGGGTTATTTTCTCCCTTTGTAAAAAACATGAAAATGAAACATACATGACCAATAGGATGAAAAATGTGACAAATAAAAATGCCTTATCCCACCTGAGCTCTATTTAATTTTACATTCTGATATCCCTTGCTGACAAGGGAGAAATACCTTACACTACAGATTCTAGTGGAAGTCAACAAAGCTATTTCTGTCTTAAAGACTAAGGGTAGAATCTATACCTTAGTTTTTCTACTGAAAAGAGAGATTAAAAAAAGTTTACATCCACTATTGATTGATTTATTTATTTAATCCATCCACTGATAGCACGAAAGCTTCTGCTTTAGCACTTTACTGTTGACGCTTGACTGAACTATAGAGCTTAGGTTTTTTATGCAACCCTGAAATCAGCTTCAACATTGAAGCAAAGGCCATGACACTAGAGATTTTCAAGCAGATGGAGTAAAATATATTGGTTTTGTGTGTATCGGTGCAGTAGGTGTTGAAAATATAAAAAAGAAGACCATTGATCAAAATAATAGACAGAAGCATTTTTTAATCTGCACAAGTCCATACATGTTTGTATCTCCAATTGTACACACACATACAAAGACATGCAGAAGTGTATCTCTGTCTCCTGAAGTATTTGGCATTCTATATAGCTTTCAGCTTTTAGCCTGATTTCATCGACAGTTCAGTCAGAATACCATTTTCCCTTCCCTTGTGGCAAGCTACACACGTTAAGCCTGTTTTTTTAACAGTGCTCTTGTGCTGTTTTCTTTCTTTTGCTTGATACATGTTTTGTTTTGTTCCTGAAGCAGAAAAGCACAAGTTACCAAATAGATTTTTATTGCCAAAACCCAAATGTGTTTACAGCACAGCCACCTTGTGAGGGTTTGCTTGAAGGGGAGAGGGAGGTTTCTCCTGCTACCCCAACAGCACTTGCAAGTGCATTGGCCAACAGAAAAGTCAGTCCCAGGGTGAGGACCAGGAAAACTCCTGACTCCCCTTTCCTCTCCCCAGAGTGCAAACCTGAAGGCTCTTGACATCTCCTATGATTTAATCATTAGGACAAGGTGCTTTGCTGAGGAGCAGCCTCAGCAGAAGGTCTGATTTCAAGAATAACACTTGCACCAACAGAACAGTTTAAAAGAGATCTATTTCCACAGTAAAGATATTTATTAAATATATTGTGAGTGCCACCAGTGTATTTTCTGCCCTCACATTCCAAGCACTTTTAAGGAAAATGTGTATCACTATACACAGCCTATACATGAGTAAACTGAGGCACAGCAAAACCAAATGGTCTGATGCCTCAAAATTAATAACTAAATCAGCAACATAAGTTGCAGAGGAACTCTAAGCAACTGGCTCTGGTGGCTTTTTTGTTATGCTAAACACGTTAACGTTAGTACCTCAGGACTGACAAATGTTCCTGAAGGCCAGGCTTTTTTGATGCAAAGCCTCCTAATGCACCCAACTTTGCACTGAATGCTCTAAGAAGTAAGAGTTAACTTTAATGAAAGCCTGTTTGTGCTTTAAAATGTCATATATATAGCTTGATTAATGGAAATAGTTTAGAAAGAAATGTATTTTCATATGGAGAACGTACTTGCCAGTGCACTATCAGAGCACAACTGACATGGGACACAGTCTAAACAAAAGTCAGCAGCTACTAATGAGGCTTGTTAGTGATGCTAATCTATGTAAATGTTATTAATTGAGAACATCTATCTTTTATCTCCAACATTTGGTAATCAGGCAATTAAAAAACAATGACATTCCCGGCGGTTGTTCTCCCAGTAAAAAAAAAGTGATCAAAGAGTCCTGAATAAGGAAAGGGAAAGTCCCTTATCAAGAGCTGGGCCTTGCCTTGGGCTACCAGGCCTCATTAAAGGCAGAAAAGCTCTGTTGATCACCAATTAACCTGATTTGTAGGAACTCTGATAAAGACCTCAAACAACATGAGTTTTCTTAACTATAATAAATGACACAGTTTATTGACAAAAATAAAAACGTTTGGTTTAAAAAAGAACATAAAGGAGCTATTCAAATTGGATAGCCCTACCACACACCAGGCCTGAAAGACGTGGGATAGGTTTAACTACACCACATTGGTGGCATATTATCAATGCCAGATACAGTCAAACCTATTAACAGCCATATACACAACAACCAAATATATACATATTTGGTAGCTGTCACATAAATTTCTGTCATCTCTAGTCATAACAGACAGCAGATTGCATTAATTATGTATGTACTATGCTCATGAATGGAAATTCAGCGCTCTAGGGTGAACTCTGTATCTCGAAACACGAAAGTAAAAAAAAAAAAAAAAAGGATATTTTCTTGAGGCTTAATTGGTGGACATTTTGTGATTATACTTTTTTTTTTTTAATCTTAGCAGTTGCTTTAAATTATCCCTAGTGTAAATATGCCTTTTTAACCCATTCTTTCCTTTCTGGAGAATTCAATTCTTCGTCTCAGGTATTGTTCATAGTGTCATGACGAGTACGTAGAGCACTGCAGTGTGACTGTCAACTATAATTGTAATTATTGCCAGCAGTTCATTAATTCACACGGTGATGGCCTGCCCCTGTTTGTCTCTCTGGAGAAAGAGGGAATAATAACTAAATTTAAAACTTGGGCCTAGAGTTGAGTGAAAAAGTAACACAAATATGATACCAAACCCAAGCCTTCTCTGTATTTAAAGGTTAAATGGTTTTGTCTTAGCACTATACCTATTCCACCAGACGTATGCATTGTGAATGTATCTGCTAAAGATAAACTGTCTGCATGTTGGGGATCTTGCCAGCATTAGCATGTCTTATCAAATTGTACCCTGGGCTTACATTATTTCATATGCAAAACTTTAAATGTGTTTTAGATCTTCTATGATAATATGCATTTGAGACTGGAAGACTAAACCTGCCTTATTAGGTCTATCGAGTAGCTGATGTCCATGATCTTTATGGGCCAGATCTGACTGGTAAGAATCAGATTGGGTCATAAAGTGAAAAAATACCACTGTCACTTTTTCTGACATACCCATTTGACACATGCAGGACTGTATCTCAGATTTATACATCAAAAATTCAGCTCACTTTTCTTCCTTATGATGGAGGCTGCTGTCATTTCTATTAAAATATTTTCCACTATAAAATATCTTTTCCTCCTCACATCTGCCTTTTTCATTCTCTATTCATGCCTATTCAATGCAGAACTGAAGTAGTGAAGAAAATCATATGGGGAGGTCCAACGCCTTTAAATGAGCAATTTTTAAGAAACTTCAACTCTAATACACAAATTGATGATATGTCACATTTAGCAGAGACTGTTGGGTATCAAAAGACATATCTGAGAAGAAACAAAAAAAGAGATAGCAGTAAGGGTAGCATGAAGTGTCAATAACCCCTTTGAAGCTCAGACCTCTTTCTTAAGATGATAAAATGAAATATCAGCTGCTTAATGTTGGAGCATGTGAATATTTTGATCTGAGATGATGTCTGGTTTTGCTTTTTTTGCTTTCTTAACTAATGCATTAGTGTCTCCCCCCCCCAAAAAAAAAGGTATTGGTTAGTGATATCATGGGTGAGCTTTTGTCTTACCATATAGATCTGAGCATCTTTTACAGCAAAGATAATTATCTCTAACCAGTGATTTTGGTTGGTCTTTGATTTAGCTGTTCAAGCAGATGCCACCATAGAGATTCTATTATGCACAAACAATTGTATTTCATTGGTAAGTGCCCCGCATGCCTACTTCATTATTAGAACCCAATTAATTTTTCTTTGTAATAAAATGGAAAGACTTAGAGCTAACAGGAAGGCTAATCTAAAGAAATTTGGACCAACCGCAAAGAGTACCTGGAAGAAGCATAAAGAAAGAAGAGCGGTAATTACGTGACACATGCACACATACAAAAAAGAAAGAACATGAATTGAAGTTTCAGAAACAGGCCCAGGGAGCACAGATCGCAATCTGGCTAGATTGCGAAAGTAGTACTAAGATGTCTTAATTATATGATTGATGTAAGCTTCAAAAGAAAGCTCAGCTTTCACAATGGCTACAAGGTTATGAGTGTTATCTAATGTATAAAGAAATCTACCACTGAAGGCAAACACTACATGTGAAGCTTGAGACCTTTCTCTTTCAGAACCAATCAATAACATCTTAATTTTAATCTATATAATGTTTAAGAAAATGTGATGACATCCTTGATTGAAGATCACACAAATAATTATGCTAATAATGGCTCTCTTTGTAGGATCTACAAGGACTGGATCTACAAGAAGTGTCGTTTGAATTCCTGTGACACTGTATGTGAGGGGACCTAGTTCAATTACCTGATAGAAGTACACAGACTATTTGTTTGAGACAAACTGGGGAAAGCACTGCTTGGGGACATTGATTAACACATTCTAACACAGTTCTGATTACTTTAATCCAGTGACTTAGCTCACCAGCAAATTATCTGTTTTCAAGATAGTGGGGTTATCTGACAATGGGAATCTAATCTTGCAGGGAATTCCAGCATTTCAAAACTTGTTTTTCTCCAAATCAGATGATAAGCCCCTCAAATTCCATTATTTTAGGAACTTCTTTTTTTATTTCACGCTTGTCACTAGAATTTACTTTCCATTCATTTTTACCATTACAACTGTTAATATCAATGGAAAATAAATAAAGAAAACTTAGATTTCACCAAAACAACATATTTTTTATAATTTGGGGTTAAAAATCCAATTAAGAAATCAATACAAAGTGGTTTCCATTTGAAAATTGTAAACAGAAGGTGGTATCTGAGCTTGCTAAAAATTTGCAAAAGATGACCAAATAGCATTTCTCTGGCTACCAGTATCACTCTCAATGAACCGCTTTTCTGCCTCTTTTTTTATGCTGAGCTCTTTTTTCAGGGCATATGAGGAAATGTTATCTTTGCATATAAAATGAACTTACCTGTGTACACCCAACAAAGTTTATTCTAAGGAACTAATAAGTATTTCTTTGCAAGTATCCAAAATTGCAGGTAAGAGAGATGGACATGAAATAGGTCTTTACCCACAATGGACAAAAGAATGAAATTGAAAGCTATAAATGCACTATGGCACAGCATATGTTTTTAACACAAGCATCCACATAAACATCTTCCTCTGAGATGGGTTTGAGTAGTTCGAATTACCTGATCTTTGTCAGGGCTGTAGGTGAAGCAGTCTTCTCCTCTACCTATCCAATTTGTTTATTATTGAAGGATAACTCCCCTGCTTGGAGATACCCAAATATAATCTTAACACAGTTGGCCCAATTCTATTTAAAAGTCATTTTATGAGTCCTGATTGACCAGGTCTGATGGTAATAGAGTGAGAGTTAATGCTACAAGCATTACACAGAAGAGGCAAAAATAAAAGCTCTACTGTGCAGACAGGAGGGGTGAAGGGTCCATTGAAAATCAGAGAGATTAGCAACTCATCACATTATATGTGGGTTATCAGGAGACAGAGGTAATGAAAGTGAGACCTATATCCTTGATCAATAAGAGTTTGACTGCATTTTGAGTTCATTTTCCCCTGCCGAGAGTGAGACAGCAAGCTTACTATTGATCATGGTGTTAATCCATAACTAGTCTGGGCCCTAGCCTAGTGGAACAAGGAGGAAAAATAAGATAATAAGCAGGAACTCTTGATCTTTTATTATGGTGTGCTAGATAAAGAGAGTGCAAGGTTCAAGGTGAAATACTTTATGGTTAACCCCTTCTTGGCTGCTTAACTCCAAGTGCATGAATGAAAGTAAATTAGCCAGACCTCATTTTTATATATATATATTGACCTTGAATCCTGTTGACAAACCTTTTGCTAGGACACCCACATGTGTGTATGGGTTACGACTCCACATCTCTTCAAAGCCCAGGGACAGAGGCACTCATGTGGCATGAGTGAGATGCTGAGACCACATCCTCAGCTGGCAAAAGCCTGTGTCTTTTCCCTGAAATAAGGAGATGCAAGTTGCAGTAGCTGAGATGAGCTGAGAAGCATCCCTAAACCTCACTTTCAGCACAGTTATTTGGAAACTGAACGTGCTGACCTTAAGGAGAGCAACAGTTTCCATTGCTTGTGGATTTGTTCTAGCCTTTGTTACAAGCACATCTAGATATTCTCTGGTCTCAGCTTTTGGTTGTGGTGTTGGGTTGTTGCTTTTTTTTCTCTGATGTTTTTAACTGACAACATGTGCAATTAAGACAACTTAATCTTTCCCATGGCAACAGCTGACTGATGCCAGTGACAGCAACTGTTTTGAGGTGAGCAGCTGATGGGAAGTAGTAATGGCCAATTACCTTTTAATAAATCATGGGAAAAGGAGGAAACATTGTTTTTGCAAATGTGTTTTTAAACCATGAATATTCCATAAACTGTAGCTTCAGTAAAATTTAAAAATAGCAGCATTCCTTTCAAGACTAAGATGATCTCCGTTTCTTGATTAAATTTGCTATAAAACATTAGAAATACGAGTTATAAGTTCCTTCCATTTGAAGATGAGGAGCATACCAAGAGTCTGGTAATGCAGGAAACATCTCCTCTAGCTGCTCTATTGGTATAAAAGAAATATTTGCACCTATATATGCATTCAGCCTTACTGCTTCATTGTGTGATCCTGTCACATTTCACCAGATAATAGTTCAGTACTGGCATTCCTAGTCTGGTTTAGTGACCCGTATTCCAGCAGAGCAGTGGCATTCCCTGTGCTGTTCAAGATATTTTTGGGATGTGACTGAGAACTAACAGCCTTGTAAATGCAATTTATGAGGAATGGTTTCATTTTCTTTGAGGAAAATAAAATAAAACAACAACACAAAAACTCCTCTCTATTCCTTGAATTTTCGGGCAAAATTCACAAGTTTGGCCTGCCTAAATAAAAATTATTTTTATTCTGTAGACTGCATCAATGCACATCACCCCTAATGAACTGAAACACAAAGATGCCAGCACACATAGCACTGACAGAGCACTCTTACAGATCTGAGTGTGAATCTCACCACTGTGTGATTATTTGATCCTATTACTTGGCCAAATCATAATTATACTCTGCCTGCTAATGCCACACTGCACCTTTGGTTGGGTAGCAGACCTTTCAGCTCTCCTGGGCTACAACCAACTCATTCAAATAGCCTGTACAACTAATTTACAACCTCTGTAGAGCTACCTCACAGTTAGCTCCTTTTAGTAGTTGTTAAATTATCCTTGTGCATCATTTACATGTTGCATGAGTTGGTTGGGATAATTAATGCATGTAAAGAACTCTGAGTTTTTTGGATTAAACATACAGTAGAATTACAATTAATTATCCTGGTGATGATGGTGATAAATAAATACTACAGCAGCTGTGAGTGCCCTGTAGTCTCAGATACTCAGAGAGAAGATTAATCTTCAAGTGGTAGATAGCCAGTTGTTCTATAGCGTTCGGCATGTTTTACACAAGGGTGTGTAATGCAACTACATTATAACATAAATCAATTTATGGACAAAACAAGAGGAGGAAAAAAATACATTGTTCTTTGGTTTAATAACACACACAAAAATAATACAGGGAAAAGTGAATGATAAGAGTCCCAAGAAACAGTAGAGTTGGGTTTTTTTAAATATCAAATTGTTAAAATATTGCTGTAGGCAGCACCCACAGGTTAAGCTGAGTGGTTCTTCCTACACGATATAGAGAAGCAGAGACTCCTGCAGATCAAAAGCAAGCATCTCTTCGCAGTTTTAGGGATTTTTCAGTTTTTACCAGACTTTTCTTCTTTATTTTATAGTATTTCAGTAGTTCGATGCATGTTATTAGTTTTACATCCTGAAACCACAGCTTTGACTGCAGTCTCTCAAATATTTGACACCTTTAATTCAAGGTGTTGGTTTTCCCTGAAAAGGAGGTTTCCCCAAACTCTCCCATCTCGTTTCTGTTGCATACTTGAAAGCACTCATTAAGTTTGCAATGAAACGAGGTGGTTAAAGCAGAGGAAGTTGTAAAGTGGATTCGTGCACAGGAGCTGCTTTTATAAGGCCATGATCTAGACCGGACACTGATGCCTCGATTTTCTTGTGCAGGTATTTATATATGCATGTGAACAAGGCATAGATTTGTGTGCTTTGAATGACATCCCCTAAATCTTTATAGATTGTATTTTCTGACTACAACCTCCGTTTATGCACATGCCAATATTTAGTGCAATCCCTGCACAAATAAAGGTTATTGTCTTCATCTAACCAAGGCAGCAACCTTAAAAATATCACTCATGACAGATATGTGTACAAAGATTCAGACATACAGATGAAGCCATCTATATTCATCTGTTATAGCGTGTGCCAAACCAATAATGAAATGCGATGTAACATTTATAGTCAGATCAGAGCTTTGTGGTTTTACTCTCTTGAAAGTCCTACGGTTCTCAGGCTGACATTTCTGCCCAAGGTGCCCCTAGGGAGGGCTACAGAGCCCTGCTAAATATTTGCAAATGAGTCTACTTCTTGTGGAAGTCTAATATGGAAAAGTTTACCTTCAAACTGTGGGGTGAATGACTCTCTCAATTCATTAAGGAAGGGGAGGGACCACAGTTTGGAGTTGGAAGGCTGCCTTTCTCTTTTTGTTAGAAAGGTTTCACCTTGTTTCTAGGCAGTGTCTGGAGACAGAGCAAGCCAAGGCTCCAGTTCAGTGTATTGAGTTATGAATTTTATTAAATGGGGAATAATACATAGGAAAAAAGAGATATAGAAAACCATTAGAAGAATAATTTAAGGAAGATGGACTTTGATCAGTTTGTGGTCTAGTTGTCATGTACAGAAAGTGTCCAGGGTGGAGGCATAAACAGGGCCCCTCAAGTCTACATCTGGTGCATTCTTACCTTCCATGTCCAGTAGTTAAATAGGCTAGGATAGGTCATTAACTGCCTCACGAAACACTTCTAAAAATCAGAATTAACCCCTTGGACAATTTTTGGACAATTTGTCAAGTTACAGTTGGATTTCCTTAGGCAAAGTTAGACATTTAGTTCTACTATATTCGAGGTGCTTCCAAAGGACAGAGATGGATATGGCAGAAGCTGCCAGGTAGAACAGAAATGAGAAGACTTAGAGGACAACAATCACATGCCAGCACAAATCACATAGTGTTCAAAGAATAGCTGCCTGCATGGACAACAACAATAAAAAAAAAATTGCTTTGGAGCGGAGGAATGTTCTAAAAATGGATTACTTTCCTTTGGCTTTGGGAAATAGCTGGTGTGAACCTCAGGAGCCATCCTAACCTTTGAACAGTGCCACACTAGGTGCAGCACAGCCTCACCATTTCACCCACTACTTCAGCTGTCCTAACTACTTCAGCTGTCCTAACAGGTATAAGCGTATGCTTCTCTGTCTCCCTGACTCTCACCATAGGACTGGAGCACCTGCTCCAGAAATATTTCCCTGGAAGATACTTTTCCTATAAAAATAGCACATCTATATGACTACATAGAAAGTGCTGTACCATACTTACTATGAAATGAGAGCTGAGGAAGGTATTTTTTCACCTAGAAAGTAAAATGTTTTCTTTCATTCATCAAATTGTAATGTCATAAATAGTAGATTGGATCATTTTTTATTAATTTTTCCCTTTCATAATGTCCACCAGTGGTGTAAACTGAAACTGATGGATTTATTTTGGGGAAAAAAGAAAATTAAATTATTTTGCATTTGTTGGCTTTAGTGTGGTTTAATTTTAAAATTACTTCAGATTAAAGAGAGAAAATAATACTGTTTAATACATTCAGCACATTCAGGATTTTTAAAGTATCCGAAGAGGCAATGAAATTTTCATTTTCTAAAAATCATTTTCCAAAAACCATTTTTTGTAACAACACATGGCAGATCATTTTTGTCTGATGTTGTATTTTACATGGCTTTCATTCAAACACACAAGATAGCTGCGTTTTATACGCTTTTTTCATTTGAGTGCATGTAGCAATCTCACAGCCTCACTTACCACTTGTGAACGCTATAATCGCAAAGGCGTTGAGAGATGAGCCACGACCCTATTCTTCAGCTGGATTTAGTGGGAAACTGCCATGTGGTGGAAGATGTCAATTATATTTGGATGGTTTGCAGCTCTTTAGTGGGCTACACAAAATGTGTTGCTCACAATTAGGTCCCCGGGCCATTTTGTAGAAGCCAATGCCTGGATGTGCTGGAGGTATCAGGCATAAAAATTAATTCTCCTGTACATACCGTTAAAACGATAGTGGGATATTTTACTGTAACACACACTGTAATGACTCCAGGGACTACTGGCATGAGATGTTACAAATAGAGTTTCGGCTCCAGATTGTCGAAACTAACAATAATTTATGTCATTATTTTATATTAATTATAGATTATTTACTAATATCTTTAATTAATTAATGCTGTAATATGATTATGTAATTCATAGTTGCTGTTGGAAAAGGTTAATTTGTCAAGAAAGACACAAGGTAAACAGAAATCTTATTAAAACCCCATATAAACATTCAATTCAAAACTTGAACTAAGCATAAAAAAACTAAAATAAGCATAAAGAACTAAGTGCCTAAACATCTATGTATACACATCTATACATCTACTGCAAGTTCATAAAATAGTTGGACTTCTTATAGGTCTTTTTCTCTCCTTACAAATGAGACAACTTCAATTTTTATTTTTGTTTCAGTGGGAATTTTAATCTAAAAATATTAATTTTCCAGTCCCTTGGAGAACATCATTCCTTTTTGCAATATTGTAGCTAAAGGAATTATTTTTAATTATGGTTAAATTATTATTGTGATTTCATTTACATGGAAAACAGTTCTTGCTGAGGACAAGTGTAAATTAAAAGATAAGTAGTTCTGTAATCACCAGTAACATTTTTGTAAGCACAATTTAAAATTAGTCTTTGAAATGTAAGCAAATTTTTCTTTAAATTATATATATTGTCAAAGATTTTGCAATTTGCTTTATTATCAGCCCTAAGAGGTGTATTTACCACATTCTTGGCTGAATTTCCCAGTACCATAGGGCTTAGGAAACAAGAATTACCTTTGGCAGGATTCACAGATCATTCTCAAAGGTCCTTTCCATGCTCAGGGTGGGCAAAGAGGACTTTTAGCCCCTGGAAGCCTTCAGATCCCCATTCTCCCAGCGCATCTTAGAGCCGCTGTCAGGTTTCTTACATCTCTACTTGCTGCTGGATCTCGCAGGCTATTTTATGCCTGAGTAACTTTGTGCAGCAGAATTATTTTTTTTTCTGAATTGACTGGAATCGCTGTTATTCATTTAGTAGCTGACAGCTGCTGAAGTTCTTGAGAGTTCTTTGAGGCACATTGCCTCTTCCTACGTGCTTGTGCAGGACCAAGGGTGTTTTGAGTTGGGATAGTCATCTACACCACGATGAACGAGGCAAACAACTGACAAAACCCATGCAATTGAAAGCCATGATGTTAAACAGGTGTAGTGGGATCAGAAGCCATCCCTAGTGTTCATTACTGGCATATGCTATAATACTATCAAATTATTTCAGCAACCTGATGTGAGAATGGGGTGTGGCGTAGAAATTTGCAGATGGTAACAAGGGCAAAAAATGCCGAATGAATTTTAAATCTGTGCAGCATAACATTTTAGCATCAAAGTGAGCATTTAGTACCAAATACCATTAATTAACATTTCCATGGGCTTTTTATTAAATGCTTGCTCAGCAAGTCAAGTGTCTTTCAAGCTCAGAACAGCTGTGAATGTATAAAAATGTATTGACACAGATATATTCATGCATGCAAATAATGTACTTCTTTCATTTGTTGTGAATGATTGTTATTATAGGTTTTTAACAAGTTAGAAACTAATTTGCATTATCAACCTGAACAGGTGAAAGGGGGTTATACATTAATACCTGTCTACCTGTTTGTAATCACTCTGTAGCATCTGGTCACAGCTAATCCTCTGTTTCCTACTTGTTAACAGCTCACTCCAAGGGGTATGTGCCCTAACCCAGATTTCACTTCCAGCATCTCTTTTAAGGCTACTCAGGTACTCATTTAATAGCAGCTTTCAATCCAGAAAAGAGTCAGTCACTGCCAAACAAGAAATAAAAAAGGCATAAATTAAGTTTAAAATAATGCATTGCAACAAACAGTTCTGCAACTATGTGCAGTTCTTACAGTTTAATCATCATATAGCTTGCTAATACCAGACCCAGTTAGCAGTCACCTGATAGCTTTTGTTCTTACCCTGTGATAGTAACTAAATTAATTTGTTTCCTAATAAAATATTTCAGGATGTTGAGAAAATACAGATAAGTAGACAGAATCCTTATTAAGATCATCAGCATTAACATAAAATCCTTTTGTGCTCATTAAAGAAAATACAGTCAATTTAATTAATGCACATTAATCCCTAGTTGACATTAAAATCAGCTAAAAAACAACACTGATATAGATTATTAAAATGAGACCAAAAAAAAGTGTACAAGGTGGCCCCCTATAGGAAGAAAATCATTACTGAAGACCTAGGTTTCCTTTTTTTTTTTTATGGAAAATGTAATCCAGCTGGAGCTGCAGTTGACTGCCTGTTACTCTAAGGACAGTTTGCACCACCAGTCATTTGTCTGTGGCATTTTGGAGCAGAAAGGTACACCAGGGATAAAAACCTGTCCCATGCAATGGTGATGTGAAAAAGCCCTAGTTGTTCTTAGTCCTTGCTGGAAGTGAAGTGATGGGGTTGGCACAGGATACTGGGCTGTACTATTTTCAGGACTATTCCTAAGCTTGAGAACCTGTTTTTACCTTCTTCATCCCATGCGTGATTTTTGTACCTTGGCCATAGTTCAGTAGCATGTTAAGATATCATGTGATCTCTAAGTGGGCGACTGATGTTATCCCTGTTCAGCAAAGCCCTTAATCTCACATTTTATTATAGACGCAGGATGTGTCAGTGGAGTCTATGAGTTCCTTACTTGGCATCAGTTAAGCAGGTGTTTAAGAGTAGCATTATAATAAAATGCCTGAGTGACTCAGGTGTGTCAGACATCTTCCAAAGTATTGTAAGTGTTTAGGCACCAAAATGTCGAAAGTCTTACATGTGCATTCAAGTGTGTCCTATGCTTGTATGTGTGAGTGCACATCAAATGCGTTTGCTCTGGGAACAATGCAGGTATTTGAGCCCCACCTGATTAGGAGTTGTTTGCTGGCACAGGGCCATGCTAGCATGATGGTATCAACCATGGGACATGAGATCTTGTTTACTCGGGGACCTCTAAACATAGCACTGTGCTGAGCTCTGCAGGGAAGTTAAGCCAAGATCAGGCTCATCCAGGTGAATTTCCAGTCCATCATCAGGGATCTGCCCTGGTGCCCAACATGGAGTGGGAATCAAGGGACCATTCAACATCCAGTCTCCTTCCCTTAAGAGCTGAAACAACCTGAGGAATTGGGGAGTTTCAGGGCTGGGATTTGCAGCAGCAATGCTTTAGGTGCCTGCCACCACAGGGGACACCAGACTTACCAGGTTCACCCAAAAGCTAAGTTTCCTCCTCTGCTTCCCCTTCTCTCGCCACTGGATACAGAGCCATGCTCATACTGGCATGTTCTCTCTGGTCCAATTTTTCTGCAAAGCAGAACCATTTCAGGAGGAATTAATGGAAATGTGGCCCATTTCTTTCCTTCATCTTCCAACAGAGATAGGGCAGGGTCCCCTCAGATGGAGTAGGACCTTGAGCATAGATCACCATCCCTCTGGGGCTAATCTGACCCCTTGAGGGCTTGTGGAAGTGCAGAGAAAACACACCTTCCAGGAGGAAAAAGACAGCAGGTCAGTCCTCTTTCTTCACCCAGTTCATTTTCTGTTTTAAAGCCCTGAGAATTCCTTCTGATGAGAGCCCTTGGGCAAGCGCAGAGGCCTCATTTGTGAAGGGCTCAGAGCAAAACCGGAAAACACCAAGCTGTTCAGCACTGTCAAGGGACGGAGAACTCTAGACCTGCCCAGAGGCAAATTCTAGGCACTTGCCAGGCTTCAAGGAGAAAAGCTGCAGTGCCTACAAAATCCGGATTTATTTTGACCAGCAGCTGCACAGGCATTCTGAGAAGCCACATTTTGGACAGAGGTGCATAAGTGCCTTTGTACACCTAGCCTAAGTTGCCTTTGAAAATTGATTTTAGATGTCTCTGCAAATATTATCTTACTATTACTTTGTTGAATGGGGACTGAAATCATTTGCTTGTGGAAGGTGTGTGTTGACAAGAGATTGATCTTCAATGCGTAGCTTAGATTTCAACTGAAGATGGCAGAAATGTTTCCTGAAAGAAAAATATAATAAGTTCTGGTTTAGAATTCTTGCGTATATAGCAGAAATCAATTCATTTTCATAGAACATAGGATCAATAATAGGTATCTGTGCTCCTGGACACCAGTATTTCTAAAATACCATTCAAGTCACGGCAGGTCTTATTTAAGTTAATGAGAGTTTTGCCATTGATTGTTTGGTTACATTTCACTTTATATTTCTTCATTGGTACCTGATGTTTTTATTTTGCACAGATTTTAACTCCAGAGTGACAATTCTTTTCTTTCTCCAGGATTTCTGTCCCCTATTAAAACCTTATGCCCTCCCTTCACTATCGATTACACTAACAGACTCTTATCTTCATCTTATAATTTATTTGGTTCACTACCTAAAAATTAAAGATAAAACATGAAAAAGGAAAAAGGGAATTGTGTGATTATCCCATGAACAGTGAGGTTTTATTTTTAGAACATACCTAGTTGCTAACAAAAGAGAAGAACTTTTTCTTTTTTTCTTTATGACACGTTCCAAACTATGATAAGGTTTTGGTCTAATTAAATAAGAAGGAAAGTTTGTTAATGTACAGTTTTTATGATAGATGGATGTTAGCAAGTCGAGTCTTTCCTTCTTCTTTTTGCTTCATATTTTAAAGTTTCCTTTTATGTATGTGAAAAATGAGTAAAAGTGTCAAGCCTTATCACACCTGACCTTGCTTTTTGGCTAGCCTCTTTCCCTTATCTATCAAACACATTACTCTCCCCATCATAACGTGGTAGTGCAAACATCGCAGCTGGCCAGCAAACATGACCAAAGCTACCTTTAAACTACCTCTAGACTCTTTAAACTCAACTAAAAGGCTGATTAGGTTCCACCTCTTTGGTCATTATCTCATTTCGATAGCCACGCAATGAAAAAGCAATCTAGTAAAAAGCTGCCTCATAGGAAAACTAGTTAGAGTGTGTGCTTGCTTAGGACGGTGCACCTAAAGAAAACAATTTATTCGTTCGTCAAAACCAACTGTGTAAACTAGTTCAGCTGTTTGCCCAGGCTTGGAATGAACAAACGTTGTTGTTTTCCTCCCACAGCCCGGCGGGGAGGGGAGGGAGCGGGCGCTCGGCGGGGCCGGCCCCGGGCGCTCCCGCAGCGCAGGGCGGGCAGGGCGCCGGCAGCCCGCCCGGCACCTCGCCGCAGGCAAAACCCGCACCCAGCCCCGCAGCGCCAGCGGGGCGCCTGGAACCCCCCTCCGCCAGCACAGCGGCGGGGAAACCCGGCCGCGCTCCATCCCGCTTGCTGATGGCAAGGGGATGCTCGCCCCGGGGCTGCCTAGGCAGGAGGGGGTACCGACCCCCGCTTGCTGTTTGATCCGTTCGCCCTCCCCACCTTCCCAGGATTTTTTCTTTCTCTCTTCCTTTTCTAAACAAATTTAAAAGGCAGAGATTAGGAAGAGGAGGGAGAGGCTGGCTGCGAGCGGCAGGGTGGGGTGCGAGGCTGCAGCCGGCATGTGTAAGAAATACACAAGCCTTTCCCGGGCCATGTTTGCTCGGGTTTCTTTTGCAAGCGCGGCACAATGGCAACTATTCAGGAATCGGTCAATATCACCTGGCACTAACAAGCCCTAAAAACATATATGCTTCATTCTCACAGAGCCTAGGAATCATGTTTTTAAGTGAGATTTCCTTCCTTCCCACTTTTAAGTGGGATTTACTTTCTTTGTCAACAGAACAGGTAACGTGGGAAATCCCTGCCGTAAAAGCGCTCACCATCCTCTCCGCCCGAAGAGGATTTGGACCATAAAACCACTTTTCCTGGCCAGCTGACGAGGTCCCAGTACAGGTGGTCCTAAGCGACAGGATTTCCCCGGACCAAAAATAACCTGGAAAGGAGAAATGCCCTGGAAATGCCCGAGCAATCAAGCCAGGCTCCCCTGGGTGAGCTTCCCAAGGGGTGAGCTCACACGGGTGCCGGGAGGGTGGGCAGGGAGAGGGCCTCGGCCACGAAGGGGTTACAAGCCCGACTATTTGTCACCGACATCCACCAGAAGAAACACACACAAAAAAAAAGAATTACTGATTAACGTGAGCTGTCAATACGCCTTTGCCCCGCGGGACTGGAGCCGATCTATTACCTGGCACCTCCTTTGCCATCTCCCTCACCTTGCTAAGGCGCTGCATCCCTCGCCTGGCCCTGAGTCATGGGTAAACACCGCCGGGTGCCAGGCTGCGCCCGGGTACCGGCCCCGGGGCTCCCGGGGCCAGGCCAGCCTCCCTGCCCCGCGGCCAAGGCGCGGGCTCTCGGGCTGGGGCTGGGGGCTCCTGCGGGGCGAGGAGAGCAAGAGTGTGAGCTCCCCCCCTCTCCGAGGCGCACAGGCAGGGCAGGGGGGCAGAGAATCACTCGCAGGCATGGAGAGTCGGCAGCGGGGGGCCAGGACTTGCCCCGGAGCGCATCCCTGACTCTGCAGGGGGAAGTTGGGGGAAACAAAAATAATCAAAAAAAAAAATAAAGAGCAGTTGAAAAACGTTACTTCCCGTAGTAAACCGTGGCTGCACGCAGGAGAAACAAACAAAAAAAAAAAACAAACAAACAAAAAAAAAAAAAGCCAAAACACAACCAAGTAGTACCTGAACCAAACCTGCCGCAGATACCCCCGCAACGGGGCTGCACAGGGCAGCAGGGCAGCAGCCCGGACCCGGACCCGGCCGGGGACGCCCCTCTCCGGCACCGCCGCTCCCGGGCTGCCCGGGGAAGCGCCGCCGGGAACCAGACCTCCTTGAGCAAATTAATTCATCCCAGACCTTGTTAACCAATTTGCAGGGTGGGAATGTTGTGGACTGGGGTTGTTTTGGGGGCCGGGGTGTGTGTGTGTGCTTTTGGGGGGGTGGGGGGTGTTTAGTTTTTAGCTCCTCTCAGGGGGCAAACAGTAGCTGGGAGCCAAAAATCTAAACTGTTTAATCTGGGGAAAGTGAGGAGAAAACCAACGTCTGACTCCCTCCTAATTTTAAATATGCTTGAATATAATGGAGCTACCGCTGCTATTAAGCATTTGACGTGGCTGATGGTGCTGTACTCGGGTGCCTTGAAAGTCCAGAAAATGCTCATTTGCAAGAAGAACTTGTTAAAAATAAAGGGCTTGGATTAGATGAAGAGGCTAAAGGCATTTGCTGTGCCACCGTTCACATCATGATTGTGTAAGCACTCCGCCACCTCTCCCCGTATATAAAATTTTTAGTTCAGAAAAGCCTGGTAGCTGTGCGGCACTAGTTCATAGAAACCCCTCACTGTATTTCCCGAAAACCTCGTCTGTGCTGTAGGACCTGCTGTGTTAAATTATGATCCAAAGGCTGTGGGGTGGGAACAATCAATCAGAATACCTGGGGTAGTGTGTAATGTGTGTGCTCTTGCCAGCGGGAGCAAGCGGCCCCTGAACACAGTCCCCCAGCAGGTTAAATAAATATGATACTATAGACAAACCGAGAGGATCACATGGCCGCATCAATCAGCTGTTGATAAAATACAATCTTCCTTTAATACACGCTGGGAAAGTTATTTAACACTTACAAAACCTGAATCCAGTGCTGTTTCTTTTAGTAAAAGGGGAGAAAAATATTCTTTGAAAGTGCAACTCTTCTTAAAAGGCAAGGAGAGGTGACAGTTGCATTTTCCTGGGGGATATAATAGAAAGCTTTTAATGAAGCCACAGACACTGTACAAAGTACGTGAGCCACGACGCTAGAAAAATACAGAAGCTGTTAAAAGAACAAGTTAATGTAGAAGCGGCCGGAGTCGATTCCAGGCTGCGCTTTAGGGTGTATTTCCTTTTCATTCATGATTTCACAGGCAGGGTGGCTGAAAGGCTCCCGAGAACTGTTTCTTCTTGGCATGCAATTAGGGACGAGCACCTCCAAAGAAGAAGCGACCGGGGGCTCTTGCCTCCCAGCTCAGCATTTCATCGCGGTTGCTGGACAGTTTGAGAGGCTGAAGAAGCAAGACAGACACAGATTTTATTTTTTTTTTAAATAGAATGTGTCAGAGAAATAATTAAATATTGGACTTTCCTAAAAGAAATCAGTTCTCTCGGGTATCTGTTGAAACAAAAAGTTGTTGGTAGTGGCTTATCGTGGGGCTTTGGGGTTGGATTTTTCTTTTTCGCGGCCAGTGTGAGGGAGTGGGGCGGTCGGGGTGCAATGAGTTTTCCCCACCCCAGGTAAGGGAGAGTGGAAGAAGTTTTGCCTACCGAGATATAAAGGGCTGTCGCCCAAGTACGTTTTGGGATTCTTGCCCATTCGTTATCTTCCCGCTTTCCACTTACTTAAATGAGCCTTTTCTTGAATGACCGTGACGGTGCCATGTGGCACTTGCACCCCTTGGCAGGCCCCGATCCTGCCCGGCTCTCCCCAGCCGGCTGCGGGACCCCCGGCACGGTTGCGGGGCTGCCGGCAGCAGTGCGGGTTAAACATCTCCCCCGGTCACCGAGCCCCTCTCCCGCTACCTGCGGCTCCTGAAGGCACGGGAAAAGTCAGCACCAAGCCTCGGGGAGATAAGGCATAAATCACTGGGCAGCCAAACCTCCAAGGCGAAAGGCAGGAGGAAATTCTGACAAGGCTTCCTCTAACAAATGAAGATTAATGCCCACTAGAAAAAGGAAGCGGTTGGAAAGTGGTGTTTGTACAAGAGAAATCCTGGAAATAGGGGAAAGGCGGGGGGGGGGGGGGGGGGGGGAGGGGGGGGAAGCCCGGGAGGCTGCCAGCCCGGGCTGGTGTCATCCCAAGCGTGGGAACCCGCTGCCGATGAGCCAGAAAGGCGTTTGACGTCCAGTGCCCTCCGAGGCGCGGCTGCCAACGCATCCCTGGCCGCCGCGGAACACCCGCGCTGCGCGGCCGCCCTGCCGCGGGCCGTGGGTCAGCCCCGGCGCGAGTGGGGGGCGCGGGGTTGTCCTGAGCCACCGCGGGGCAGGGGGAGAGCCCTGTTCCGGGGCAGGGGCAACCCACGCGTGGACACGGAGCACGGGAGGGGGGCCTGGGCGCGGTGCCCCCCGGGGGCGGGGGCAGGCGGCAGGGTCCCCGCAGCCAGCCCCGAAGGAGCCGCGGGAGCCTCCGGTCCTCTAATCTGTTTGGAAAGTTGCGCTAAAGAGCTCTTTACCTGCAACAGACACCCTTAAGCACTCTCCAGGGGCTTGTTGGGCAGATGTAATGGCAAGGCCAGGGGGTCTTGTTTGGCTAGACGTAGGGACATTTGTCATGGCTGACCTGTGAACTTCAGCTTCTGAGCCCAGAACTGTAAGGAGAGGCTCGGGCTAATGTAATAAAGCAAGAGAGACAAGAGGAAAGGCCTATCTTGCCCCAGGGCCACCACATGTTCACTCCGTTTTACTGTCAGTGCTACATGGAAGCTGTGGCTTCATTTCATATTCCATTAATATTTACAGCGACGATTGAATTTCCCATTACAAAGTTCACCATACACACACTGCTAATATGAAATATTAATAGTATTGTGCACATTATGAAAAGTCTTACTATTAAATATATATATATATCTACTGGGCAATTTGCACGGGTAAATTCATTTACCGTGACCAGCCGGACCAGGGGACCCGCGGCGCGGGAGTTGCGCGGCGGAGCGCGGGGGCAGAGCGGGACCGCACTGGGAGCAGCCCCGGAGGCGGGTGGCACCGCGGGAAGCAGTCTGCCCCTGGCACTGCCATCTCCACCCAGGAGGCTGGGTCGTTTGCTTTGGAAGGGTCACGTTTTCCATCTGGTCTGGGGTATCCTGGGGACGGGAGATGCCCAGCGCGGCTTTTCCCTGCAAAGGGCTGGGGCTGGGGCCGGGGGGGGGGGGGGGGGGGGGGGGGGAGCGGGGGGTGGAGCAGGTGAGCACTGGGGGGACGGAGGGGCTGTAAGTTTTTGGCTGCTTCCCCCAGCTCGACTTTTCGATCTGGCTCCAAGCACCGGCAAACCCTGTGCGTCTGAAGGATGAGTAATCGGGCATCAACTTACTTCGCAGGCTGCAGCTGAGTCACTTCTCAGTTGCTGCTCAGGGCGGCCAGAGAAATCCTATCTCCTGTGAAAAGAAAATTGGCCGCGAGTCCCAAAAGTGCCCCGAGGATCAACTGAAATGAAAGTAAACCGATAATTTCCAGATCGCGTGGAAAACAGAGCAGTATTGAATTTAACCGGTGCAAACTTAGCCCGACAGCACGACCCTCTCTTGGAGCACTTTATTGTGCTTTCATTTTAGAGAGCTACCCAGGATTATCCTGCTCTTTTTTTATTATTATTATTATTCCGAGCACAAACAGCCCTTTCTTTCGATGCATCGCAACTCTGCACGTTCTTGGGAAAATATAAATTCGTCACTTGCGTGGGAGCAAGGTGCAGCGAGGGAAACGAGCGAGTCCGGGAGCAGCCAGGCTGCAGCGCCGGCTCCCGGCTCCTCACCCAGTCTGGGCGCTCCAGGCAGCCCCACATTTAGCATTCGCAGGTGCAGAAAATATTAGGAAGACAGTTGACGTAGCCCGGGATTTTTCTAGGATTTTTTTCCCTCGAGATAACTCTTTAATAAACTGATGCCTGTCTGCAACTCAGACTCCTTTAAAAAAAAACAAACAAACAAACAAAAAAAAAAAAAACCAAAAACCCAAACACAACAATAACAAACTAGCTTGCTTGTTTTCTGTCAGGAGCTGGGCTGTATTGATCTACACGGGTATTTACTTTCTGCTGATTGCAGTAAGTAAAAGCCGCTGCAGTCACTTTCTCCACCTTGAATCTTTGGTGAAGGTTGTGTTTGAACTTCGCTGGGAGTGTTTCACCTCCCTGCACTGCCGGATTTAACAGTTTCCTATAGGTCTGGGCCCTGGCTAAACTGTGCTGGTTTTTCCCTGCCGTATTTTGAGGGGGGTGGGGGGGGTGGGTGAGTAATCGGAGCCAGAAGGAAGTCCCTGGCCAGCTAAAGGTGCTGGCAGATGTGGGTATAGATGTATCTGCTAGCGAGCATATCGTGGTGGCTCCTCTCTTTTCCCAAAGCTTCCCCCACGCACAAGGAATTAATAGATCTGGATTAAGGTAATTCAGGAATCCATAGGTTCGTCTCTCAGCTTGGGAAAGATGACAGGCTCTAGGAGGTATGGATGGGTGACATTTCCACCATGAGATCCGTCCTTTCCCCCTCCCCGCTCCCCCCTCTGCGTGCCCCCCTTCCAGCCCTAAATGTGTCATGCTTTGTCACATCTTCTGCGTGTGTGTTTTTAGAGAACATTTGAATAAAAGGCTCGATGCCAGGTATTGGTGACACAGTGGGTGGAATTTGCAGCCTTTCCACAAAGAGTTGGAAGCCTCCATTTGCATAAGGTCAGGGTACAGCTTCTCACAGAACTTTAGCAGCATCTCTGTCTCTTAGCAACACTCTTGCACTCTTGGTCCCTGCATTAAATTGACTGGTCCTTTCCTTTTCTTCCTTTCATAAGGAGGCTTACAATAAAATGTCACCCTTCCAACCTGTGCCTGTCACCCAGTAGGTCATCTGTTTCTCTTACACCTCCTTCCCCCCCCCCCCCAACTTCATCTCCAATTAGGGGATGAGATTATTCATTTGGTGGATTCCCAAAACTGCTTCATTTTTTATTTTGTTAATTAATATTAATAACATTTCTCCCTTTGTATTAATAAAAAGGAGCCCTCATAAACAGTGAGGAGATAAGGAGCAAATTGCAGGCACCTGCAAAACAATGGGATTGGAGAGGGGTAATAAGGCGAGTGGAGATAGAGAGAGCAAGGTTTAGGTCATCCTCTCCACCCATTTAGTTGATGCAGGGTTGAACTCAGCATGGAAGCCTTCAATGTGCTCAGAATATTAGAGTCACCCCTCTTGGCTCCGGCATGGGAATTGGTGACAGAATACAGATGCTGATAGGTGGTGTTAATGGAGGGTCAGGCTTGGACAATAGTATCCATCACTTGCCTCATGGCTCTGCTGTCAGATGGAGTCATTTCTGACTGCTCTATCACCAAGATTTGGGAGAGATTCAATTATTACCTTCAGCTTGGCAGCGGAAGATACAAATCTATGCCCAAAGGACCGGAAAGAGCACACCCCTCTCTCCCAGAGTGGGCTTTTCCCCTTTCTAAAAAAAAATAAAAACCGAAATATCTGTGCCATTCAATGTGCCCCTCTGCTACAAGTTCCTGGAAAAAATCAGCCACCGCATTGCTTGGCCTGAGAGTTGCCGGGCAGTTACACAGTCCCTGTGAAACTTTTGTAGGGAAGGTGATGGAGGAGCCTCTAAACTTTGAAGCCTGTACGGAGGGTTTGTGCCCTTTCCCCCGCCAGGACTTCGGGCTCCGCATCCCTGGCAGAGATAAATCTTGTCTCTGGGTGTCGAGGGGCTGAGCACGACCCACTGCTGAGCCCTGCTTCACCCCGGGCAGGGAGGTTATTTATAAAGTGTCCTCAGTAACTTTAAGAACGGGGCTAAAGGACAAACTTTAATCGCGGAAAAGCTCTCCATTTACCCCTTCCTACTTTTTAAAGGTATTTAAGTGGTGATAGTCGTTTTAAATTCAGTCCGGATTTTATTCCCCGGCTCCCTGTGGCGAACTGATCCACTTCTAAAGAGGAATGGCTTGTTTTCTCTAACACGTTATCCACCTCTTGAGTGGTGCAAATGCTAAGGTGAAACCTGGTGCTTTTCAGCGCTATTTCTTCAAAACTCTTATTCAAACGCCCCCCTCCCTGCTCGCTGCTCCTCCCGAAGCTTTCAGACACTGTAATTCCTGCAAGATAAATTCTCAGGTAATGGGTTCTGAGAAAAAGCAACAGAGGTTAGGAGTCAACTGCCTCCTCTTTAATAATTCACATGTCATATTTCTTCCACTTTGTCAAGTTGGCTAAAGAAGATGGGCAGGGCTGAGGTAGGCAGACACTTGAGTTTATTATCCGAGGGCTGGGGGGACCCAGGGAAGGGCGATGCCCTCTCTTCCTCTAGAAGAGGGGCAAATCCTGCTGTCTGGCTCCCGGGTTGCCATCTGCTCGCCCATCTTCCAGCGACTTCTCAAAGAAACCCTTGTTCTCCATCAGACGCACTCCTGCCTGACTTTCCTCATCCTAGGATCGCTCATTCTCCTCTCCTGTTTTACCTTTAAAGATTTTAATCGTCCTTTCCTTCTTTTACCACCATAAAAAAAAAAAAAAGACAACTTACAAATACACCTGAGCGAAAGCCCATACTTTTTTTTTTTTTTTTTTTACCCAATGCAAGGTGATGTGTCTTCCTGAGTTATAATATCCTTTCGCATGGAATATTTCTCTGTTCGTGTTTGTAAGAGTTTCGGGGCTCGCTAGCTCCAATCCAAACAGTTGCGGCTAACCAGAGGGGAGCTGGGGTTATCGGTGGGGTGAGGAAGCCAGGGCTGGGCTGCCTTCCTCCAAAGCACCAGTGCAGTCAAACACCAGCCGCTGCAAACGCCAGCAAAAATTTGTCGCTGAAGTGAAAGATGCAAACAGTTGACTCTTTCGAAATTTGTCAGCCTTCCTTACGTGACACAGGTCCCCGAAAAGAGTATATAATTGATACATTATAAACCCAGGAGTCCCCGCTAATTTGTCTTTTCATACCGCTTTTAGAAAAACTTCCAGGATTTTCCAATTTTTCACTGGCTTGCCCTATCCTTAATGCACACTTCCACCACATTCCCCCCTAAACCTATCTTCTAGCGTGGGTGCGGAATAATGTCATGTATCTGTGAAGGTGTCGGCTGCGTTTTGAAATAGAATAGAAGAAAAGGAGACGAGAAGCGGCTCCCTGAGCCACTCCGCCTGCTCTCGAAGGCTCAGGCACAGGTGAAAACGCGAGTGACAGCAGAGCGGAGAATGCCTTTATTCTTCTGGGAGCTGCCTCTTTCGTCCTCTTACTATATTATGATTTTCCTCATGCTACGGTTTAAAGTAAAACACTTTTTTTCAACAGTCTTTCATTGAAGCAGCAACACATTTTAACCGATCTTTTGCAGTGTAGTCTCTTAAGTCTGGCTCTAAGTCTTATCCAGAAACAGTAAATCTGTCTTATCTGTCAGATTTCGGTAACTTTATACATGAAACGGAAGAGCAAGCAACTTTGGGGGATTTAGCAAAAGGACTTATCAGTGTAAGTAAGGATAAGAGCAAACCCTGAGGCCCATGGGAACTTTGCCCTTGTGATACTGGCCGGGGTTTGTTACATTTTTGGTTAGAGCCTCATGACTTTCACCCTTTCTGCGAGCGTCGTTTCCAGAACCAGGCAGCTCCGGTTCGCTGTGCCGATTGCTCTGGGATTTTGTTGGGGTTTATTTTTCCTTCGGAGGAAACCCCTGATGTTACTGGGGGGTCAACCTTCAAAAATAAATATAAACCCAGAATAAGACCCATAAGCCAAAGAGAAATGCCAGGCGTCAGACAGTGACAGTGACCTGGCCGGCAGGCTAGAGGGGGCCGGCGGGAGCATCGTCTGGGGGGGCAAAGAGGCGCGGAGGTGCTGTGCGCTGCGGTTTGTGCCCAGTGCTTCTGCCCTCGGCTCTTCCGATGGAAGCTTGTGTGGCTCACGGCTTGCACAGGGGTGGCAGGCTGGCACAGAGGTCATCCTGGGGCTCCTAAAATACACGCGTGTCCTCATATTGTCTTTGCGATTGTCGCGTTTCTCCCCGTCCAGAGGAGGATGAGGGGCTCCCCGGGCGGTGCTCACCTGCCATAAGGCATAACGTTACCCCGGCTGAAACTCTGGCACTTCGAAACTTTTTTATTTTTCCAGACACAAGCACTCTTCCTCCCCCCACCCCCCTAGCCCCCCACTCACCCCCGGCTCCCGAGATGTGAGTTTATTTTCCCGGTGCCAAACCGCTCCCAGAGACACCCGGCAGGCGCCGAGCGGGGCTCGAAGGGAGAGACTGAGCCTCCTCCATTGGCAATCAGCAATGAAACGCGCTTGAAAAGCTGCCAGGGAGAATTAGGATAGTAGCCTTATCCTGCAAAATCAGATGGTTTACAGTGTCCCTGAGCAGCTGTTAGGCTTGTTGGGTTTATTATTATTATTATTATTATTATTATTATTATTATTATTCGGCGTATTTTTTTTAACACCTGCGAAGTTTGTCTATGAGGATGCCACTACAGACAGAAGCCCTGAGTACTTGACAGACTCCAGAAAGTCCTTGGCATCCCTCTAACGACGTGCAGGTCCAAGGACTCAGAGGCGGGAGCGGAGCTGCGAGCGCGGCCCCGCGCAGAGCCTTTCCCCACCCGCTCCGCCGGGCACGGGCAGGCTGTCAGCCCCCCCCCGCGGGCGGCAGTCCCTGCCCTTCCGCCCCCAAAGAGGAAAGAGATGGAGGACTTGGGAGGGGGAACCCGACTGCAGCTGGTTCCTCCCGCCTCATGCACAGCCTGCCCTGCGCGGCGCAAGGAGGGAGGGAAGCTCTCTAGACATTCAGACAGCCCCGGTTTAGTAGCGAAAACAGGAGGTCTGGTGCTTTCCGCTCCTAATTTCCCAGGAGGAGCTGGCATTGGTACCCGGGCGCGCTGGCTCTGCCGGGGCAGCAGCCGCCCCGCTCCGCGCAGCGGCCGGCGGAGGATGCGATCGCACCAGGGCTTCTGCTCGCACCGACCACCTGCGGTCATCTTCGCTCTGTCTTCCAAACATCTGGAGCATCCCCCCCACCCCGCCTTGATTCCACTTGCTGTTTCTTCTTACTGAGTTCTCCAAGTCTCTCTGCAACTTGTCATAACCTGTAATAAAATGCCCTTTTCGTCAGGAGTTAAAGTCCAGAGGGCATCAGATCCATTTCCAGCTGACAGCAGAGAAGCGAGGCAGGACAGCGGCTGCAGGATCGCTTCTGTCTGCCTCCAGGGCTTTAACCATTTCACTGCGAGGCTCCTCGAGGGCAGCCGGACCCCGGTGTCCGGGCTGTGTCCCCCCACCAGTCCCCCCGGGCAGTGCATTGCAGCCTGTCGTGGTCCCCCAGCATCACACTGGAGCTAGGGCTGGGGATCCTGGGCAGCCCCTGCCCTGGCAAAGCCCGCAGATCCCTGCCAGGGAGAGCATTAAACAGCAGGGCATCCTCCTATCTCCTTGGCCCAGCCCAGCTATGTGTTGTTGTTGTTATTATTATTATTACTATTACTGCTATTACTAATATCATTAGAGTACACTGGAAGAAATGCAACTGCTATGTGCTACACATACCATTATGCATTATATAGAAGGCAACATCAGATGTGATGAGTATGTGCTCTTTTTATGTCCATATTCATATGCATTGAGAATAATGCACAACAATAAATATGAACATTTATAAATATGTGCTGTACGTGTATGTATATACTTATGCGCATGTATAACCATACTGTATATATGTGTGCATGTGTGTTTGCACGCAGAGTAGGTGTATGTACACAGATACATAAAGACAGGTTTTCCGTGTTACACTACACGAAGCAGTGTGTGTCCTGCCCAGCCTGTTGCCTGTTCCGTGTACAGAGGTGTGTGTAGGACTGCAAAAGTACGCCAGAATATAAGGTGTGTGAGGCCAATGAGCCTTTAAGTGGCTACATGTGATTTTCTATTTTTTTAAAGATCAAGCAAACAAATAACAAACAGGAGGTGGGTTGAAATTAGGACCAGCAAGGTGCTTTGTAACCCCAGTGCTGCCCGGCGTGTCCTGGCAAGGGGTCAGGCTGCGGGCTTGTGACGGGGCTGTGCCTCTGATCAAGTATTTATGGCCACTGCATCTTTGCATAACATTTACTTTGCTTTCTTTAATGGTTTCCTCGACTCCTCTCCCGCTCCTCGCTGCAAACAGCCTCAGTTCAGCCCCAGCCCCTGTGATGATATCAAGAAAGGTTTTTCTTTTTTTTATGGTCAAGCCAAAGCGAGGTCATTCTAATAATACCCAAGGTCACTGGTGGGAGCCACCGAGTCTCCCAGTCATTTTTCATTTGCTTGCAACAGTTAATGACAGTCACAGGGATGGAGCTGGGAGCTGATGGCCATGTGATGTCACCAGCACATGCTAGGGGATTATAAGGGCAGGTACAGGGCAAGGTTGTGGATTAAAAATGATGGGGGAAAAAAATCACTATTAACTGCTTCACTCCAGCAGCTTGGTGGAAAAAAAAAGGGTGCAGACAAAGGAGGGGGATTTTTTCCTCCTCCCACTTCCAAATCAATCCTCCAAAATACCAGCTCAACTGCTCCATTTTTTTCCAGATTTAATGACTCAGCTGGAAAAGGTCTGCAAAATGTGCGAGAGGAGACACCACTTACTGTACCAGCTGCTGGGCAAGAGGTTGTAAAAGCAACCTCACAATTACCCGAGGGCGTTCCTCTCCCTCCCATCCAAATCAAAGGCCTCATGCCTTTCCTCCGGCTGCCAAGGGCAAAGCCTGTGGTGACACCAGCAGGAGTCAGACCTAGACAAGTTTTCGGACCTAGACAGGTATGTTGTGGGGGGTTTGTGGTTGTTTTAACTTCTTTCTATTCTAGCTGTCCACTTGGGAAAAAAAAAAAAAAAGAAGAAAGAAAAGGAAGCAGACCTCCCGGTTAGATCACTCCCTGGTAGAGCTTTGGTGCTCTTTGGCTGGAGGAGCCCTGAGGGAGGTGGGTATTGATTTAACCATGTGCACCAACTGCGAGGTTCACACTGCAAAGTGCCCCTCACACAGCCATGCTCGCACTCAGCCATGCCCCTCGCCTCCGAGGAGTCACCCCAGAGATCTCAGTCCTCATGTGTGGCCCATCACTTAAACCCATGTACTGTAACATTACACGCTGGAAAGCCAGGAGTTTCCACCAGCCTGCAGGGACCAGAGAAAGAAGCTACATAAATCAACTAGATTCCAAGGTTTCTTATAATTTAAAAAATATAATTATATTCTGCTCCAAAAGGTGCAGAGGTAAGAAGTTTTTAACCTGTAGGATAACTAATAGTTTGGACAAAGTACTTTTTCTCACTGGCAAACAAACCAAAAGAAAGATAAATTGCATTTTAATATTCACTCAGCCTCTCATCATTGCACTATTTTGTCTTAGTTGTTTCATCTTATTGCATTTATTTATGAAACATGACCTTCCCATAGCCTTTGTGTGTATATTTTTATTCTTTTCTGACATATTAACGGTATAGTGACCATTGGTTTAGTTGTTTATTATTGCCATCATATAACTTTTAAAAAAGGAATTCCATGAAGAAAGTTGGATATCAGTTAAATTTTTTGTCTGATAATATGGGGTTTTAATCATTCAAGCTACAAAAGTAAAAAAACACCCATTGAAATGCGGCAATCCAGAATAAAACAATTAAGACAGAAAACAGGCTACCCCTAGGCTTGTTTCACAGCCTACAACCATTTATGAAAGTCTCGCTATTGAGGCCAATGGCCTTTGGATCAGCTCCTATTTAAGGCAGAAGAGATCAATGGCATGAAGAGACAAATTCAGGCTGATGTAGTTGTCCAAAATACACTGGCACGCATAAAACCTGTACTTTCTGTTTTATGTGCCTGTTGTCTTCCCTTAATGCTCATTCCTGCAAATAACTTTTCCTTCAAATGCTGCATCTCTTTTAGATGAAAAGAGAGAAACAGATGCAGCTGGAGGCTGAATTTTTGAGCCAAATCATGCTGTTGTAAACAGTCGTGGCTGCAGTGAAGGCCTCTGAAGGATGCTGAGCTATGGCAGTATGATACCTGCTCTGAGATACGTTGTTAAGGATCTTCAGGTGTTACCCGGTATTTACTTCGGCAGTTCTGTCAGAATCAAAAGCTGATTTATGCATTATTTTTTCCCTGAGAAGATACAAACCCACGTGCTGCTCCTTGGATGAGAAGAATGTGGTGCGTTCTTCCTATCTGCCTGTTTTCCACCAAAATGAATAATGTCCCGTTTACAATTAGGCCTGACTTGATTTATCGTAGTTAATAGGATTAGAGTGTCAGCCTCTCTCAAGAATATTCAAATGCACGGGAAAAGTGGTACTGAGTTGCTAGTGTCTTTCTTCTCCTCCTGTGATGGGCATAATGACACACCTCCAAACAGAGGGGATTTGTCCGGTGGGAGCAGGCAGATTATCTGTATCTAGTGAAACAAGGCGTGCATGGCAACCTTTGCCAAGGCTCAAAGCCAGAACCTACTCACTATAAAATAATTGTGTCACTACCTAACCAAGGCACTCTTCATGTTTCATTTATCTTTTGACTGTAATTGAATGGTTGAAAAGCAAAAAATGTAGACAAATTCCAGCTGTATTGAGATCTGTTTCTTTCTCTGCTACCATGGCCCATCATTAGATAGTTTCCCTCTCTGTACAGAAGGTCAGAGAGTATAAATATAAATTGCATTTTGCATTACTTCTAGATGAGTGAAGCTGTCAAAGCAATAATATAAGCTTTCAGTCCCACATTCTACCACTTCTTTCCCATTTTTTGGCCAGGAGGTCATGTGCAAATTGAACGTGACAGCCCAGACGACATGTCCAACAGACTTATATTGTTAGACTGTTCTGCCATGGCACTCATCACAAATTAAACCCGCATCAGACTTAGAGCTCTTCAGAAGCTGCTAACAGTAGCTCAGACTTCTTGCAAAAAAGTTTGTGTCCACATCAAGCTTATACAAGAATAACAACTCTTTGGGAGGATCTTGTTGAAAATGCAGAAAACAGGAAAAAAATCTCACAGGCAGGCAAACCTGAAAGAGCAGATCATAGTAATGCAAAATTTCAGTTGGTTGAAAGCTGGATACATTTATAGTGCATGCATATGTGTGTACTCTTCAATACTGTAAAATCTTACACCTCCATGAAATTTAGGTGAACGTTCTATTATCTTATAGTAAGCGATAATTCAGTATTTAGGGGATATTTTTGCTGTCAACATTCAAAAGGGAGCAATCCTCTAATTTTCCACCTCTTTTTACACTAAGTTACCTTAATTTCTGTTGGACAAAACACTCTGTATGCCGGTTACTAACACCGATGATTTGGAAATAAATGTATGTTTATGGCATTGAAATATGCCTGGGCAGTCTCCACTAGCAGCTATTTGGATGATGTAGTCTAAATGAATTTGTGAAAATAAATGCTGCTGAGCATTGTATTTTATACTAACTCCAAGCAAAGTTTATCTGCAGAACACCAGAAGGATGAGACTGAGGTTGTTGTCTTCAGCTGGGGTAGAATCAGGTGTCAAAGTAGCTTTAAAAAGTTCTTTGTGCTGTGTACGATGTTGGAGAAAAGATAATGCTGAATGACAGTGAAACAAGATGGCTCTGGGGACAGAAAAGCAGACTTTGAGCCCTTCACCTTCAGGTATCTAAAAATGCAGCACAGGTTGTGAACGACTGAAAATTCTTAGCATCTGGCAGCGGTATGCTGGCCTATGCTAAAGAGCTGGTTGTCTTAGTCCAAATCTCGGCAGAAAGGAGTTCACAATATAAATGACATTATCTGGCAAATCTTTGCGATAGTCTGAGCAGAGGGGCCAAGAACTAACTTGGCACAGAAACCCACGCCTTCCCTCATCGCAGAAATGTTCTCTCTAGATAAGGACTGAGGCATACATATGGATCAAGAAAAGTCCCTGCCACTCTTGCTCTACAAGCTTTCCATGAATTAACAAGAAGTTCATTTTCAAGGACTGTCAGGCTTTTGCCTTTTTTTTCCCTTTCTTTTCTTTTTTTTCAGAAGGACTAAACTTAGAGCGAAGAGTTTGAGTCCCATCTGGTACAAATCGGTAGGGGCTTTGCAGGCTTCAGTAGAGCTACACTGATTTACACCAGATGATGCTATTAGAGGACTGAACTATCCAACAATAATTATAAAAAATGTCTTTGATTATGCATGTGCAACAACTATTTATGTTTACGTTGCAGAGATTTGCATGTAGCACAGTGGGGAGTATTTTATCTCTTCAAAACATTGCACCAGCATAAATAATCCACCGACATTCAAATGAGCAAAGAAATACCCGCTTTTTACCACAAGATGGACCATAAAGGTTTTTTCTTCACATGTCTTTTTCAAACAGATTTGTCAATAATCCTCAAATGCAAAGTTCATTCTAAAGAAAGAAACATGGAAAAAGAAAAAGAAAAAAAAGATATGTTCTTTTCCAGGTGGTTATATTATAGATTGCTCTGAACAGCAAGTAAGTCTAGGTGCAACCAGATGATCCTGCGTTTGAGAGAAGAGGATGGGGGAGCCAGGGGAAGGTACGACATCAAAAATGCCCCATAAAAGGCAGTACCACACCTCATCTGACAGCGCTCAAAGCAAATTGTCAAGGAATATGAACCAGTTCAAATCCAGAGTGAATACTTGAAGCAATTGGAAGCAAACCTATCAAAGGAGGAGATGGAGATAATCATGTGAAAACTGGGAGACATTCTGTTGAAGTACCCGCCTGGAACGGCACAACAGAAATTACCATTGGGGGAATTACACTGACATTTAAGCTTTCAAAATAGAAAATGCTTAAAATATGCAGTAATGTGTTCTACCTTTGACTCACAAGAGGAAAGGGAGATGAAAGCGCAGGTAATATTCCTTTGATGTTGGAACTACATACATAGGTCTCCTGCTTTGACTTCTGGGTTTTTTTTTTTCTATTTGCTAATTGAGCTTTGGTGGTGCTTCGAAGGCATTAAATATCTCAAATGAAGGCATGTTGCCCTACTCCAAATACAGCTTTCCTCTTGAGACCAAGGGAGAAAAGCGTTGCTGGCATTGTAAGTTAGATGCCCAGCAGAGAACAGAAAGATGCAGAGACATCATTTTCATGGCCTGGCTCCCTTCATTCACCTTTGCATCATCCTTCAAATGCCCCAAGTGCTGGTGACAGTCGCACAGGTCTGGTATAGCAGCATGGTCACGATTGCAAGGTCATCTGGGCGTATATCCTGGGGTGAACTCACTCAGCCCCAACTGAAAAAGCCCCTGGATGTTGCTGGGTGACGGCTGTATCGCTTTTGTACCCAAAGGACCTTGCTGCCTTTAAGAGCGACCTTTGCTTCTGCCAAGAGTGTTGATGCAACAGCAGGAAGTTTAATCAAAACATGAGGAGGAAGCAGAGGCTCCAAGACTTGATAGCTCCATGCTCTCAGCTGTTTCCTTTGTTGAATTCTGGAAGAAAGACTTGAGATAGCAAGGTATTCCTCCATTTACACCCAGAAGAAGTAGATTTTGCCCCACATGGAAAAACATACAGCACTGAACTCACCTGGGTGGTTTGGCAAGGATTCTGGTCTGTTGTCCTACGCAGGTCAAGTTGCCTCAGTTTCCCTATCAACAGAATGAAGATGTGATAATGATAATTCACCTCTTGGGAGCACTCTGAACAGTAATTAGTGTTTTTATTAGGTCTCCCAAGATGAAATGTGTCACATAAATGGACAGAGTTATTAAACTGAATTTAATTGGCAAGGGCTTAAGAAAAATGTCTATCATAAAAGGCATAAAAGGATACCTTTGAACAAGTGAAGGAGCTAGTGGACTTGATCCTGCCATAAGGATGCCCTTTTGTGTGACAGAACACGGGCTTGGGATGAGGGAAGGAAAGCCATCACACCCAACACTGGGTCCTTTAACTGGAGCCCAACATGAGGACTCATGTCAGGTGTATGCTCAGGATCCATAAGAGACAGAAACCTGAGCTGAATTTCTGAAGTAAACAGGGTGAAAGTGAGCTTCTTTAGAAATCCTGCATGCTCAAAGCAATGAAGAATCAAAAAAATCAGGCCCAGGTCCTGGCAGAGGAACTTAACAAGGGGAGCACAGGCTTCGTTGGGAGCTTTCAAACACCACTCAGATTAGGTAACTGTAATTTTCTATCTTGTGGATCTGTTTTTCTCTAAAAGCAGGTATCTCTATTTTCATGATTGTTTTGGAGGAAAAATAAGCTACTGTCTTTAAAACCAAGACTTTAATCGTCACAAACTAGCCAAACCTCCAGGCACACTGCTCACCAGAATTGCCATGCAGGAGGAATTTGTCACGTTATCACTACAAAATGGGGCCAAATTTTCAAAGATGTCTCTGCAATGATACTCCGAAATCCGGTACTAAGCCATCAGGGGATTTGCATGCACAGTTTGGGTTTCCAACATTACAATAAGAAGTTTAACTCCAAACACAACTGTATTGCACACGTGCATTGAGAAAAGCCTCTTTTCATTTTCCAGGACAAACGAGAGTAAACTAAAGTGAGACAAATTACTTCTGCTTTGCATGCAGGCTTCCTTTGATTTTTCATGAGAGCTTAGACACCCAGAAGTTATGTTTATAGGACCTAATCAGAAAAAAAAAAAAAGTTTTAAAAGCTTCTGCTGTTTTAAAATCAATGAATGTTGAGCCCTGAAGTCACCCAGTAGGTATTAATTTCATACCCCTGAAATTTATTCTGTTAATGATTGTAAATCTGTCTCTAGATCTTTTGAGGACATATAGATGTCCAAGATGTTGGGGAATGTAGTGATAGGATGAGGGGCAACGGTTTTAAACTGAAAGAGAGTAGATTTGCCTTAGCTATTAGTAAGAAATTCTTTTCTGAGGGCGGCGAGGCGCTGGCACAGGCTGCCCAGAGCAGCTGTGGGTGCCCCGTCCCTGGCAGTGCTCAGCGCCAGGCTGGATGGGGCTGGGTGCAGCCTGGGCCAGCGGGAGGTGTCCCTGCCCGGGGCGGGGGGTTGGAACGAGGTGAGCTTTAGGGTCCCTTCCAACCCAAACTATGATTCTATGATTAAGATGGATCTGTTCTGAGAGGTTAAGTTCAGTCCTCTCTGTCAGTAGGGAGAGTGAAGGTAGAGCTGGGTAACTCTTGCCTGCAGCATCAGTGGAGGCGGCTGAGAGGCTGTAGTGTACAGATCTGCATAGGACTGAACAGAATCGGACAGTTTCGCTGTGGTTATAGACTTCTCTTCCTTAGCGGCACCAGCTATTTTAGGCTGGCAGACGTATTGAGTGTGCTTCTAAATCTGCTGTTTCTTTTTAAATTGATTTTATTCTCCATCATGATTTAACCAGTTAGGTAAGCAATGTTTCTCTTTCCAATTTTATCATTAACAGGTTTTGTCATGGCTCCCTTTCTTCTACAGTTTATGCATTTGTAAATCAGTAGCTGCTTTAATAATATTTGCAGTTATATGTCCCTTCCCTGAACCACATTCACCATACTTACAGCATTCGTTCAAGTACCTGTGTCAAGGCTACTGTGTCAAAGGTTTTCATCTTTTCTCCCTATCTAAAAGAGGAGTTTGGGATGGTCCATTACAGGTACTTGTGCCATACACTTCAGATCATTCATTTAAGTGTACTTCCTAAATTGTCACATTAGTGCAGTCCCAAAGCAGAGTGTATAATCATACAGCAGATGCTAGATGAGATGCTCTTCTGGGGTAAAGTGACATAGCTGTACAGTCTAGCATAGTTCAAGGTAAATTTTTAAGACTGGTCTCTGCTTTCTATTAGTCTAATATGGGTATGCAGTTATTTATGAGTTTATATGTATTTCATCATTTGCTTGCGTATGAATCCATTACATGTATTTTCACGTTATGTGATAAAATACAATGAAAACAGTTGCAAATTTATCAACTGGAATCTTTTTTCTTCTCTTCTTTCTCTCCTCTCTTCCCTTTACCAAATTACTAATAAATTAGTGCTTAGGGAACCCATTTATGATGCAGAGGAAATGTGTTCAAATCTTCTGTTTATCTTTCTATTTCACTCTGTGAATATCTTCACTGTGGGTCCATTTGTTATTCTTATATGAGCATCTCTGCCTCAGAGGTTTTGACCAGAAAGTCATACCTAGATTTGAGAAGTCTTAAAGTTTAACTGAAATGGATGTAATTTATTTTTAAACATTTATATTTTCCAGTGGAAGAAATACATGCACATATGGGATTCAAGGTAAAATGTCTCAGGGTCTTCTCTGGCAGAAGAGTTTGTTAGGGCTGTGGGTTGGATGAACTGACTACAACCTCTTCCCTCCCCCAGGGATGGCATCTGCGAGGAGGTAGTGCCCAAGGTGAGAAGAGAAATGGCCAGTGCTCCTCAGCCAGGGGAAACTGACACTTTAATCAATTCACAGTCACTGTTTGCTTCCCATGTCATCTCCTCTGATACACAACTTTATACTGTCCTTGTTGGCACCGCCTTTTTTTTTTTTTCTCATGGAAGGCCTGCAATCATTGGCATTATTTTCCACAGCTCTAAGATCGGTAATATACACATACCATCAGTTTCTTACCCCAAAGCATTTACTGTTCAGATCCTCATTATCAGATATGCTATAACAAACTAGTATTGTTAATGGGATGGTTGAAAGCCAATGACATTTCTTGAATAAAATAATCCGTGATGTATAGCTGCGCGTGAGCAGGAACGGCCAACATTTTTAAAGACTCCTATTCATACCCATTGCTGGAGCAACTCAAAACACCAGCGCAAATTTTAATTTATGCATCAGATCTGTGCTGAGCAAAGGAAGTGCGGAGAAAATGAGGTTGAAGAAATTGATCGCTGTAAATATCTGTTCCTTTGCAGACATTTTGTGAGCAGAGTTCTTTGTCACCCATGTCAGGCTGTTGTTTTGGTGATGCCTGACATAATACAGCCAGCCAAAAATGAATGTGGACATCCTGAACGTTTGCACCATGGCTCATATCCTTGAAGGTCTTTAGGTGTCTACTCATTGTGGTGTGGCAGGGTAGCCCTACACCATCCGGCTGAGTGACACAGCAGTGCCTGAAGCCAGGCTCACCTGGCTCTGCAGGACTCCCCCAAAGAGGGGGCACCAGGTGGTGCAAAGCCACTGTAGTGGATCTGGTGCCATCTGCCCTCCTGGCCATGAGCACGGAGGCTCTTGGATGTGCCAGCAAGTCCTGGCTGCCAGAGCAATCCCTCGATGCCGCTGACAGCTTGTATGAGGGACAGGACTGTGTCCAGATGGCCCCAGATTTTGAGGAACTGCACTGAGAGATCAACACTGAACTTACCCCTCCCACGTCAGCGGTGGCGGCTGAAAGCACTTTCTTCTCCCACATCCCCCATATCCTACTCCCGTTGTCTGCCATCCCTGACAATATCGTCACTGACAATGCCACCCCATCACCATGCGGGCTTGGCAGCCATCCCTGGCTCCCCCTGACCTGCACCGCCTGTCACCTTCCCTCCACCACCCTTCTGAGGTCCAGCCTGGTCTGCTGTGTGCCCCTTTCTCCTCCTTTCTGTGTGTCCTTCCTCACCACAGCCTCCCATCTGTCACCCATCCCAAAAACCCAAGTGACAAATCACTTTTCTCAGCATCCTGTGCCTATCTTCCAGACATCCTTTACACTCCTTTTTTCCATCCTACAGCAAGGTCATACTTCTTAACCTCACTTCCCAGATGCCCATATGCTTTCTTTTTTATATATATTTCTTTCTTACCATATCTCAGTTTCTTTTTCCCCCAGTGATGCCAGCTTGGATCATCTGTTTAGCCACATCTTATACAACTGCCTTTCTTCCTCCATTCCCCCTGTCCTCCCTTCATGGCACTCCTTTAGCATGAGTAGCCAATAGTTGCTCTCTCTTATCACTTAAGAAATCTTCCCGAGGTAGGATCTTTAAAAAAATTATCAAAGTCATAACAAATAGGTCAAACGTGTCAGGCAATCTCTCTCATATGTTGTCATTTAATTTAAAATGGACACTGGATGCAAAGTATGTAACAACTGTGTAAGGTGATGGTGATGCACCCTTTCCTGCACCATTTGAAATTTATCTTGTAAACACTTCAGACTCCAAGGAGCATTTGCAGTGATGTGGACACCATTTGATATGGCACATGTTATCATGCAAAAAGGACCACCCAAGCAAGTAAAAAAACCCCCAGCCTTCCCTATTTACTAAGATCTGCTTTTATTGGGGATAGGTTTACTAGTAGGACTAAGGAGATTGCATCCCTCTTCCCTCACTAGCAAACAATCCATGGATTCCCAAGAGAGGAAATAGAGCCCCATCTCTCTCATGGTACTATTCATGCCCATTTGTGAAGAAAACCTGCTCTGTGCCACAAAACCAGCCCTTCTCGCTAATTAATCTCTTTGCTCTGGAAAATACAACTGTTGCTTCCCGACTCTTCTTTTGTCTGCCCCAGGCACACCACAAGCTCTTGCTAACCACCTCCCTCCCCTTCTCACCAGTCATCCTGTCTCCAGTGACCACCTATAATCACATCAGGCATCTTGACCCTTATCCCAAAGTTTAGAATAGGCCACTCCATTGTTTTTATTTTTTTACTCTCATCATTCTGTGTTGCCAGTACCATGCACCGGCTGATGGGCAGCTCAGTTTGCTTTGCCAACCAGCTTCTGAACAGAACTTTAGCTGTCTTGATATCGGGAAGCTCACCGGAGCCGCTCTGATGGTTACCCTGTGTCTGTCACTTACAGAAGACAAAGCCTGTATTTCTTCTACACTATGAAATAATAACTAACTGGAGCTCTGAACCCTGATCAGTAAAAACCCTTCAAATATTTGCAAGTTTTCTACTGTTTGCCTCTCTGTGTTCACTGCTCTTGGCTGAAAACATAATTGCTGAAGTAGGCAGGAAGGAGAAATGACACTAACGCAGTGGCTGGGGCCGCAGCCCTGCTTGGAGTGCTGGATCTGCAGCTAAATCTGCTCTGCAAAATGCAGAGAGGGGTCATGGGATATTTCTAAATGCTGTAGAGGAAAAAGTCACCCTCCTTTTCCCAGGTTTGATCTCCTGAGAAGCACATAAACCCCTCTCTCTGTTTCTCTGTATATTGACACATGTCTCTGTGTGTATGCACACAGACACATGTGCCTGCAAGAAGGTGACTTGTTCCGATTGCAAAGGTTTAAAAGCCAGACATGCTGATTTCTTACCAGGATTTAAGGGTCCAGAGCAAAACAAAAATATCAGAACTAATCAAACTACTTCCGAAGAAAATGTAAACATGCTAGAGATAAGGGAGGCCCAAGGAAACGTTAATACTTTAATATCTAAGCCAACTCTTTTTATTCTATATAGGACAGTGGTCCCCAATCCACAGTCCTCTGATGTTTCCTGTAGCAAAAGAAAATTTTTAAAAAGTTGAAATTGAGACTGGCAGGCAGAGCAAAAATAAAATGTTGCTTGTGGCACATTACTTGGTGTGTGTGAGTATTGTGCCAGGCCAATGACCCTGCAAGAGGCTTGTTCTGCTCATTCACATTCCTCCAAGCAGTAGTTTTCAGCCTTTGGCCAGGAGAGACCTTGTGGTCCATGAGGCAACCTCCAAGTGACCGGGAGAGGTAACACCAACTGGCAGGTCTGCGGTCAGCAAGAAAAATGGCAGAGGCTAGAACACTGAAATGGATTGAAAAATCCTGCCTTATGGGAAGAAATTAATTTAACTCTTTACTTCTAGCTCCATCACTAAGCCAGACCAGGATGAAGCCATCAGGCGGGCTGCTAAAAAATACACCCAGAGAGATAATTCTGATGATGATGTAAAAACACCCAGAGCACAACCTAAGTTTTACAGGTGAGAAATTCAGCTGCAAGTCTACCTTTTACCCTTTTAATTTTAAATGCAGTCAAGATGCCACAGTTAATAACATAATCTTCTGTGTTTTGTGGGCTGTACAGATAAAGACCAGTTGGTGGGTCAGGCGTGGCTGCTTCAATCCCATCCTCACCGGGAGCCTCAGAAAGCTGAAGCCATTTGCGTGTATCTGGACAGGCACACACGGAGTAAAGAGAAACCAGTTCTGCAAAGGCACCAGAGGATTCCCCTCCCTCGTGCTGGTCAGTGATGGAGTTAATAAGAGCAGAGCTAGTTTCATTTGCTACAGGCTGGTTAATGTGATAGTCCCTGATGAAACCCGTGACCGTGATGGACCAGAGAGTGACATGCAGCTGGGGTCTGCAAGGGGCATGATTTTAACACAAATGAGAAAAGGGATAATCTCCCCCCTCGCTTTCAACTTCCCCTTCTTTCCTTTTGGATACATCTATTAAAAGTGAAAGATTTTTTATGCATATAAGTAGATGCTTGGCTGGCAAAATCCATCACAAGATTTTTGAGAAACTTACAACAATCTTTGGGACCTAGCCGTCACGCTCTTTGTAAAGCATTCAAGTCGGTACCTCATACCAATCTTCTTTCTAATTTAATCCAGAGTAGTTGAGACTGGGCTACATTTAGATCAGTGAAAATCTGGTTGAAGAGCCATCATCAAAGGCAAGGAATAAGAGGAACAAATTACCAAATTACAGAACTTGGTGCAGGCATCTCCTGGAGAAAGGCTGGGCTCTCCGTGAGCATCCTTTTAAAGCTTATTTTGTGCAGGGGAAGGCTCTCACCTCCCCTAGTACCAGTTCTGTCACAGATTAATAGTCTCTTTCCATAGCAACACCTGACCCTTTCCTCCCCTTGCTGTGATTATACATACATATATACATATATATACATATAGATATATTCCCTGTCTAGGGAAAGAATGGACAGCTGACAATTTTCTGTGGCATCAGCACAATTTAATGAAAGGAAGGCTTAAAAAAAAAATAGAGACCTGGAATGCTACATCTGAAAAAAAGAAATACAGGGAGTCATGGGATCCGCAACCATGTCAACAGCACAACAAGCTGTTATCAGTAGCTTCAGACAGGGTCCTGCTTCCAGAAGAGACTGTACTATGACAAGTATTGAATAAACGTGGGTGACAGCACTTTGGAAACAGGCCACTGCTGGGGCAGCTGTAAGGGATTGCCCAGGAAAAGGCAGTTATCTACTCTGAGGCAATGGTCTTCTCGTAGGCAATGCTATGAAGTTGGTCTGCAAGTGCCTGGCTAAAGTCCCAACTATACTCACACCATCTCTGGTCACTGCTTTTCAAATGAAAAGCACATGTTTCGTGTTAGAAGCAGAACCATCTTTCATGGCACATTTCAGGCCGTGGTATGTAGGATGGGTTGGGTGGAGCTCAGCCTCCTGACACCTCTTGCAAGGAGGAAAGTACAAATAAAAGCAAGAGAGAGCTGCACCTAGAAAAAAACATAGTACCCGAGAATGGAGTAAATAGGAATTCTTTCCCAGAAAAATCCAGAAACAATATTGTATTTACAGGAAAAATAAGTTTGCACAAAGAACTGAAGAGTTCAGCTTGCAAGAACTGAATCTGTGCACAAACCCAACTTATAACCAAAGGGGAGAATGTGATCAGGTCCAGGAACATACCCTAAAACCATTCAGAGGCCACACACAGCTGCTAATAAAAATCACATGAATGAAAGGTTAACAGCTCTTGATAAAGCAACCAGCACACAGGAGTGTCACCCAGCACTGAGCAAGACTGCTGCAGATGATGGGTGACGCTGAGATGTTCTCAGTGTGAGAAAGAACAAGTCCTGCATGCCTGGCCCAGCACACTTAAAGGGTAGGGAAGCATTTGGAGGAGGTGAACCCTACAGGACAAGCTCAGGATAAAAACAGATCTCCCAAGCATGTTAACAGAGAAACAAAACAGACTTTTAGCACTGGTATTGCTACTGACTTAAAAAACAATAGCTTGCACAGGAGAACATCATCGTATTTAAGAAATCCAGTACAGAATGGATCCACAGCCTAGAGATAAGGGAGCTTGCAGGTAAATTGAAGGCTGGCAATGACCCAAAACCACTGAAGAGCGCATGGAAAAGCATTGAGTGCGTGCTACTGATACTCCAGTGCTCTGATGTGAAGAAAAGGTATTATCCGGGGAGAAAAAAATCATTCCTAGGGGCCAACAGATTAGGTAGCGTGTTTGTTCCAGCTGTGAGGAGCAGGAGGCAGTCTATCAACATACTAAAATATCTTAGCATCTCTCATTAGAGCTGATGAATTTTTTTCTTTTTTTCTCTGATGAAACAGATGTCCAATTCATTGTATCTGAAACATTTTATTTCATCCCAGAAGATCCGCGCTCCTCACCCTGGCGCAGCCCCCTGCTGAGGCTGGCACCGGAGCTCAGGACCCCGTGAGCTCGGGGACTTGGGGCGGTCGGTCAGGAAGGATTCCCGCACGGCCCCATAGCAAAGCCAACAGGCATGTTTCAGGGGAGGCTGAAACAAAGGGGTTTGAAATTCCCAATTTGTTAACCTTATGGACCCTCTGAGGCTGCTCACAGCCACAGGAATTAAAAAGGATGGGGACAGGGGAGGGAAAAGAAAAAAAAAAAAAAAAAAAGACGCCAGGGCATTCCTTGCTTGATATTGTTATCCCGGGGCTCCCAGGGCCAGCGTGGGCCGGGGACCACTGGGGCAGAACAAAGAGTCAACGCAGACATCAGCGTGCTCAGACAGAGGGTCCTGCTTGCTGAATGAACGAAAAACTTTTGACTTTTTAATCCCAAACTCAGTCAGAAGGTTATTAGACCAATGACTGCTGAGCCTAAACCAACAGCAAGCCCCTGACTGACAATTTCTACACATTATGCTAATAAAATACAGGACTTCTTTGAAGCCGACGCATGTTTCTGCTCTTGCCATACACAAACCATCCCATAGAACCACATGTGATGCTTTCCTAGCACTATTCCTCTGGTGTTTCTGTGCATCTCCGATGAAATATGGTCCCACTAAAATCACAGGCAAATTACATTCAGCTGTGTTTGAATAATACAAATATACTCACGTAAGAAACTTCCAAGCAATTGTAACTTCTTAAATAAGCCTGAAAGACTGAAAGCCAGAAAGGAACTGCTAGCGACAAAGTTTGATGTAGTAAAACTCTCAGTGGTGGGCCATATCCTAGACCAGTGTTTACACTAGGCTCTCAACCCTGTGGCTGAGTTAAGGGTTAGCTTCTAGAAAGCTATCCAAACCTGCTGTTACAGACTGAAGTGATGATAAACTCACCAGGTCCTTCAACATAACAGTTCAAGATATATTGTTCACCTTTAAAATGCTGTTTATTACGGTACTTTTAAAACTAGATGCTAGAAACTCAGGGATCAAATTATAATCCCTATGTCTAGCTGCAGTTCTGATCCGCCGTCTGCTCTCTGCAAGTCACCTCGCAGACACATGTACTCAGTCTACACTGCCTGGATATTTTTATATTCTTTCTTTGGAGCAAGATGTCAAGCAGCAACTATAGGCATAAGTCAAGAGAACAGGAGGGAATCGCAGCTAATCACCTTAAAAGACAAAGCTGCCTTTTAATTTCTCTAATATTTTATCTTTTTTATGTAATTTATTGTGGTGAAAACAGGAAAGATTTGCCTACCTGTGTCAGTAAACTTTCCTGGGGTCCACATCAAGCTGATTTATTCCCTTTTGAAAAAGGCTTCTCTAAGGGAAGAGTATATCCAGATTTACATCACAGTAAATGAGAACAAAATCAGAGTTCTCAGGAGGGTAAAATAAGCTTTGGATAATTGCTGGAATTGTCTTCAGCTGAGCCAAATTAACAAAGTTTCAATCAGAAAGAGACTTTAATTCTGTTTAGCATTTCCCACCACCCCTGTTAGGTGGAATCGTCTCATTTTAGAGCCTAAGAAAGTACCAGGTGGAGAGAGCTCCTGGTGACAAGTCCCAGAGAGATGCTGTGAGGGTGCACTGCACCCCTGCCTAGCGGCGAGCACCCGTGCCCTGTGAACGCGTCCCTGCGGGGGCTGTATGGACGGCTCGAGCCGCGCCGGGCACCTATAGGGGGCACGCACAGAGTAGCGGGCAGCGGCCCGCTGGAGCCCGGCGGGGCAGCGGGCGGGGGGCTGGAGGGAGCGGGCGGCGCTGCCCGCCGGCCCCGCCGAGCATGCCCTGCCCTGCCCTGCGCGGCCCTGCGCGGCCGGAGCCCCGTCCCCAGGACGAGCGCTTGCCCTGTAAAACCCCGGGCTCAGCGGCGGAGGGGAGCGGGGGTGCAAGCGGGGACCCTCGAGGGGCGAGCGGGGGTGGGAGGGCGGCGGGCGCGGAGCGGGCGCGGATGCGGGACCCCCTGGCAGGGCGGCCGGCTGGGAGCTGAGACACGGCCTAAGAGTGCAATTAGTATTATCTTGATGAATTTATAGGCAGCGAGTCCTTGCTGTGCCTTTCAGAAGTCGCAGGGCACTCTGTCCCCATCTGTTCCTTTATGATTATTACTTCACTTCTTTTTTTCTTTTTTTTATACTAATCGTTGACCTAATATATATGGCTGGGGGAAAGGGGGAAGATGCGGCTCCTACACCGTCAATCAAAACTCTTCCTCAAGCCCTCCCCACACGAACACTCTCTATCTCCCAGCGGTGCTGGCAAGATGTTCTTAGCCAAATACATGATTCTATTAATGAGCACTTATATTTGCTAAGGAATGCAAATTCTTTCTCTCCGTGTATTATTAGCTGTATCAGAATGTTTGTCCTTTCAGTCCTCTTTGAAGTTGAAGGAGGAAAGGCTGTTATGTGGCACTGAGAAAGGGGGGGGGGGGGGGGGGGGAAAGGAGAGGGGGAAAAAGCACTTCTAACTCCTCCGGGTTTTTATTTGTTCTCTTGCCAAAAACGCCAAAGGTAGTAAAAGTTACAGAAATTATTTAAAATGTGTGGTTTTTTTCCTCCAAATTAGATAGATATTTTCCAACTGATCGTCCCCTTTTCATAATAATGGGATCTAATGAACAGCCTGCTTTGAATTTACTTTATAAACTAATCTCTCTGATGCTCTAGAGAATCTATTACGAGTTGGAAGGAAATAAATCCAATTGCCTCCCCGAACAGGAGAACGGCTGTTCCCGGCGCTTGGAGCGATGCAGGAGCAGCCCCCCCGCCCCTCCGCAGCCGCCGTGGGACCGGGCAGCGCCGGGGGTCCCGCCCGTTTCAGCCCGGAATTCCCGGCGGGATGCGCGGAGTTTGCGCGGGACGCGGCGGAACCCAAGAGCCGCTTGCTGCGGGTGTGCAGCGCGGGTGCGGAGGGGTTGCCGTGCCCCTGCGCGGGGGCTGGATCCTCGCCCACCCCCGGGGCAGACACGCGTGGGGGCTCTCTGCAGCGAAGTTTTCCTTCCAGATAAGCGGCGGGGCGGGAGGGGGGGCTCTGCGTCAGCTCAACTTTTGTCATGTATCACTTTTCCTCTTGAAAGGTGTTATAACAGCAATTCAATTACAGTAAATAGTGTACATCATCTTCACAGCTGGAAAATTCTGTAACTAACTGTGACCAAACGTTGTAAAGGAATATAGCTTAACCAGTATTACTTTTTTTGTTGCTGACCACAGGTTAATTAATTTCAAGGAGCTTAGTATATCTAAACAGAAACACACTGAGATGCTGGCAAGAAATCATAAAATATAAAACGTGGAATTAGGAAGATCATGTGAAATCTCCACAGCAGTATTTGGTGCCTGGGAATAATTCTGGCGGTCCCCCTCAGACAGCCGCCGGCCACAGCCCCGACCCCCCAGCCCAGCGGAGGCACCGAGCCCTCCGCAGACACCCCAGGGCACACTCGGGTGCCCACGCGTGGGTGCTCATCCCCCGTGGGGGTGTGCGGGGAGCGCACCCACCCGCGCCCGGGGGTGGATGCGCCACGCACTGAGGCTCGCGTACACGGTCCTTCCAGCAAACCCCGCTTCCACGGCAGGCGTGCACCGAGCAATAGAGACATCACAGGCCATACGTATAGGCTGCGGCTAAGCGCCCGCTTCCAGCCCGGTGCTGGGCGTGCAGGAAGGTAGAGAGTGTTTCTGGGCAGGGCCGCAAGGTGTGCGTAGAGCGCTGGTCTGATAAAAAAATACATGGTCAGAGAAGCCCCGAACCACCCGTGTAAAAAAACCGAGTGAAATTCCCCATCTGTCAAGCGCGGCTCTCATTTCAATTAATGGTAATATGAGCTGCCGTCTCCAGTTGTGACTGAGGAGATTTAAGGACGATTTCATCTACTGGGGGGTATACGAAAGGGTGCTATGTACCGGCGGGGGTGTTTTCAGCCCGGTGGGTGCTGTTTCCCCTCGCCGGGGGAGCGCGGTGCCCCCCCAGCCCGCACCCGGCTGATCCCGTCCGAGGGGCCCGCAGCGCGGCGGGCTGGGACGGGAGGGGGTGCCCTGCCGGGGGGCAGGATCGGGCCCGGGGAGGCACATCCAGAGCCAGCTAGGAGCTGATCCTGCTGCTGAAACTGAGCTCGTCCTGCGTGGTCGTGGGGCAGCGAGAGGGGGAGGTTGGATGCTGTAGGTGGGGGGGTAGGGGGGGGGTCCCGATTTGGGGAATTAAAAATAACATACACATACCCCCCACCCCCCAAAAGAAATAGAGAGAGACTGGGATTAAAGCTAGGTGGATTTCCCTGAGAAAGGGAGACAGGATCGGGCCCCTTCGCCTGCTCCTGCCCCGGGTTAGGGACGCCCTCGCCAAGCGGGCTGGAGTCACCAGAAGCGTTTCCATTAATTTCCACGTTTGTTAGCAAGCTGTTGGCCACGCTTCAAAACAAAACAAGTAAAAAAAAAAAAAAAAAAAGAAAAGAAAAAAAAAAGAAAAAAAAAAAACAATCCCACCCTCGATCTGTGAAAACTTTATTGAGCAAAAATTCTCCAGCCACGGACGGTCCCGCTTTGCTTTATAAGGAAGAAATTGTAAGTCGCCACCTCCAAATTGCACTCGCCAGCCCCAGAACAAAGGTCTGAGCCCCCACGTTTTGCAGTTGTCAGGACAATCTTGTCCATCTCTAGGGTGAAAGGAATACAAATTCCCGACCTCCCCTCCCTCAGCCTCAGCGAAAACCCGCAGGAGGGGAGATCACCACTTCAGCCCAGCGCCCACCGCCCTCCTCGCAGGACAGCTCTTTACTATTTCATTTTTTGACTCTCCCCAAGTAAAAGTTGGAGGCTTAAACTCCTACCCCGCGTCCTTGCCAGGATGGTAACGATTCCGTCCTGCCAAGTTCGTTTGCTGCTTCTCCTCCCCTCCCTGCCCCCCGAGCAGGTACGAACTCCCCGCAGCGGGACGGGACCTTTTCAGAGATTAAAAAATATCAGCGCGATACGAGCACAAACGTGCTGGTTTCCAGGGCAGCTCGATGACAAAGGCATGGTCAGGACTTGCATCAATTTTTTTCTACTTTTTTCCCCCGAATACAGTTTGTTCATCTCAAAGCGGGAAATTCGGCAGCAGCTGAAATTTCTGATATACATGTGCAAAAATAATTGTGTTATTTCCCCCAAGGAGGGAAGTAGTTCTTATAAATTGTCTTACACTTATTTCTGTTTCCCCCCACCGTCCGTCGAATACCTTTAATCTTGCGTCATTCTAAGTCTTTCTCAGATTTTCCTGTCTTTATTTCTCTATTTCTAAAGCTGCACCCGAAAACATGGACCGCAAACGCATCACCATCCAGACACAGGTAGAAAAGTACAATACCCTGAATCCTCCTAATTCTAGTTTATCTTTTCCGGAGGGGAAAAAAAAATAATAAATCGCCCCCCAGAAGATGTTTTTGATCATCCTTTAAACTGACCCATCACTGCATGTTCGAATTACTTTATTTAAAATTCTTTAGCCTTGTTTATTTTCTTCAGGAAATTGCTTCCACTACCGCGTAGGTTCATTTTTGTGACACAGCCCAGAAATATTCCCAGCAGAGAAAAAATACACCGCAAACACAGCTCTCCAAAGTTTTTTTTCTTCACACCCTCAAGTTCTTCGATAATTTTCTTCATAAAATTCTCACCCATCATTTAGAAAAGGTGGGTCCGCGCAAAATGGGGGGGTGTATTTCTTAATTAACTGATCGCTTCAGATGGCAAGGGGAAAAAAATGGATGTTATTTCTATTATTGAGACGTCATTTAGCAGAGTGACCACTGTCAGATGCGGGGGGGGGGGGGGGGGGGGGGGGTACGGACGGACGGACACGGGGTGGGATGGGGGGGGACGGGATACTTTGGCGGGTTTAAATACAGGTTTTCTTATCATAACTTCAGCAATGCAAATCTCATCATTTCAGGCATTTTGCAGAGGTTATTTTCTGCTTCCCAGCGTGCCAGGGCAGTTATTTTTTATTTCGAGAGCAATTTTGAATCTCCAGTTACTCAGTGGAGTCTGAATCCTTTTTCATCCCTTCCAAGGGGAAAAAAATGTTCATCTTCCTGGTTAATATTTTTTTCTTTCATAAAGTTATATATAGATATATATAAGGTCAATTATCAAAAGCACATTTTCTCTGCTTCCCTGCCCTATCTTTACCTGAGGAAGTGCACTCGGCGCCAGAGAGGTTAACTGAAAATAAAATTAAAAAATATATAGATATATATATATATAGAGAGAGAGATGGATAGATGCATGGATAGATAGATAGATAGATAGATAGATAGATAGATAGATAGATAGATAATCTCAAATAAAAAGGCATGCAGGTTGTGAAATATGGGGGAATTTTTGCTATTTCTTAGGATTTGGCTTGCAGAATACCTAGGAGTAAAATGCAGAAGAGGAAACTTTCCCGTGATCCGAGGTCCCCAAACGCTCGCCTCGGAGCTAATTAGGAAAGAGCATCCCGGCAAGTTCCTATTTCCAAATCCAGCTCGTTTATTTCGGAAAGTTACCAGCACCGCTTCTTTTAGCAACCACAATAATTAGACCTGAGCTGAGTTAACTACTCTTCCTCCAGGTCAACAAATCAATAGCAATTAATTTGAAATAGCTGAGATGATAAAACACTTCCTATTGCGTCTGACCTTTCCAAAAGAGTTATAAATAGAATATAGTGAATATATGTTTTAACACAATTCCCGTTGCTTTAATCTGTCTTTGGCTGTTCCTCGGCTCTTAGGACACTCTTTAATTTTCTATTTCCTTCCGTTTTTCCGACTTCTTTTTTAGACTTTAAACAAATGTTCTCAGAACGATTTAATGTTTTCGACAAAACAATAATGGCATGAGATTATTTGTAGCAAAAATAATCTCTTTACATTAAGTTCGAGGACAACATGCAATATATTTCAAGTAGGCATATACGATGAATGATACAATATTAGGCATGAATATACATGTAGCCAAGATTGTATCACTTATGCACACTGTCTCGGAGGACATGAATTGATCTAAAATTGAAATTGTAGAGGAGAAGAAGGTGATGGGGTGGGAGGACTGTAAACGGGAGGGATCAGAAACGTTTAGGTGTGGAATATTAATTATAAAACACAGAACTCTCTTTACTTTTCTTTGCCTGGTAAGAAAGCCTCGTCTTCCCCCACTCCCCCTCTTGCTCTCTCTCCCTCTCTTTTATTGGAAAGAGGATCCTAAATTCCTTTTGACTGATAGGAAGTTACAAGACAAGATGCTATTTTCTCTTTCTTTTCTGACAACTCTGTCATCCCAGGGATCATAGTCATGTCAGAGTGTCTGTCTGGGAGAAGAAGAAGAAGAAAAAAAAAAATCAGTGAAGCCTGTGGCCATCTTTGCATCAAAATTTTCCAGACCTCTATTTTTGATTGTGATCCCGCTGATCTGAGTTTGAAATGCGAACGCAGCAAAGCCCCTAAGCCTTCAATCGTGTGAAATTTTCAAAAGATCTCTAGAAGCAATCTCAGGCTGTCTGACCCCTGACAGGCGGAGATCTCTTTATACCTCTCTCTGCCAGCACTTCATTTGTTGGAATATCTTTCAGATTTGCACCTCCAGATGACAACCTGAGTGTTTATTATGTGTATGAATCTGAAATCTTCACTGCAGTACAAAGGAGACATCTTAAACATCGTATTTAATTTCAGATCATAATTACCTGGTCCTCTTTTGCTTCTAATTATCTATTCCTCCTTCCTCTCTGTGGCATGTTGATATTTTGTTGATTCTCCCTTTTAATCAGCCTTTCTTGCTTTCTTTCCTTTTTTAATCGTATTAGTTTAGTCCACGGGGGAATTAAACATGTCACGATGGACACACATCATGCCTATGTGGAGAGAAAATTCTAGCGACGAGTGTGCGCTCCCTATGGCTCCCTGTATGTATGTATGTGCTCTGGAGAAATAATAACTATTCCTGCCATTATAATCCAGGTTGTTAGTATGCTTCATCTCCCATTAATCTTTATACATCAATTTAAATTGGCAGCAGTGTTTATGTTTTGTCCCGTGACGTAGCAGCAATGTCATTTGGTAGCAACCAAAGCAGCCGAAGCCCTTTAGCGTCCCTCCTTTCAAGAAAACAGAAGGGGGAGGGGGGGGGCGGCAAGGAAAAAAATGTGAATAATTTTTTAAAACCGCCAACACCTCTAACTTTTTCCCTTTTCTTTAAGGGAACGTGTCTGTCTCCCTCCTGCCCTCCTGTTCACCTGGTTAAAAGAATCCCCTCTCGCCCCAGACTCTTTGGAGAGAGATGGAGCTGGTCACGCCCATCCTGGCTGTTTTATTTTATTTTGTTGGCGTTAATTTCTCAGGTGAAATAACCGTCCATTGAACAGCATGATAGGTGTCGTCCCAAGTGCCCAGCTCATTTGCAACCTGTTTGCCAAGGTGGGATCCCGGCTTGCTCTGCAGCTCAAAAAGCGGGGAGAGAAGTGACTCCGGTGGGCTGCGGGAAGCCCACAGAGGTGGGAGGCGGGTGCGGGACCCCCGGAGCCCACCTCCTCCGCGGCGACCTCCCATCTCTGCCCAAGGTGCTTAGGAGTTGAAGATATTTATTTTTTTTTTAATAGGGGTTTCACATCATGTCTCCCTACCCCTGTGCTATAGATCCGGGGTGTTGCTGTGATTAACTTATTAAAATATCTAGTCATTAGTTGAAGTTGTCCCGAAAACGCTTGCCTATGTGGTCAGATGTTTCTGTATTTACCCATTTTTTCCCATAAAACTTGTATTAAAACAAAATGTTACTTTTCTTTCTCTCAGGAGCTGTATATAGAGACCCTCCCTTTTTGAAATAGACCGCAGGGACTGTCATTAGATCAGATGGCAAGCCTTTATAGAAAGTGTTTTGCATAATTACATACCAAAGCCAGAATAGTCACCCTCACATTTTATGGGTCACAAACCATCAACAATTGGCACATTATTGTCCAAGAAACCCCAGTCCATTCACTGATAGAGAAAGCTAGACTGCCTAATCTAGAACTGAAGAAGATTGAAATTTCTTCTAACAAGAACCCAGAGAAGATTATTTTCAAACTGACAACGTGTTTACATATAGTTATAAAGTTCAGAGGATCGGTGGGGAGAGAGAAAGGGTATAAACCACTAAACATGATTAAGAATCGCACAGTGGCCTAATATAGATGGTTCATCAAAAAGGAACAGACTGAAAGCTCCCCCCACCCCACCCCCCCGACAGCCCCTCTCCTTTTCAGATCTGTTCCCTTTTCTACCGTTGTGATTCAGTAATTAAGATATTCTTATTTGGACAGACAGCTCCTCTGGTAACTGAATAATATTAGTTCCCTTTGATGTCAAACTTTTGACAGTTATCACACTAGCATTGGGCAATTTAGCACAAATGCCCTCTTCTTCTTTTTTTTTAAAGGGGGAAAAAAAAGTCTTTGAAGAAAAGTAATAAGTGTGATCGCTATCAGCAAATGATGTAAATCTCAGTGGACAGGCATCCCTGGGTATAAATTACATTTTGTTGTATATAATGAAGCGAGTTTTGTTTTTACCTCATTCGCTTATCATTGTCCAAAATTAAGGCAATAATCCCACTTCCTTCACACCAATTCACCACAGTCCCTCTCCCCTCTGATTATTTTCTTTTCTTTCACAGGAAAATTGGACGGGTTTCCAAGCCTTCCCCCCACCCCCCACTCCCGCCCCCCCACCCCCCCCCGCCCCGCTTCCCACCCACCCGGCGCAGCGCGGAGCCGCCGGCGCTGCGGAGCGGGCGGCAGCTGCGGGCGGAGCGGGGCTGCGGCCCCGGCCCCTGCTTCACCTGAGCCCCTCCAGCCTCGCCCTAAAGCCCCTCCTTGTGCCATGGTCAACCTCCCCCAGCCCCAGCCCTTCACCTGTGCCTCTGGGCAGCACCGGAGCCACGGCATCATTGTAATAATAATAATAATAATAATAATAATAATAATAATAATAATAATGGCAGCAGTAGCAAGAAACAAGGTGCATCCCCGGGCTGGATTTGCGAGGGGCGTGGTGCCCGGCTGGCTGGGAATAGAGCTGGTTCCTACCAGGAGTGAGGAAGGGGGTGGGGGGGTTGCAAACATTGCAATATCCAGTTCGGGACTTAGGGAGAAGGGGTCTCCTGGGGGCTGCTCGCCTCTCTCCAGCATCGTACACACCCCCTCCCGCCCAGCCCGCAGATGCCACCCGGCCAGGAGATTTTCCCTGCAGCGTTAGGGACGACACCCGCCCCCCCCCCCTCCCCCCGGCCCCGCTGCCCCCGGCCTGCTCCGGGCAAGATGCCTACACGGTACCGGGTGGTGATGGGGTAGGGGGAGACTTATTTATTCTGCTTTTTTCATCACAACTTTGGGGGGCGGGGGGAGGGGAGAGGCAGCTCTCGCCAGGTTTGCCTTATCGCGAGATCTGGGCAATTAAAATAAAATAAAATAAAATGAAATAACATAAAATAAACCCACCCGTCATGTCTTGGAGTTGGATTTAGGGGGGATGATGCAGCTCCCCGGCTGCAATGTCCTCGCTAATCCCGTGTTCCCCGGGACAGCTCGGTGGAAGCGGTGTGTCCCGTGTCCCGCCCCCCCGCATCCCTCCGCTCCTGCAAGCAGCGCCCGCCGGCACCGGCACCGCAACGTGTCGCCCCGCCGGGGGCAAAGCACCGACCCCTGGCCCCTCCCCAGCCCTCAGCCGCGGGGAGGGGGGCGCAACCGCCGACTCCTCCTGGCGCGGCGCAAAACCCGCGGCCGCGCTGCCCGCCGGCCCCAGCCAGCCCTCCCTTCCCTCCCTACCTAATTAGTAGCCGTGGGGAGCGCCCTGATTAATTTAAATGCTTTTTGTAACACTGTAAGGGCGAGAGATATGTCTGCGGCCGCAGACGGGTTATATTATTTTCGGGCTCACGTTTCGGCGGGTGCCGGGTCGGGAAGGGGGGAAGCCGTGGCTGGACCGCGGAGGATGCGCTTGTGCTTCCCGGGAGATAACGTCGGCCCCGGCATCGCCCCTCGCCCCCAGGGAAGCGGCCAGGCTTTTCTGGAAACTTTGCTCCAAAAGGGCATCCTCGTGTTGTGTAACATTTTCCGAGGATTTTCATTACACGTTCAGCCAAAGGTAACACAATCATAGAGGGGAAAGTTTCTTTCCGTGGCCTTTTCCCCGCTGCCGGGCACTCTGGGGCTGGCCGGGGCAGGGGACTCGCTCGGGCCGGCTCTGGCCTCCGCCGGCGGCGAGGGCATCGCTGGGTTGGTGGCCCGGGGGGATGCAAGGGAAGCTGGGCCGAGGTCGCCCCCACAAACTCCTACCGTAAAAATAAATCTTCGCCTGCTGCTGCTTCCGCATCTTCCGTGCAAATAAACCTCGGGGAGATCTCCCCGGAGCGCCTGGAAAACACACGCGTGGTGGCGGGCGAGGGGAGCGCTCCCCCCCGCAGCAGAGCGCCGGGGCACGGACAGGGCCGGGCCGTGCTGCCGGGGCGGGCAGGGTCCCCACGGCCACGGGCGACCGGGGGGCGGCACTCACGCACCCCCGCTGCGAACCGCTGGATTCCTCCGGCAACGCCATCAGCCGGCTCACGTCGGACCCAGCCCGGGGCCGCAGCCACCAGCTGAGGCTTCATACTGGGGGGACACGGGGAATTGGGGGGGAATCTGCACTCAGGTACTTGCAACAGGTATGGAAGTGTTTTACCTTTCTCGCAAGCTCGTCTCTAAAGAGAGAGTTTATTGTTTTTTTCAGGAGAGAGCTTCACGCAGAGGGATCAATTGTTTTTTAAAAAAAACGGGGAAGAAAAATGTATTTGCGCCTCAATCTTTTCCAAGGATAAAGAGACTTGAGAAGAGCAATGTAAAAGACAGGTTCAGCTTTGGAGAGAGTGTAGGCAGCCAAGAAACTTCAAATAAAGTCCTTGAGCGGTGGAAGAGAAAGTGCGGAAACTTTCCCAAAGGTCACCTTCGCAGCAGCGGAGAAAGTTCTCTCTCCAGTTCTCCGCTCTTGCGGTTCTCGGGGAGGGGGGCCGGGGGCGCCGAGACTCGCTAAAATCGGTAACACCGTATAGGAGCCGCCGGGGTAACACCTTCCGTCCCCCGCCCCAGCCCGGGGAGCGTTCGTGGTCGCTGGTCCCGAGGCGGGGCCGTGACCGCCCCCCGCACCCGCTGCCACCGCCCGGAGCCTCTCGCCACCCCGGGCGGGAAATTAGGAGCGCTGGAAACACGGAGGCAGGCGAACTGCGGGGCAGGGGCAGCTCTCGGATCCGCAGAGAAAGAGAAGGGGAGCAAAGCCAGTGAGAAGTCTACCCCTGCCCTAAATCACAGACGGGGTCCCCGTCGTTTGTTTTCCAATTTACCACTTACTTTAAAACCATTTTACAACCTACAAAAAAAAAAAAAAAAAAGTGTAGAAAAATCCGAGAAGTAACCCTGTTTTCCAAGACCAAAGGGACCCCCGCTGCCCACGCCGGGTGGCCCGGGGCCGGACGGGAGCCCTGTGCCGCCGCAGAGCGAGGCCGGGATTTGGGGAGGGCGAGGGGGGAGCCTGCGGGAGCGAGCCCTCCGCACATGTAATCACAGTCATTAATTCATTCATAATAATTCATTAGAAAGGAGCGTTAATTACTTCCTTTGCAATACTTTTCGGGTTGCAGGCGAGCCCGGGAAGGGACGGGAGGGACCGGCGATGTCCTGCCCACGCCTGCACTTGGAAGGGAAAAAAGCTTCGCCAGCGAAAATTGTCTCCCCCCAAAAAAAAGAATGGACCTTTTCCTCCTCTGTTATTCCTCCTAATTTCTTTTTTTCTTTTCTTTCTTTTAATTTTTCTTCCCCACACCGCGCCTAGTAGCACGCAGGTATTAATCAGGTAAAAAGAGAGGAAATGGCCCGTATTTATTTTGAACACGTTCCTGCATGCATTGTCCGGCGGAGGTGGTGGGTTCAGGACTCGGACCAGTTTGGCCTTAAAAACCAGCAAAGCGGCGAGAGTTGCGCTGAGAAGGCCTCTAAAAATGAAAAAAAAAAAAAAAGAAAAAAAAGAAAGAAAAAAGAAAAAAGAAAAAAAGAAAGATAATAGCAGATGCCTCTCTTTCCCAGCTGGATGTTGGGGATCGTTTAATTACCCCTTTTTTCCCTTCGAGGGTCCATAATAAAAGCGGTGAAAATGACACTGGGTCCCGTACAAGGTGGGATATTTGCTGCTTTAACGTGGTTATTTTTCTCTGCGGGGAGAGGCTTGGGAAGGGCTGCAGCACCCAACGCCGCCGCAGCTCCCCGCCGCTCCTAATGCGACACTGTATTAACTCCTAGTTAAGCCAGCAAATAATATTGTTCATTCATCTTTTTCAAAGTTGATTTATAGCAATCGACAGGTTAAAGCGTCATCTGACTTCATTACTTTTAAAAGCTGTCTATTTCAGAACTGTCACTTTTCATCACTTAAACCGAATAAAACGGTTGAAGAAATGAATTGAGAGAGACTCGGAGATCGTGTTTATAATTCTTTGTCTCGACGTTAACATTCCTAATGACCTGACCTGCATGGGGAACCTGTGTGCCTAACGCGGGGATTAAAAACAATAATAAAAAGAAAATAAACACTCCGGGCTCCGAAAGTTACAGACAAGGTGAGAAAGTGGCAGGGGACAGAGGAAGAGCAGAAGAGAGATGCTTCACACGCACTGAAGAAGCACCATGCATGATCATGCATGTACTGCCCACGCCCAGAGAGGTGGAAGTTAGCACTGGCGTAGCAGTTAATAATTCTCTCCGTTTCTTCATCGCACTTCTATCACAGCTGTTTAAAATACGGAGAGGGGAAAAAAAATAAAAGGAAAAGGTATTTCTGAGTAATTCAGCTCACTGAATATTTTTCATACGCTATTAGGCTTAATTTTTTTCTTTTTTTCTAATCTACAACCGATCATTTCGGAGAAGGTTGCAGGTATTGTAGGGAAAAGATAGAGCCATAAAAGACTTTTTCCACCATCACAACCACCACCCCCACCCCCACCCCCCGTCTTTTAGAGATGTTTAAAACACTAAACAAAAATCTAAATCACAGAAAAGCAATCCGAAATGACAGCAGTAACTTCCCTGACCAGATAAAAACTGGCTAGTCCGCGTTTGCGTGCCATGCTGGGAATTCACCTTTGCAGCAGTTTTCCTGCCTGCACCTTCAGGTTTCCGTGGGGTATTTTGCTTTATAAAACTATTGCCAGTAACAGGCGGTTATTAATAAACCCGCACCCGAAGTGCAACGGTAGCAACTCGCTGTCGGGGGGCAAAGCTGTGGGAGAGGAGGAATTATTTTAAACAAACTACACAGGTTGTTGCCCTGCGTTTGCTTTCACTTAATGCCGTGGGCGTGACCGCTTGCCTGCTAAAATAATAGTGTCCCCCCGTAAAAACGGAGCAGAGGTGCCCGACGGCGCCCCGGGAGGAAGCTAGCCCCCGCGCTCCCGGGGCCCTGCGGAGCTCCGCGGCCAAGCAAGCCGGCGGGGTGGGAGGTGGGGTGGCCCGGGGACAGGGTGAAGTTGGGGTGGGCAGGAACCGCGGAGTGTCCGCAGGTGCGGAAAGTGGGTGCTCCGGCTAGCGAGCACCGGAGGGGGGGGAATTCCGAGGGCGGATAGCTCTCGCCGACCGGACCGTGTTTTTATAAAAACACGTTTTATTTATTACGCTGATTCTTTCTGGCGGGGTTGGCTCCCCGCTGCGCACCCACGGGGCGCCGCGCAGCCGGCCCCGCGCCGCCGCCGCGCCGGGCCGCGGGCGCCGCGCTCCCTACCGCCACCTTGCTGCGCAGGGCGTAACTGCAGGGCGCGGGGCGCCGCGCAGCCGGCCCCGCCGCCCACGCACCTGCGGGCCCTCCCGCGGCGGGGCCGCGCGTGCGGAGCCGGGGGCACGGCAGAACCGCAGGGCACAGCTTCCCGGGGTACCGCAAGCTGCCAGGTCTCAGGGAAGCTGTAAAACATAACAGATAGTTTTCCTCGGCCTCCCTGGAAGGTCCTTTTTTTAAATTTCTTTGTGTTTGGGGTTTTTTGGGGTTTTTTTTTTGGTGCCTAACCTCTCCGGGAGGTTGAACTCACAAGTGTCCTGTAGCACAAACAACTAAGACAGACTTGTACATTCAGTTAAAATGAGCAAAATCGAAGGATCACTTCCCGCCGGCTATGGCACGGGCGCACAGGCAGCGCCTGCCGTAATTTCTGCACGGGAAGGAAAAAAAAAAGGCATTTAACTACTTTGTTCTGGATTATCAAAATGGCACGTAAAAGGCAGAGTAATTTCTTTAACTACATGGAGCACGTACATGTATGACATTTCTCGGGACCCCTTTACATTTTTTAATCTCTTTGTTTTCCCCAGGAAAAAAAAAAAAAAAAAAAAAGTAAATGGTGAAAAAAACCCCACACCAGCCTCAGCTGTCACAGTCCGAAATTCCCGCATCGTTTAAGGGAATAATAAGCAGTGAATAAGTAAATGTAAAGAAGAAGATGAAAACGTAAGGTCTCGAAATAGTTTCAGTACTTGGAAGGTTCTGTTGGGAAATTATTAAAAAAGAAAAGAGAGAGAGAGAGAGAGAAAAGGAAGAGAAAGACCCCCCTGCAGGCTCACAATGGGGACAGTGTCACATGCCCGTTTGAAAGCGCTCCGCGGATCTCTGCGCGGGCCGGCTCGCAGTCAGGCGGTGCGCGGGGACGGGGTGTTTGGGGGGTCCCTTTCGGCTCCGCTGAGGAGGGAGCAGTGGCACGGGCAGGGAGGAAAGGGGCGATGGAAAGGAGAGTCCTCATCTCCCAGAGCTGGCTCTGGGTGACAACGGAGGGCAAATGTCCCCCGGTTTCCCTTCGCCCTTCTGTTTACAGAGAATTCCTGCCCACCAGCGCACATGGTAGTTGTTTAGCATGAAACGTGCTATTAAGTATTGATTAAGAGCTTCCACATGCTATTCCGAGAATATAAAGAGCTATTAAGAGCCATTTGACTTTACCAGAAAGTAGCGAATATTAGTTAATGAGTAATGGAGAAAATAGAGGTGCGGAGCAGCCGGGCCCCCGGCCGGCGGTAGCACAATTGTATTATTTCAAAGAAAGCAGAAAAGAAGAGAAAAATCGCTCTATTTTTTAATTCCAGCGAGAATTTCTACCGGGAACAATATAACCCAACAGCTGCGACAGGTGGAAGAGAGATAATTGAGCAAAGGCTGCTTTTGACAATTAATATTACGGGGAGATAATGTCCCTGGTCCGGGTTTGTTAAGAGCCGGGTGTGCGAAGGGGCAGCGCAGGGGGATGCAACAACACCCAGAAATTATGAAAAATACTCAGAATTGTGCGAAAAGGGAAAAAAAAAACCCCAGGAGTTAGAAAAGACTGCAAAGAAATTCCCCCTGCCCTGTGCGGACAGTGGATCCCACGGGCTGAGAAGTTGCCTCGTTCCCCCTTGCTCCCCCCTCCCCCCCCTTTTTTTTTTCGGGGGAGGGGGGTTAAGAAAAGAGTATTTCAGGTAGACGACTTAATGCTCGGAGTCTTTTTTTAAAAATGCTTTTATTGCTATTGCACTTCCTACCACAAGATGCAGAGCAAGTCAGCGGAGTTTGTATTACAACTATGTCATAATGTTTCACTGATGCAAAACATGTAGCCAGAGGGGGTTGCTAATGATTCCTGGATTAGAGAGAGGGAGAGCGAGAAGTGAGAAAAAGAAAACCTGGTTCTTTTTTTTTTTTTTTTTTTTTTTAAGCTACGTAAAACCTACCCATTAATATCCAGCACTTGCAACATTTCAGTATCTCGCACAGGCACGCGGATCTGCCATGAGCCTTTTAAACACCGCAAACGTTTTGCATATTCCACCTATTAATTATGTTTGCAGCCTATTAATTTCAGGAGGCTTTTTTCTACAGAAAACAACTTCCAACTTTGTAGCGGCGGGGTGGGGCGGGATGCTCCGGGAGCCTGGAGTTTCCGCTCGGGATGGAGACCGCTGCAATGTGACCGTGCCCCAGTAACCCCCCCAAAATCTCTCCCCTCGCCCCAGGACACGCAAAACCTGTGCCCCCAACAGCGGGCTGGCTCCTCTCGGGGTGTGTAGCTCCACTGGAGAAATGAGGAGGGAGGTAGGAGAGGGAGATGTTGCCGGGATTAAGGAGCATCCTGCAGAGATGCCGAGGGGCACTGGGGGCTTTCCTCGCCCTCCTCCTGCGCTGGGCTCTAGGCCCGGTGGTAAAGGCTCCCCCCGGACAGCGTGGGAGGTTTGGAGGGAGGGATGTGAACAAAGTGGGGGGGACAGAGCCCTTCTGCACGGGGAGCAGGGGTTCGGGGTTAAGCCCCGGCTAGGGGGGGCGGCCGCCCCGGAGCGGAGCGGGGGCCGCGGAGCAGCCGGGCTCTGGGTGCCCGCTCCCGGCCGGCTCCCAGCCGCTTCCCCGCAGCCTCTCCGGCGAGGTCGCAGCTGCAGCTGGAAAAGATTTTCCCCTTTTGACAAGACATTTTTCCTTTCTTCCCCCTCCCCTCTGAAAACCTTGCGGGGAACGACGGGGGTGCCGGGGAACCGGGCGGGGGGAACCGGGCATCGCCACCTCCTTTTGCCCGGCGCCCCCTGGGCTGGCGCCGGGTCCAGCCCCCCCGGGGCCCCGGGTGCGCTGCCCGCCGCCGTGCCCATCCTCCTCCTCGCCCTCGGGCCTCGGCCCCTCTCTCCGGGCTGGCCCATTTCCCGGTGCGGTCCCTGGCCCTTGGCCCGGCCTGCCACCATCCCTGCCGCGAGGCAGGATCGGGCCCCGGCGGGGGCTGGGGAGGGACCTGCGGGGCAGAGGCGAAGCGGAGCCCCGGTGGGAACGGTAGCGCCCGAGATTTGGAGCGTCCTCTGGAAAAGGCAGGGGCGAGGCACCGGGGGGAGGAAAGGGCTGGGGTCGTGGTTACATCCCTGGGGACCTGCCGGCCAGGGCTGAGCTTTGCACCTAAATCCTGCCTAAGCAGGACCCGCGGGCAGCCCCCAGCGCCGGAGCCCGACCCTGACCTCGGGGCTGCCACCAACCTCGGGCACCCCGCGGGGCTGGGCAGTGGCAGGAGGTGTCCGGCCCTTTAATCTCCAGATTTCGCTCAGGAGAGATGAAAAATAAAAAGTTTCAAATGTGACCTAGTTCCATCTCCCCCCTCCCCCCTTCCCTTTAGATATTCACGTCATCTATTAAGGGGGGGGGGGGGAGAAGGGAGAAGCTAAATTTACGAGGTCTGGTGGGTTCTGGAGTCTGGGTGCTGGGAAACAGGTGTTGGCAGTTCGCTAGAGTGTCAGTCAACTTTTGGAGATGAAGTCATTAGGGAGGTAGTCTCCTCGGAACAATCTGGTGGTTTCAGTCGGAGTTAATTTATACCGAAAAAAAAAAAGGGGGGGGGGGAGGAAGAAAGGAAAGAAAAAAAAAGAGCCTGTAGAAATACCGAAGGGGACAAACATAACGAGAACAGATTCACACTCCTACAGATTATGCCACTTGGAAGTCACATCCTGAGAAAAATAGCCGGCTCCTGCACAGCACCGGCGCGGGGCGGGCGGGGGGGCTGCGGGCGGGGGGACTGGCCGGGGCTGGCTGCCCCGCAGGCCCGGGGAGCGGCAGGAGACTGCGGGAGGGCAGACCCGGGCTGAGAGGGGGGGTCCTGTCCGCTCCGCCAGCCGCTCCGCACATCCACCGCTTCCCCCTCCGCTCCCGAGTCCGGGAGGCGGCTGGCCGGGGTCACCTTTTGCCTGTGCCCCCCCCCCCCCCCCCGGGGCTGGAAATTGCCAGTGACCCTGAACTGTTTCTCGGCTGCGTTTGAAAAGGCCGGCGATCCGCGGGCCGAGACAAAAGGTTTCATGTGCACAAATACAATCTACTTAAGGCCTGAGCACGGCGCTGCTCCGAGCTGATGCCGCATGTCTGCGGCCGGGCTCGCCGCCGCTCAGTGCCCGTGAGCCGGGGGCGGGGGGGGGGCGGCGGGGGGCGCTCCGGGGGTGGAAGAGCCCGGCAAAGGCGTGGTGCGAGGCTCTGCCTGTTAGGCAGGCATCATGGCATATCATTTGCTTCAAAGAGGTGCCGGTGGGGTGGGGTGGGGTGGGGTGAAGAAAGGACTGATGCTCATAGATCCGATCGCCCCACCCCCCTTTGGAGCTGGGTGACAAATCACCTCCGTTGTATCAACCACTTGTTTCTTTTAGTATCGCGGGGAAAGATTTCATTAATGCTCCTCCGGCCCCCCCCCCTTCCCCCCCCCTCCCCTCCCTCCAAATCTATTTTTCTTGCTCAGAGTGTGTCTTCTAATCATAATTAAATCGTCTCATATACATCGGCGTCTCTTGTGTGCATATTGAATTGCAGGTGACTGGGCGGAATGTTATTTCACTCTAGTCTCTCATTTTTACATTTCCACAAAAAAAAAAAAAAAAAAAGAAAGAAAAAAAAAAACCCAACCACAAAACCCCAACCCAGCAAAACCCACCAGCCCCGGCGCTACTACCCCTCCGGCCGCAGATAAGGCGTATTGTGAATATCGATAGAGAGGAGAAAGGCGATATTCGCAATCGATCATTTAACAGGCAGCCGTCGTGCATCATGTTCAATTCCATGGCAAACCCGCTACTTCACTTAATATAATTAAGATTAAAACTCAAGTGGTGGCGGAGGGAGCGGCTATTGATGATTTGCAAGGGCAGCAGCCGGGATCTGATGCCCGAGCTCAGACGGGCAGGGGTCACTTTTATATATGATTCCCGCGTTATATCATATATACAGCTTGGTAGGTGTGGGGTACGCATATGCGCAGCGGTGCGCGTAGGTTCGGCTACGGCACTGGGCAGGAAGCTCCCCCAGATGACCTTTTCTTTTTCTTCTTCTTTTTTTTTTTTTTTTTTTTTTTTTCTTAAAAGCAGAGGAAGATGATCGCGCCGTTATTTACAGTCACATAATTAAGCCAACGTGATGGTTTTGAACCAGAAACCCCAGTGCCACTCGCGGTGGAGCGAGAGGGGCTGAAGCCAAGTTTATTGTCTATCGTTTCAAGAGGGGGGGGGAAGGGTGTAATTTACGCGCTATTGCTATTATTATTATTTCTGTGTGTCTGAGGCCACAAGCAAAGCATAAATCGAGGTGCTGGGTGCTTATTCCAGGCGATGTGACGGTCTGGAGGCAAGGCAAGGAGGGACTGTGGGAGAGTTCAAGCGAGGGCTGAACCAGCCTCGCAAGCAGGGCTGAAACCCGTGTTTTCTTCCAGGCTTACATGAGGGCTTGTCATTCGTTTCTTTTTCTTTTCTGATTCTTTTCCCCCCAGTTTTGTTTTGGTGTGTTTTGGTTGGGTGGGTGGTGGGTTTTTTTGTGTTTTGTTTTGGTTTTTTGGGTTTTCTTTTAACCAAACAGACACGCTTGGTTCATTTTATTTCCCCGACACCGTATTCAGCCTCTGCGCCTGAAAGTCCTCTAAGCGATAGGTCCGCGTTTACCTCCTCTAGAGCAATCGCAAAATACACTTCAGCTTAAGGGCTGGAGAGAAACCTCCGAAAGCAGAAGCTCCACACAGCAGCCTGGTGCTGCTGATTATATAGTGCAACTTGAAATGATCTCAGCCGGTGGAATATTAATCAAATCAATCAGGGTTGACAAATGAGAAATATTTGAGGGAAGGTGGTAATTTACAACTTTGTTATTAGTTAAGAATCTCCCGCCTTGTAAAAGTAATTAATAACTCCTGGATGGGAACAATTTGGTAACGGCAAGAAGACAGCGTCTTGAAATAAAACAGGATAAAGAGAGGGGTTGAGAAGTGAACTGCGCCTCCGTGGAAAGAGAAATTGCAAATGATTTTTTAAAAAGATGTCTACAGGGGGATTATATATATATAATATGTATATAATGTATACACACGTATAAATATGGCATAATCAGCGAGAGGGCGAGCGAGCGAGGGGAGACTAGACAGGAGATAAGTACTGAAAAATAAATCAAAACATTGATTCTCGTGGTCACATCTCCCATCCAAAGATTAGACGCAACGCCAGATTTCAAAGTACTTCAAAGAAATGATACCCTATACGCAAAAGTGCGAGTCAGAAACCAAAGGAGCGACTCCAAACTGATTTGAGAAATGTATTTCCCCCCCCTCCTCCCATTCACACCCACACGCACCCTCTCCAATGCCTGATAAATGTGAAGACCCCTTTTCTCCCCAACTCCCTCTCAGATGGGAAAACTCAATGTCTGTAATGTTTATAGTGTTAACCCTACTTATCTGCAGAACCCTCCCCTCCCCACCCCTCCCTTTTCACTTTCCATAGACACACATTGATTATTAGACTGTATGGACCCCCCTCCTTTTCCACAACCCCACCCTCAACAACTGACCAAAATAATGACTTGTTGGAAAACTATAAATCATTTTCTTGTTTGAATCCCTGAAGACTCTATTTAAGTAAATAGGCTTACTGTGAAACAATGCATAGATCCAAGTCCTTCTCCGGATTGCTTCCAAATGCTGCCATCTCAAAACTTTTATTTACGAGAGAAGAAGAGGAGGAAGAAGGGGAAGGGAAAAAAAAAAAACCAACAAACAAACTTTGGCAAACTTTATCTCTTCTTTATTATAAGCTTCAGCCTTGCCTTGGTAAGCCCCAGCCGCCCCAGCCCGTTCTACAAAAGGTGGCTAGAGATTGAGATTTATTGGTTTCCAAATGAAAAGATTCATTCGATATAAGAGGTTAACTCAAAGTTCCTTAAACCGTGACTAGCATTGGCAAGGAGCTTTGCCTAGTCAGCACAAAGGCAGTTCAAAGAAACCTTTAAAAATACACACAGATATACATACACACAAACACACTCTCACACTTTAGCCTCAACTGCAATTTTCTTTTCATTTTTGTTTCTTTCTGCCATTACAAAGCCCTGAGCCCCTTTGTAGGTAGCTGGAGGGTGTTTTTTTTTTTTTTTCTCCAAGCTGAACTTTGCCATTTTGGTGTTGACCAACCCCCTTTTCTTTTGCAACCAGTGAATGAAAAGACTCAAGGGGAAAAAAAAAAAAAAAAAAAAAAAAAAGATTAAGAAGTAAACGGGGTGAGCAAAAAAAAAAATCCTTCTAATTTATAGCGAGCAGAACAACGTTTAAAAAATAATAGAACCCCAAAGAAACCCCCAAATACGTACAAAGAGGGGGGGGTCAGGCAAGGTGACAGGGGGAAGAGAAAAGCAGCGAGACGGCCGCATGCTGCTGGGGGTGCTGGAGAGGGGTGCGAGGCTTTGGGGTGCTGCTACGCCACTTGCGTGTCCCTGCGGGTGTGCCCGGCCGGAGCCGCACACGGCGGCAGCCGGGGCTGCGGGCTGGAGGGCTCCGTCCTGCGTGTGCAGGCAGAGCTATGGAAATGGTAATGAGGGAAAATTAACCCGGCCGTTTGTTACATTGCCGGGAGATCAATGCCTGACCCAGGGCTGAGGGATGGCTTACTTCTGTAGGAGAGATATGAGATAATCGCTCTGAAACACGCCGGTGGCGGAGACAAACAGGGACCCATTTGAATATCGCCTTTAATAATAATAATAACAATAACAGTAATCCCCTCACCAGAGAGTGCGGGAGATAAAGCGCGGAAGGTGCCGCCCGGCTGCGCGGCGCTGGCGCGGTGCGGGGGCCGGTGCGGGGCGGTGCGCCGGGCAGGCGGGGAGGGGGGCGCGGGGGGAGCGAGGCGGCCCCGCTCTCAGCGGGAGGGGGGACGGCACCCCCGGGCTGCGAGCGGGATGCGGGGATGCTGGAGCGGGGAGAAGCTGACCTTTCTGGGGTTTAATTTTTTTTTTTTTTCCCCAGTGAAACCTCGAAATAAAACATGAGAAGATGAAGGGGCTGGACAAATTCAGCTGGGAGGAGAGAGAGCAAGCTGCTGTCTTAAAAGCAGCCAGCGGAGGCTAATGAGACCTTTGGGGTAGGAATAGTGTACTTTTTTTTTTTTTTTTAAGTAAGACATCAGTAAACCCACAAAATTGGAAATGGTGACAGTGCAAAATGAATCATCCTTCTGTAAAGGGAATAGGAAAATACTAAGTACGAAAGGGGAGGGGTTGTCTATCAGGCGTGGAGCATAATAAAAGTATTTTTTTTTTTTAAAGGCAGCTGAGGAAGGTGGCAGGGTTCTCCCCATGTTTCAGGAGACAATATGGGCAGTGTGATGTGCTCTGACCTGCCTCCTATTGTACAAGTTCGCCGTTGGCTTCAGAGAGGAAAGATGGAGCTTCAGCTGAATAAAGTCCAGCAAACTTTGCTGGATGGTAGCCCTTCTTCTCCCTCCTCCTTTAAGCCTCCTTCAGAGTCGATGTAAAACTACTCTGGATGTCAAATGTCTCTTTTAAGGCTTTTCCCGCAAGATATTTCGCATAGGCTTCTCCCAGAGTGTTTATTATTATTACTATTATTATTTATTTAGTGACACCCCTTCTTACACACACACACACACACACACCGTCCGTTTCTTTTTAAGGCTAAGTGAAACTGTCAGCCGAGAAGATAAAATTTTAGGTCACCGTACAGTTAATTTCCAGGGGTCGTTAATTAGTAATGTTGCAGGAGTTAAGGGAGAAACTTGTTGGCTGAGATTAGATCCTGTAGGAAGGAAAACCTGCGATTGGACTCCATGACATCTACGGCCGGGGACGACTTTCTGACCAGAAAAAAATAAAGGTTGCAAAGAATAGGGAAAGACAATGACCTTCCCGGGAGAGATGGAGGGCGGTGGGATGGTTTGGGATGCCCGGAGCCGACCCGTGTCCCAGCCGCTGCGGCCCCAGCGCTGCAGCTGCGGCCGGTGGGGAGCAGCCCCGGTCCCAGGGAGAACCGCAGCTCCCAGAGATGTGGCGTGGAAAAGGATCTGGGGCAAGGCGAGAAAAAAATGGGGAAGGGGCGAAGATCGCACTGAAGATGACTGAACACTTTGTGATCAAGGGAAGAGAGCGGCTGGTGAAGCGGCTTTCTAAAATTAGGATTATTTTTAAACCTGGGAATTAAAGAGTGGCTGAATCTGGCTTCGCCTGCGAGGAGGGAGTTTGTGGGTAGCGAAGGACAAAGTTTTACCCCGAGTACCTGACAAACAGAAATAATCACCGGAATAGTTAAAAAAGACACTGTAAAGAATCAAACGGGGGTGGGTGAAAAAAGCAAATCGCGAAGTTGCCCGAAAAGCCCGAAAGGGAACGAACAGGGCAACGCACGGGAAAAAGGAAAGAAAAATGATTCTGTGGTGCCTGGATATTCCGACAAGAATAAATGGAGAATGAGAAATCGGAGAAGCGGGTCTGCGCAGCCTGTCTGGTCTATATAGCAGGGACTTAAAAATTACATCTGGAGCAGAGCTGTCCTTGGCTGGCCTTTTTTTCACTTTGATATTATATATATTTTTTCTTTTTAGCCACAAGTATCCAACGATCTAAACTAATTGATTCTGGAGTTTCTTGGAATTTCTCCAAAGAGCAATATAGTTTTAATTGTATGTTGCTTAAAACTCCATTTCTCGAACAGTGTGAAACAAGTCATAAAAGTCATAAAGCGTATCACTGTTTTTTCCCCCACCCATAAATACTCAGCCGACACTCGCAATTCCCTCCTAATACTCCTAAGAGGTGCAAAAATAATTTCGAAGACATGTAACTACACCATAAACTTGGAAACTGTTAATCCGTGCTAACTGATTTAGAAGGCACTTCTGATTTTATTTTTTAGGGGAAAAAGAACAAAAAAAAAAAAATTAAAGACACCCTCCCAACTATTTCTACTTACCCATGAGCAAGAAAGATTTCGAAATCTAATTTTAAACCTGAACACCAATGTTCCAGCCTGGTTAAGGGGGTAGAACTGGGTTACTGTGCGAAGTATTTGGGTGGAAATAAAAAGGCCTGTAAAGTTTATATAGATTTCTGTTTTCCTCATCCCTCATTTGGAAACCCATCCAGCAGCATCCCTAGCTAATCAGGCAGAATCAACCTCAAAAAGTGAACTTTTTTTTTTTTTTTCAATTAACAACAATATATTTTCCTCATTAGAGGCCATGGCTATAAATATCTGACCATTTCTCTTAAAAAAAAAGAAAAAAAAAAAAAAAAGACAGAGGAGTCACTGCCTCCCCCCTCCCTCCCCCACTTTCCCTGCACACCCACACTTTTCGTGTCTAAAATTAGCAGGAAAACTATGCACTGGAGAGAAAGTGCCATGTAGCTAAGGCAGGGAGGCTTCATTAGTTCCTGCAAAGGCTTGGGTTGGAGCTAGGGCCGGAGAGCCAGCCATCAAAGGAAGCCAACTGCATCTTTGCAGATCATTTTGGCGCTTCAGAGAGCGATTCAGGCTGGAAATCTGTAAAATCCGCGCAAACCTTTCTCCTCTCGCTACTAGGCACCCTTTGACACAGTTGTATTGAAGTTGGGGCTGGAAGGTCCTTGGAGGTCTCTGAGTGTGACAGTACTTAGAATAGCGGGTAGATGGCACAATTTTCTAACATTTAGAGAGAAGAACCCACGCTGGGAGCAATAAGTCCATTTAAAAGCCCTTTATTTAAAAGGAACAAAGATAACTGACAAACAAAGTACAGAGACATCTCAATGAAATTTCTAGAGAAGAATAAAAAACTCTCTGCAAAGGAAAATACAAGTTCTCGGGTTTATTTATCGTTATTTTAAGTACAATACCGAAATTAAATTAAATTAGATTAAAATACAGATGTATCTAACAAGCTCCTAGAACTGCGGATGTTTAAATCGGGGATCCAGGATAGTAAAATACAAGCAGCTATTTGAAAGGAAGGAAATTCAGAAAATAGGGTTAATGTTTCAGAATGAATACAGCTCTCGCATGCTTGTTGTTTAAAGGACTCCATCAAATCAGCACGGTTTTATTTTTTTTGTTGTTGTTTTTTGGTTTGTGTTTTTTTTTTTTTTTCTCCCAAGGCGAATCGGAGAAAGATGTGGTCAAGGGGGGAAATAAGACCAGGGAAGGAGGGTGTGTGTGTGTGTGTGTGAAATCTGAGGTTAGGAGCTACTTTCTAGGAAAGGGAAATAATCTTAAGGATGCTATGTGGCTGCATTTCAGTAATTTTTTTACAGTGCTTGAATTCAACAATGAATGGTGGTCCTTTCTGAGTTCATTCCTTTTATTCGCATACAGGCTAATGGGTAGGGTTCAAAGGAAGGGCTAAGAAAAAGGAGAGAGAAATTTCAGCAGAGGTAGACAGCATCTCTCCCGGGCGGTGTGACTCTTAAGAGCCGCTCGCAGGCATTTAGGAAGCGACACACAGATAATTCGGGGACAATTTCACCACACACACACACCCCCCCTTTAATCACTCATCTTGGACTCTGCAACTCGACGACTTTTTATAGCGAATACACATATCGTCGACATTTTGGGGCTGAAGGAAAAGAAATAAGTAAAGGGGGTGGGGAGGGGGAAGAGAGAGAGGGTGATGTTGAGAAATTAGGCGTTGATCCGGGTTTGTTCGAGTCTGGGAGCTTCCACTGGCAATCTCCCGAACCAGACAGACACACGCTCCCAGCTCCTCTGATTATGTTAAAAAGGGGGGAAATAAAAGGGGGGGGGGGGGGGGAGGGGGAGAAAAAGCGAAGGAGAAAAAAAAAAAAGAAGGCGATAAGCGGTATGTTCCCTCGAATCTGTGGTGCTGTAAAGAAATCAGTTTCCGTATAAATGATTGTATTTGGGTGGGTGCTTTTCCGACTTATTTGTTGAGTAAATCTCTCTCACTGCGCTGAAGGCGAATCCCTGTTGATAAATCCATCATTACCGTTTGGATACAGGGAGACAGCAGCGCCACTAAATTTATCTTACATTTGTAGCGCTTTAATAGACATTTATTAAATGCTTTCAGAGAGAGACATGGGGCGCCTGATTACATCCTAGTTATAGATAGAACATAAAGACACACGTTAACAGCAATTTACAAGAAGGGGGGAAAAAAGAATAAAGAAAAGAAAACAAAAGAAAAGGCAAAGTTTGGGAGTAAAGCTGCTGGGAGACAGAGTGCGCCGTTCTATATGGCCGCTAAATACCAGTTTTTTCTCCTGCATTTCTCAGAATATTAATCGTGGCCTATATATGTGTGTACATGTATACATATAGAGGGTATATGACATACACCCTCATACATGCAGATGCGTGCGTATGGATCAAACAAGGCGACGCGCATTTCTGTTCCGTTCACCAACACATAAGAATACAGGAGAGCATTTACAATAGATTCATCACCCTCTTTCACACTCGCCCTCCACCCCCCTTACCCCGCCACCCCCCACCCCCCCGCCAGCTTTTAACTCTAATTTCAATCTTCTTCAACTGGAGAATCTCCAGGGACCTGGGCAAACTTGTGTAAAATAGTTAAACCAAGCGTGTTTCAAAGAGGATTGCTGAGTTCCTCTTCCTGCCTTAATAAACCGAAAGGCCCAGTTCAAAGAAAACACACTGGAATCAAAATTCAAAATATCTCGCCACTCAGACGGATGGAGCAGGCTCCGAGCAGTGTGCGCAGTGTCATGCGTTGGTGGGCACGTAGTGACAAACATTTCGCCCTGCTTTCTGTGTGTGTGGAAATCCTTCCTTTGGGCTTTTTCTCCTTCTGTCTTTCCTTTTTAGAAACCTTTCTATTTAGCTTTTTAAAAATCCCTTCTTCCACTGTCTCTCAGGTACACGTTTAAAGCCACCTCTTGCTTTTATAAAGTTAACCCGCTCCTGCACAGAGATCTGATCAAATCCGCTCATCCAGCCCCCGCTCCGCACCGCAGCGCGCCCGCACCGCGCACCCTCCGCCGCAGGAGCAAGGATTTATTTGGGGGGGGGGGTTCGGGTGTCTTGCGAGGATCACCTCTGCGTTATCTTCCCACCATCCGAGTCCTGCCAAGGACAGTGTCGCCCGGATTTCACACCAAGCTCGGAGCTTAACCTCCTGTAATACCCCGTGGGTCGCCTTTCGCGGGGGACAGGGAAACACGCGCACATCCACACAAACACAGACTTGATCCCTGCACCTCAAGGGAAAGAAAAAAAACCGCACCAAACCACAAACCAACCACGCAAAACGTTCTCCCCACCTCTGCCCTTTCTCAAGAACACTTCTTCTATCTAAAAGTTTCCAAAAGAAAATAAATACAAGTGACACTGTGCTGGGGGAAAGCTCATTAGTTCGTTGTCCAACTCTAATAAAAGAACAGAAGTGCAAATTATAGAGTTCAGCTTCAACACACGCTCTGTCAACTAAAATCAACCGAGTGCAGGCTTGATTCAAATAGCTGCGAAGTTGGTCCGCAATTCAAAACCACCTTCCCCCTCCTCCCTTCCCACCCCACCTCCACCCTGCCACAGGGACATTTGGTTGGAAAAATATTGTTCCAAGGAAGGTAATGATAAAGCTTAACATTAAGGAAGAGAAGTGCGCAAACTCATTTCCCCATCGGTAATCCCAATAAAACGAGCGTGGTGCTTCGCTGGGAAGGGCTGGGATAGGGGCTGCGTGTGTGTGGATGAGGGGCAGGACTCCTGAAACAACATCTTCTTTGCAGCAAGGTAGAAGAAGAAACGGCCCCCTTTGTTTTGATAATTAGCTAAGCCCAAACTAAGAAAGCAGATGTGTTTGCTTAGCTAATCATAAGACAAGTTTCTTTCAAAGAACTTCATTGAGCGATTGCAATTGTGAAGGAAGGAGAAGGATTGCGTTTTCCTCTCCCTTGTCTCCCACCTCCCCTCTCTATTTTTATTATTTTTTTCCCTAAGCTTCTTCTCAGATGATATAAACGCTTCCGATTACCTAGACGGGAAGAAGGCAAACCCTCTTCAGCGCAGCACCGGGCTCGCCCCCGGAGCCGCACAGCCACCCCGAGCTCTCCCTGCTGCACGTTACCACGCCAGATCTGTTGACATTTTACTTGGGGGGGGGGGGGTGGGGGGGTAGGAGAGGGGGGGATGGGATGGGTAGAGAGAGGGGAAGGAAAAAGAAAAAAAAAAAAGAGAAGAGGGAAAAATAAAGTTTTAATGACATGTATGACATTAAATTAGGCAGTTTTACAATTGGGTTTGAATGCGATGCTAACTGATTACAACTGTGTTATCAAAAGGGTGATAAGATTTATAACTTCGTGAGCACAAGCCTCTCCTCTTAATGACAATAGATGTTCAATAGCAGAAATCTGGTTTCTATTTTCCAAGAAGAGACGCTGTGTGTCTCCGTTGCCCCTTTATTACCGCAGGATTCAAGATCCTCTCTAAAACAGCTTGGCACTTGGAAATCCACAGGCCAGGAATACCTTTATGGTCCCTATTAACTACTGTGTTATTTACACTTTCGCTGGTGCTTCTCACTCAATACCCGTATCACATACGATGGATAACACAGCCCCTCTCCTTGCCGTTTGCTGGGTATTTTGGGTTTATATTTTGCATTTTTTTGCTTTACAAAAGGGGGGGTGGGGGGAAGACGAGACCAAAAACACCCCACCCCACAGCCCTGCTTTACACCCCTCTCCTCCCCAGCTCCCTAAACCAACACATTAAGCAAACTTTAAAAACTGGGTTCCTATTACAAAGCAGCGCCCAGGACTAACTGCTTTAAAATTACTGCATAATTAGATTTAGTTGAATTTCACCATTAATTAGGCAGCCGCACTGCGGGGAGCCTTTGAAATCTGAGAAAATGGGAAAAATCATCTGAAGCACGTTTTTTAAACCCAACTTCAATAAATCCTGACAAGGCCTGCGTTTCTCCGTGTATCTCTTTCCATTCTACAAAGCAAAGCGAAGCGAGCGCGATCCCCAGGACCCACTAAAGTTTTAATTAAAAAAAAAAAAAAGAAATAAAAATAAAATCCATCTCTATTTCCACATCCCGCTCGTTATCAGCGGCGGCGGTTACGGAGCGCCTCGAAACATCCCCCCTTTCTCCTTCCCTTTGCCTTCTCTCTTCCCCACTCCCCTTCCCCCCCCCCCCCCCCCTTTTTTTTTTAAGGCACCTTCCCGAGGATCCCGCTGTCTCTGCAGGCGCAGACCCTAAATATAACACCCCGGGGTAGGTCGACTCCGCTTCAATGGCCATTGAGCCGCGCTCGCACGGGGGAGATGCTTCCACAGGTCATTTACATGCAGATGGGATACGAGCTCCGGGGGAAGCAGCTACACCGCCAGCCGCGGCCGCCGGCCCGGCAACTCTTCCCGCCGGCCGGCCCGGCCGCTTCCCCCCGCGGGCCGCTGCGCGGAGGGCGGAACGCCCCCCCCCAGCCCCGGCTCCGCGCGGCGCGGAGCGAGCAGGGCCGGGGACGCCATGTTGGCTGAGCTCATCGGACCCTGCGGCGGACTTTCCCACGCGTTGCCCCCGCGGCCGCGCAGCGCTCCGCGCACCCCCCGCCCTCCCCGCCGCCCGCCCACCCGCCCCTTCCCCGGCCGCCGGCGGCGCGGCCCCACGGGCGAGCCCCGCGGGCTGCGGGCGCTGCCCGGCCCCCGCCAGCCCCACACGCGGGCTGGCACCGCCCGCCAAGCGCCTCCTCTCGCCCCAGCCCTCCGCTTTTGTCTGAACCTGGGGGAGCCGCCTCCCCTCCGCGCCCCCTCCGCGCCCCGCGCACGCACCGCGCGGGCGGCCCCCCCGGGCCCCGCCGCCGCGCTCCCGGCGGGGTCGGGGCTGCTTCGGGCGAGCGGCGGCGGGGAGGGAAGAGGAGGAGGAGGAAGGGGTGGGGGTGAAGAAGACCTTTCCCGAGATGTGGTTTGCACCGCGGGCGGCTCTGCAGCTCGCGCTGTCGTTCCGGGTCGCCTTTGGGTCTTTCCCCGCCAGTCCCCGCGCCGGTGGCAGGGGCGGTGGGGAAGGATACGGCGAACTAAGATCAGATTAGAGAGAAGAAAAAAAAAAACAACAAAAAAAAAAACCAAACCACAACCAACAAATAAAAGGGAGGGTTGGGAAGGGGGGGAACCGCAAGGAAAAAAAATAAATTAGAGACTTAAAGGGAAAGAGTCGCCATGTTTAGCAGCTTTTTTTTTTTTTTCCCCTTAAAAAAAAAATCTCCTCAACTCCACATAGAACAAGCTTCTCGATCCCAACCCTCCTCTTTTGTCCAATTCAATCTTTGGATAGATCTTTTGTTCTAACTCAGCATGAAAAGAAAAACTTTCTTTAAATGCTATAAACTTAAAACTAACTGAAGTCCCTAAACAAATCCTCCTCTGAGCATTCCAAACATATATACATGGGGCTGGTGTGTGTGTGTGTGTGCGTGTGTGTGTGTGTGTGTGTGTTTTTATTTAACCCTGGTGCATTTTCTGTTTACTATTATTCTCTGTGAACCAAAGCTCGCTGCAAGAAACTTATAAATACAGAGATAGCTTACAGGCTTTAAAACATAAAAAGCAGAGAATGTTTTGGATTTGAAAATCATAAATTATAATTTAATGCCAATAACAATTTACAACAAATGGTTGTTTACAATAAACTAACACAAAACAAACAAGTCAGGATCCTGTGTTCTTAGTAAGCATAAAAACTTCACACACACACACTCACATGGATAGCACTTGCAATAGAAAAAGCTAAATCTAGAGGTCAGCAATCCCCTGCAATAATAGTATATTTATATATTTATATATATTTATATATTTATAGAAAAGGAGCCACGATTCAGATGTAAAACTCTGCTCAAATTCACAGTCATACGCCCCTCAGCCCCCAGTACAGATGTGTCTAACTGGAACACACTAAAGATCAGGGTTTAATCGACTTTGCAGAATGATCTCTCTCCCTCCCTCTCCCCCTCTTTTTGTGAAACCACAACATGGTGTAGTTACGTGTGGTAAAAAGGGAGAGGGGGAAACCTCAGACAAGAACAAAATTGCAAGCTTTCACATACAAAGCATCTGCTATAGACCAAGGGGAGGGCGGGTGGGGGGGGGTGGGGGGAGAGAGAAAAAAATAAATGACACACACACACACAAAACAAAATATCAACCCCTTGCAAAACCACATCATCTTGCCTTCCTTCAGATTTGGGGTGGTTTTTTGTTTTGTTGGGGGGGGTGTCCCTTTTTTCTTTTTAGCTTTTTTTTTTTTTTTTTTTTTTTTTGCCTGCTCGGGATAGCACTAAATTCACAAATGGTGTGTCCAACCCTGTGCCACTCGCCCGGGCAGGTCCCCGCCGCATCAGTGGGAACGGTGCCGGTGCGAGGGCTGCAGGAGAGGGCCCTGCAGCTACACGGGAGAGATGCATGGACGCCTACGCATGTATGTATGCAAGTATACATACAGACATATATCCCATATGTAAAATATAGAGATGACCTGTGGTCATGCTTTCACAGTCTAAGGTAAAAAAAAAACCACTTGAGAGTATATATACATTAAAAACCGACTCCTCAGTGCTAGAAGCTAAAGCCACTCCATTTGAAGACCTCTCAATGACAACGATAGATGGCAACTACGGAGTATTATAAAAAATCACACATACTTAAAGAAAACTCATTGCAAACAACTGACCTATATTTACAATACTGCTATTACCTTGCTTGAATGATCTTGTGCGCGTATGTCAGACATTTACAAAAGATTTTTCGCCCCATTCTGATCATAAAATAGATACTGATCTCCAGATTTCTAATACTTTTTCACAACAATACCTTTCCTACGCAGGCACTTAAGTGTGACAAAAATAAGGGCCTTTTTTTTCCAGAAAATCCATTTTTAATTAACAGGAGGATTAGATGAATGGGGGTTGATGGTTTACCATTTCAGCATAGTACTTCCTAAAACCAGAGATAAACCACGAACTTAAGTCCTCCACCCCCATCCCGGAATTAAACAGGTAAATACACTACAATACATCTGCTACAAACTTACTGTGACAAGTAAACAAATCAATTGCCTATGGACTTAAATGACTGCAAACTATAGAGAAGTAATGTGGTTTCTGAAAGACATTTATGACAGCCAAACAAGTTTCAGATATCAAATAATATTTTAATTTCTGAATACTTTCAATTTTCCTTGGAATATAACACACAAAGACTCGACCAAACAGTTCAGTTATTATAACTTTTACAGTATACAGAAATGTTGCACTTAAAAAAAAAAAACCTTCAGTTTTTTAAAACACAAAACTGTAAACTCTAAGATACTGAATCAATCACGTTATCTATAAGTGCCAACAGTGTTATTTTGTCATGCTGATTTCAATGGTATTTTTTAAAAAGGGAAAATATCAACAATTATTATAATACAAAGGGCTTGCAAATATACAAACAGATAGAGGAGTTTAATAACAATTCATGATGAACTATGTGGAACCCAATTCAAATTACAAAAGTTCACTTTGCTTGTTTGTTTGTTTTTAAAATCAAAACCGTAGTGTGTCTTGGACACAAATTCCTTCTACCTATAATAAGTCCCCACAGTTCATTTTCTCTCCAAAATATCAAAAAACCTAGATTTGGGGGTAGTTATATGACACGTGTGGTTCATTCGGGTCTATATAATTATAGCTCTCTCAGCTTCAAGCTAGATTTTGGGTCACCACCTTAAGTGCGCTTCCATCATTGTGTTGTTGAGGGTTTTTTTTTCTCTTTTCCTTTCTTCCTATGATACTTTCGTGGACTCAGTTTTAATTCTTTCAGAACATATATTTTAAGGATACACAGTTGTGTTTTTTTTTTTAAAGAAGCCAAGGTTATATCAAAAATTATTATAGAACCACAGAATAAACTGGTTTGAAACCAGAAAAATACAAAAAAGAACAGCTATAGGTACATAGACACATAGGACAATTAATAATTTGGAAAAAAAAAGACTTACTTTCTTCCGTTCTGCTAATTTTCTCCAAATTTCCTTTAAATGCACTTTAAGCGAGATTTTTTTAAAAAGTTTACCCCAAAAAAAGAAAAAAAAGAAGAAAAAAGAAAAAAAGAAAAAGCCCACCATTGTTTCTTTTCTTCTTCTTTCTCTTTTTTCTTTCTTTCTTTCTTTTTTCTTTCTCTCTTTTTTATTTTTTACAAAAAATGATAAGTAGCAAGTTTTTTTTTCTGAACAACACGGGAGTTTTTAATGCATTCTGTAAAAGTTCATTTGACAGTCTCTTTTTTTAATTCACAGTCCATTAATTTTTTCCTGTCTTCTCTTAGCAAACTTGTAACATCCTTTTACATCCTTTCTTAGCAGAAGGAAATTTAAGAAACAACCAGAACCCAAATGTCATTTGCTTTCCTTTCACTCTCTTTCATCTCCCTTTTCAATTTTAAATTTTTAATTTTTTTTTTCTCTCTCGAATATTTTATTGAATGGACATATAAGGCCAGTTAAAACTGCTGCCAGACAGTAACATATCCCTGATTAGGGTTTCTATGGGGGTTTTACCTACCAAACGGACGAAAAACAATTGCTCTATGACAGAAGAGGAGACAGTGCGAAGGGAGGGGAGACGTAGTAATAGCTTCCCGAATCGTGTTGGCTGGTTGGGATACTGGCTCCTAACATACTCTTCCAAAGCACACTGTGACTTCTCCTGTAAACTTTCAACATGGGCTACATCAGAGAGACCACAGGCATCTAGAAGAAAGTGTATTAAAAAAAAAAAAAAAAAAAAAAAGAAAGAAAAGAAAAAAAGAAAACAATCATCAGATTAAAAAGTTGTTGTTGGTTTTTTAAAATTTTTAATTTGATCTTTTTTATTGCTAGAATTAAGTGTAGATCGTGCGCCATCACCTCGCCCCCCAGAGTTTAAGTAGGTTTTACCAAAAGGGACAATCTCTCTCATGTGTGTGTGTTTGTATTTCTCTCTCTTTTCTGGAGGGTCTCCTTTAGGACAGAGCACAGCTCCCAGAGTCGAGATTTCTAATGGCCCGACAGACCTGAGGGACTGACAAGGAGGTGCTGGCCAAGCATAATTTTGTATATCTATATTTTTAGGGGGAAAGGCTGGGGGGGCAGGGAAGGCTTGACTCAAAAGGGGGGAAAGGGAGCCACTATTTCTCCTCCCCCCCCCCCCCCCTTGGAAAATAATTGGGGAGAACTTAACCATGTGATGAGAAGAAACATTAATAATAGCGATAGAAATCATAATAATAATAAAAAACTGGCCCAGCCAAAGATAATGGCGCCCCGGATCCAGCAACAGATTCTCCCCCAAAGAAGACAACGCGTTTTTCTTCAGTCTTTGAAACTGATTTAAGTGGCCCTTTAAAACTGATCTTGTCAGTTTAGCCTATTCAGAGGCAGCCATGCAAACTGTGATCTCTCTGTTCATTTGAGCTGTTTCTTTTCCCCCCTCTTTTCTTTTCTCTTTCTTTCTTCCCCCCCCTCCACTCCCCCCTCTTTTTTTTCCTCTTCTTCTTCTTTTTAAACCTAAAGGCCCTTACAAGAAGAAAACTCCCTGATAGGGTCTGGACATTTTTTTTTCCTTTTTTTTCCTGATACGCTAAAATACAATAAGTTCCCTTTAAATCAGAGACGTCTGTGCTGAAAGAGCACAGGTTGTGACCTGACCTCCCTGTGGCTTTCCTAGGCACAGGGCTAACACATGCATATTCTGCGAGTCATTAGAACCCAGATTTTTTTTTTTTCTCTTAAAAGAGGCTGCAGCAAACATTATATGCATCTATGTGCGTCTGCTTTACATCAGGGAGCGTTATTGGGGTGCTGCAGAAGCTGCACGCATCACCCTATTTTTTTTTTTTTTTTTTTTTTTGCATGCGGCTATCTTCCCCTGAATCAGATAACAAGAAACGTTTATCTAGTTGGGAGGCAATTTACACGCCAGGCCTCACATTTTGAAAATAGTAATAAATTAAACAGTTACGACAGGATCGGACGATTGTTTTCTCAGAAGGCTAAAAAATAAAAAAAATAATAAAAAAAAAGTGATTTGGGAGAAAAGGCAGGATTGGAAATAAACTCCTCGGTGTGGGTGTGATCTGGCCAGGGGCTGGGGAGGGATGTGAGCGTGTGTGGGATCCTTACCGAGTGTTTGAACGAGGGAGAGGAAAATACATCCTAAGAAAACGATGGAAAAATAAAATAAGCACCCCCCGTACACCCCTTCCCACTCGGGATCTCTGTCTCCCTGTGGCTAGATGCACCCTGCTCATTGATCACCTTAGGACTTTAGCATGAGTAATTTGGGGGGGGAGGAAAAAAAAAAAAAGAGAAGTTTTTTATGTGTAAAGCAATAATATATAAAAGGAAGTTTAGGTCACGACCCAGAACCTGGACAAAGTCCAGAAAATGACTTCGTTCCCCAGACCCCCTTTAACACAACAAGGAACGGATTGTGAGCCCTTCTTTTCCCACATAAACTACATTTTTTTCCTGTTTCCTGATATCAGGCTTTAAAAAACTCCGATGAGTAATTATTTTACAGGCCTGCTTCCATTCATATGTTTATCGCGTGGCCACTTTCCCAAGCTTTCAAATGAGTTATAGAAGAAATATAGGTATTTTTAAACTTAATCCCAAAACTTCTAGGGCTCCAGCACATTGCCTTGCCAATGCAGCCTTAAAGTTAGCAATCTGAGATAACGTATTGCACAAATTAGCAAGCAGATTTTTTTTTCCTCAAAAAAAAAAAAAAATTTAGCCTCCAGAGTTAATATCAGGATTATTACTCACCCAGGTTAAACTCTAGTGCAAGCTAATTAGATTTCACAACGCACTCAATTATTGCTTTATAACTCATGCACTATTTCTAGGCAGCAAAAGTTGACACATATCCCCCCCCCACCCCCCCCCCCCACCCCCCTTTGATTATCTAAGAAACACCTCGAGGTCTTTTCCTCGGGAGAGGCATGGCTGTGCCACCCCGGAATTACACTGCAGAGCGGCAGCTTCAGTCTCCTCTTACTTTTTCATACTATCCCTGTCTACTTATGGTAATGATCTTTTCGCACCCGCTACTCGCTTTCGACTATGCAGTTCCTGCTGGGTACAAATGCAAACTTTTCCCCTTAGCTTAAATGACACAGAACTGCTCACTGCCACATTCTGTTTAAATCAGAGACAGCTCTTTGGAAAGTTGATTTATTTTATTTTATGAGATGGCAGGGAACATATTTTAAACTCAGCTTTGCGCATTTAACTTTTTTTTTTTAATTCAATTTTTAATCCTGCAGGGCTTTTTTCCCTTCCTGGCTGCCCATAAAATGATCCTCTTTTTAAAGTGGTTTCACTGATAGGACGACTTGTATTTAACAACATCAAACAGATTTTGCTGCTGTTCGGATGCGTGTCATTAAATGCAACAACCCAGAGCTATACTGTTAAATAAAATATTATTTTCAATGGGAAAAGCGCAGTCTCTCGTGGCGAATGGGTGCCTCTCCCCGAGCACCCTCTTCCCCCATCCCCAGCATTGTTCAGCTAGGGTTGGGGTGTTTTTTGGTTGCCTTTTTGTGTGTGTGTGTATTTTATTTCCTTTTTTTTTTTTTTTTTTTTTTTTTTAATTTTGCACTCCCTGGAAGATGGGATGCTCAGATCCGAGGCCCTGAAGGGGAGACCACAGGGCACCGTTTCCTAAAAGGAAAGAGACCACACTGGTTCTCAGGGGGGCTAGGGAGCAGTGATGGGGTGCAGGCAATAACACTTTGCAAGAGCAAACAGTTCTCAGGGAGGCAGGGGGCAGGGGGCCCAGGGAAGGAAAAAGGAAGAGCAAAGAAATGCTGCCTACCTGAGGTGAAGAGGACTATGGCCTTTAAACAGCTATATTCTGCAGAGTCGACATGCAATGCTTTCAGTTTTTCTACTTGCTCTTGGAAGATTCGTATGTGGTCCATAAAGGCGACCACTCGGTCAGCAGACATTGGCGAAGCGTGGAGGCCAGCAGCTGCCAGGAGCGGAGCTACGTGGAGGGGCATGGAGCACTGGGCAGCGTTGAGGACAAATAACTCGCTCCAGGTCAGCCTCAGGAGGGCCACCTGGTCTGTGATCTGGAGGTCTGGGAAGAAGGGGATATTCCTGGCCCACTCCACCGCGCTGAAGAGCATCCTAGCTGCCAGTTCACAAATGTTCTCGATGCCCATGATGTTGTTGGGTTGCATGCACTGACTGCCAAAGCGGGAGGTGGGGTAGGGCTCTGCTCTCAGAAGAAGGGAGATATATCCGGATAGGTAGGAATGGCAGTTGAGAGGGTCCCCGTTTGTCAAGGCGAACTGACCATGAGTTGGCTGTGTGGGTGGCATTCTGCCCCTCTGGACCGCTGCAGTAAATAAAGAAGAAACTACAGCTATTAATATCTGAATTGCAACCATCCGTTCAAATACAGCCTGCTTTGTGTGCTTCTGCGTGCGTGTGTGACACCGTACCAAGTCAGCTTAAGGGGGAACATGCATTTTTCCAGTCAGAGTTCAGCCCGTACCCCTGTTTTAAGGCTCCACAGTTCCCGGGTCAAGTAAAAGCAACAATAAAAGCTGAGCAATGCTGTCCGCTCGGCCAGCACTGCCTGAAGGAGCCCGAGATCCTCACTTCCCAAAACATACCACAATTCAGTTATTCCCCCCTCCACCTCCACCGCCACCCCTCCTTCAAGAGATGCAGGATACGTCTTTGTGTGCCCGAGTATTTTTCTTCATTACACCTAAAACAGCTTATTGATTCGAGGCTGGGGGAGCGGGATGGGGAGGGAGGGGGGAGAGGGAAGAAACACTTCAGTTCAAAATCCCCGGCACTGGTCCCACACGCGTTTCTCACCCCCTGAATATATTGTTGCTGCTACTATTATATACCACCCCACCCCCACCCCCCTTCTTAAAAAATATCAAAGGAGGCGAGATCACCCCACAACATCCCCAGCAGGTCCCCTGGTGAGGCTGGGGGCATTATCCAAAGGCACCTTCCTCAGCTGCCCATGGAAAGTGGGCCTTTCATTTTGTTAATAAATTTACACGGTGACAGCGAGAGAAAAAGGAGCGAGAAAAAGGGCTCAGAGGCAGAGAGACGGCGAGAAGGGAGAACGCCTAAAAATGTGCTTGATTTATATTTGTTATCGCATGTATTACAAGGTTAGTTACTCTTGCAGAAACACAAAGAGAGGAGCCCAGCGAGTCCCAAGCCCCCTAACCCTTAACCTACATAGCAGCGTCCAGACACAGAGCATGCACTGGAAAACTGCAGGCTCACATTTCTCGTCTAATTTTATATCACAAAGACTCGACTTCCAGAGACCCGAGCACCCCACACTTACTTCTGGGCTGCTCCTTCCCCCCCCCACCCCGTCCCTTCTACCTCCTCCTGCCTCTCCCGGAGGGACACGAAAATAAGAAGAGAAAAGTGAGATAATAACAATCAGGAAAGGCAGGCACACGGCAACGTGTAGCTAGAGATGCACACGCGCGGAGATGTGTGTATGTATATATATTTTTAAAGGAGGAAAAATCCGGCTGGGAATCCACAGTGGAGTGCTGTAGAGCCTCGGTAGGGTGAGTCCCATTGTAATAGTAATTTGAACCGCCTGTGTAAAATTGCAATCTAAGGCAGGGTGCTGGAGGATATATATATATATTGTCTGTCTGTCTGTGTGTGTGCATCTCGTGAGGCTCCGTGTGTGTGTACACACACGCACAGGGACACACACACCACACACAGAGACAGAGCTGCTCGGGGGACGGGGGCTAACGCTGAACATGCAGGAGGAAACATGAAGGAAAAGTAACCGCACGTCAGAATAATCATCTCGCTCCTAAGCAGCGTGAAACTAAAAATCCACTTCCAATAAACCTCCATCAGCAAAATCAAAACAAACACAAATCAATTACGAGTGCAGGAGAGAGCATGCAAGAGCCCCTGCCTCCCCTGCCCACCCTCTCCAACACCTCTTTCTTTCATTACCAGAAAGTTTCTGTCTGTTTATTCGGGGGTGGGGGTGGGAGGAGGGGGGCGAGGAAAGGTTCTGGTTGGGGTTTGGGGAGGGAGGTGAAAAATAAAAAGAAGAATAAAAAAAAAACCCCAAACAACAAAACAACAACAACAACAAAAAAAAAAAAACCAAACCAAAACCCAAAACGCAGCGAGTGAAAAAAATTGCAAAACAAATGAAATCCCAATACCTTCCCGTCTCATGCCAACTTTGAGGCATTTTTTGAGGCGGCAGTACTGACACTGATTGCGGTGGTGCTGGTCAATGGGACAGTTCCTGTTGGCACGACAAGTGTAGCTGAGATTCCTCCTTACACTCCGCTTGAAGAAACTCTTGCAACCCTCGCAGGTAAACTGGCCATAATGTTTGCCACTAGACTTGTCCCCACAAACCACACATTCAATGTGCTGCTGCTGCTGCTGTTTGTCTCCTTGGTTCTGCTGGCTTGGCGGGTTGGTCTGGGCTGGCGTACTGGGAGGGCCCCCGGGCCCCGGGGTCTGTGGGGTGTGCGGGGCCCCGGCCGGGGGTCCCTGCACCGGCGGGGCTTGCGAAGGCTGCGTTCCCTGAGCTCCGGGCACATCGTCCTGGGGGTCTCGCCACGCACCGACTACCATTGCCATATCTATTGGACACCGTTGCCAAACTTCCTGTTCCCCCTTTATTTTCAAAGTTTGTTTGCTTTGCTTTTCAGATCAGCTTTGCAGCAGTCTTTTTTCCCCCCCCCTCCCCTCTCTCTCTCTCTCTTTCCCCCTCTCTCTTTTGTTGTTTTGCCCCCCCCCCCTTTTTTTTTTTTTTTTTAGGAGGGTCGGGGTGGGGGGGATCTCCCGGTACCGGCGAAGGTGCAGAAGCACGGGGCGATGGAGGTGTGTGTGCGGGGGGGGCGAGTTGCGAGTCGATTGTCTGGGCTCCAGGAGAGCAAAGTAAAGGGGTGGTGGGGGTGGGGGAGAGAGGGGGAGAGAGAGAGAGAGAGAGGAGGAAAAAAAAAAAATCTCTTCAAAGATCTCCCTCTCTCTCTCTTAGAGCTGATCTGCAGCAGAGTAGTTGAAGGAGGAGAGGCGGGTGTCTGGGGGCCAGGTCCAGGGAAGCTCGCAGTCAGCCATTCAGGAAAGCCATCAAAATAAGAATGAATAAAAGGTTAAAGATTACACACACAGAGGAAAAAAACACGCACAGCTGAGGAGACTTTTCTCGGCGCGGAGAGCGGACGGTCTCGCCGTAGTTTTTGGAAGTCCAGCTTGCAGCAGCAACATCAACTGCGATCGCTTTGTTTTTGTGGGCTTTTTTTTTTTTTTTTTTTTTCCTCCTCCTCTTTCCTCCTCTCTCTCTCTCTGCTCTGTCTCTCCTCCCTCCTTCGCTCGCTTTAATTCTTCCTCTCCGCCGCTCCGCCCGGGCGCTGCTCTCTTTCTCTCTCTCTCTCCCTCTTTTGGGCTCGGGGGTGGGGGGGCTGGCTGTTGGGTTTTTTTCCTCCTCCTCCTCCTCTCCTCGCTTTTTTTTAATTATTATTATTATTGTTATTATTATTAATTGTTATTATTATGATTGTTTATTTGTTCCTCCTCTCCGTCCCCGCCGCGCTGCGCTGCGCTCCGCTCTGCCCCGCTCAGTCGGTTCGCCGCTCCCGCCGCGCCGTGTCCCCGCCGCCGCTCCCGCCGCCGCTCCCGCCGCCGCCACCGCTCGGGTGCTGCCGCCGCCGCCGCCGCCGCCGCCGCCGCCGCCGCGCTGCCTTATGCTGCTTCTGCCGCCTCGCAAGTGGGCTCTCGCCTCCGCGCCGCCGGTGCTCACGGCGCGGGCGGGGGGAGGGGGGCCGCGGGGCGGGGGGGGAGGGAAGGAGTCAACTCGCCAGCGCAGCGCCCAGCCAGCCAGGATGATAAAAGAGGGGAGCGGGAGGAGGAGGAGGAGGAGGAGGAGGAGGAGAGGAGGAGGAGGAGGGAGAGAGGGAAGGATCATAACCCAGCGCGCAGCATCGCTCCTCAGCCGGGGGGGGGAGAGGGGAAAATCACCGCGGGGAGAGCGGGGGGGGAGAGCGCCAGCCCTTCCCCCCCCCCCCCAAAAAAAAAAAAAAAAAAAAAAAAAAAGCAGCGGCCCCCCGGCGGCGGGAGGGGCGGGGCGGGGCGGGGCGCGGCGGCGCGGGCGGGCGGCGTGTGGGCCGAGTGGCGAGCGCGCTCCCCGCCGGCCGCTCGCCCCGCTGGCGGGAGAGTGAACTTTGACACGACTGCTGCAACTTAGCGCACGTTGCCATGGCGACCGCGCGCCTTATAAGGCAACCCGACCGGCGTTTGACTGGTCAAAAGCTCGCGCCCCGCCCCTCGGCCCTCATTGGGCCGCGACGCCCTGCGCGGCCTGCCATGGCCGCCGCCGCCGCCCGCGCGGTCCTAGAGGCAGGCGCTGCCCCGCCGCTGGCCGCCGCCACGGGGGCCGGGGCCGGGGCGTCCCCCCCGCGCACCCCGCGCCGCGCTCCTCGCTCTCTCCGCTCCTCACCCCGCGTCCCCCTCGCCGCGCTCCCCACCCCGCCGGGGCGAAGGGTTACGGCCATCCCGGCGAGCGGAGCGCAGCGCCGCCGCCTCACCTGGGGGGCCGCCTGCCGGGGCACGGCCCCGGGGGGTCGTGAAGGGGGGCGGCGGCGGGTGAAAATCAGAAAACTGACGCTAAACCGAGGTAAAACTCCACTGAATAAACCAAACCCGAGCGACCGCCGCCGCCTGGGGGAGGGGGGTGGCCGCCGTCTCCCCGTAAGGGGCAGGGCTGCTCAAGTACGGGGGGTCCCGCCGGGCGCTGCGGCCGGGGGCGGCGGTGCCCGAACCCCCCTCGGCCTCGCTGCGGAGGGGGCCGTTGGGCCGCGGCACCTGCGCTCGCCCCGGGCGCTCCGCGGAGTGCGGAGCGTCCCCCCGCGCCCCGGGACCGGCCACTCGCCCGGCCCTGGCGCGGCAGCGGGGCACGGCCGCTCCTCCCGACCTGCGCCCGCCGCGCCGGCGCCTCCTCTCCCGCGGCTTCACAGCGGACACCGTCTACCCCTTCCCCCGGGCACGGCCGTGGAACCGACCCGCAACGCCTGCCGGCACCGTGACACCCGTGTCTCTGCCCTCGCAGCCTCCGCGGCATCGCGCCGGCGCGGCTCACCTCAGCCCCCGTAACTTTATTTTGGGGATTCGGGTTTTTATTTTATTTTTTTTTAGATCACACGTACCGTGACACGGTAACACAACCTCAGTGCTGTAGTGGGAGCACCGCTGAATAGGTAACCGATCTAAGTACGCGGGGATAGTTGTTTATTTCCCGCTGAATACAGCCACCGGGCAGCGGCACCGGGGCTTGGAGTTCATCTCCCGGTGAAATGGCCAAAGGACACCCGAGCAGGCGGGGGGCACGGACACATACAAAGGAAAACACGTTAAAGAGCCAGCGGGGCGCCCGGCCGGTGCTCCTGCGCCAGCACAGCGTGCAGCTCACGGTCGAGCCGGTCATCGAGCGGGGCCGTGGGGACACAGACCTGTGCGCGACTCTGCGGAGGATTAATTGCCCCTCACCTCCTCACACACAGTTTTTCATGTTGCCACATGCACACCCCCTTCTGCCGCAGAAATAATATATGTGGCTAAAGCCGCAGGTGCTGGGGTGATGGGACAGTTGTACAAAGCACCCAGACTTGTCAGTGTCCTGCCTGGAAACTCGGGGTGTGGAGACCCCACGAGCGAAGATGTGCTGCGGCTCAATTTCAAAGACAAGGCTGCGGCATTCCCATTGATCCTGACGGAGCAAATATAACCTTCCCCCGAAACCAGGGACCAGGAGAGACTGGGAAGACGGAAGGGGGGAAAGGAATCCTTCCCCGTTAAAATGTGGGCAACTGCCTCCCGATTTCCAAATAACCCAGAGCCGATCAGGTCACCTTTCGGGGAGGGTGGGAGAAGGTAGGGGTTCAAAATGCAGAACGGTCATAGATGGCTGCTGATGTTGAATTTCCTGAGGGGGGAAAGACCCCACCAAAACCCCCACAACCCCAAAAAAACAACCGACCAAACCCCCCAGCAAAACAAAACCAACCCAACACTAACCTTTCCTGTCTCGAACCTGACAAAGTAAACAAGATTAATTCACCATATGAAAAAACATTAATGCCGTCTTAACAAATGCAGAAATCAGAAGAGAAAGCGGTTTTAACAGGACGTGCAATATTAATAGTTTGAACGTACGATCGTGAAAATGAAAAGCCATTGATATACGCTTAAAAGCCGCCGTATACGCTGATTGCTCAAGCATTAATGAAGAATGCCCCAGATTAACTATTTGCTCTTCGAGGGATGCAGCAATATAACATCTATTAGCACCATTAGATGCTTTGCTATTTATTTGAAAACACCCGTGCGAGTGGGTTGAGGCAGAACAGATGAATGTAAAAATGAACTGCAGCTAATTTCGCTAAATAATGCTGGAAACCTGAGCGCCTCGCAAAGAAGGGGGATATTTTCAACTGTCCTTCCCCGAGCCTAATGACAATAGGAATGCTCTGTTTTAAAAGTAAGACCGTATTGGTTTTCCAAATAAACAGATGTATCCCTCCTGCCATTTTACTGCAGATGTAAATTTATTTTAATGAGAGGGAGTGGAAGGATTTATTTTGCTAAAATAGAGTTGGGGATAGAACCCGTGTAAATCTTTATGTTTTAAAAAAAGAGGAGGAAGGAGGGGGAAGCTGCTTTCCTGGCAGAAAGCTGCCTAACAGTCATCTAATTCTTTCTAGATTAAATCGCAATATGAATACAGCATCGAACAAATACCGAGTTTCGCTCTGAACTCAGTGGAAAGCAGTTACGTCTAACAGAATTCAATGAATTCCTCTTCTCCCTCAATGTAGTATGTGTGTGTTTTTCTCTTCCACCACACTGAAGTTCCATGAATAGGGAAAGTGGCTCCTATTGTGTGCCTCTGAACTTCCAAGTCAATGCAATTTTTAACCACTGGCTTGTGGTACTTTGAAAATCACCAGGGGCTGTCAGAGTTGGGTCCTCTGAAAAATTTACAGTGCTAAATCAGAGCATATGCTGGGAGAGAGGAAAAAAAATTGCTGAAGATTGGAGCAAGTACAGTATCCGGCTGCCCCCTAGTGTAAGTCCCTCATCTGCCTAAAATCCAACTTTAAAAGAAAAGGATCTCTTAAAGGGAAACGACTTTTGGCTCACGTATGCATACGAGAATGAAACTTCTGTACATTTTAATCTGATTAATTCCTAAGGATTTAAAATTAATTGGCTTGGGCGCTCCTAGACCGGACTATAAGATTTCTGCATCAGGGTTTCTGCGGGCGCTGTACTGAATAGGTATTTTTAAGGGACAGTGGTAAGGGATTGGGGGGGGGGGGGGAGAGAATCCTGTTTTGTGATTATTTTTTTTTAAACGAGGAACCGTGCCTCGCATGCTGTTGTCAGAGCAAAACACTTTTGCTGCTTAAAGTCAGATCTACGTCTTTTGCAGTAATACTTTAAAAAAAAAAAAGGATAAATAATTGCCTTAAAGCCTCAGCCGAACTGCCAACCACACCTTCGGATGGTGAGTATATTCCAGCTTCTTTCCATTGTACTTGCTTAGCCGGAGAAGGGACCGGAGGGGGAGAGGGGATCTCGGCGCTATACCTTCACCACCGACCTTTTTTTTTTTTTTTTCCTTCCCCCCCTTCCTTAAATAAATGCTGCCAGCTGCACGCGGCGACACAATTCCGTGCAGTTTAATACCTATCACTTAAGTTAAGAGACTCGTCCTCCCCTCCCCACCCTCCCGAGCAGGTCAGTCCGCCGCTCCCCCCGAGCAGCCCGGAGCCCAGGCAGGGGCGGCTGCCACCGGGCTCTGTCTCCGGGACGCTGCTTTGGAAATGACTTTGAGGCGCTTTGCCTCGGACCTGGAAGCCGATTCCGGTCGTTGGGTTTGGTCGCTTGTTTGTTTGTTTGCTGCTTGCTTTATTTAGCTAAAGGATGTGCTAACTGATGGTGCTGCAATTACACATACTTGGGTCTGCCCCCCTCCCCTCTTCCCCTCCTTAGAGCAACCCACGTAACCTTAGAAACGATCGTTTAAGACGTACGTTAGCTAACATTTGCTTTTTTGGATTTTTTGTTTTCCTTAAAAGAGAAACACAAGAATCACAACACATTGCCCGAAAAAAAGTGTCAAAGAAGAAGAAAAAAAACTATAAGTAAACATACCAAAACCATATTTGCCTTGTTCAAGGTCCCAAATCGCTTGCATCTTCCTTTTTCTACCTCTCCTTTAGTTTGGCAGGTGAAACAAACAAACAAAAAAAAAATCAGACCGCTGTTTGCCCCCCAGAAAGATGTGCGTTGGGTAATTAAAGAGAAGTCTCCTTCTTGGTGTTTATCTAAGCGATTGTGCAAACTGATTAAAAAAAAAAAAAAAGAGAGAGAGAGAGGAAAAAAAAAAAAGTAAAGTTACAGCCTTCAGGGGGGGAAAAAAGGAGGCAAGGTGAAGGGAATAGATTTCCCACAACCTAAAGGGAAGTGCTTTCGATGTATTATTAGCGATCAGCCTTGGGAGACAGGAAAAAAAAAATCCTGAACACACTCTAACTTTACACAGACAAGATTTCAGGGGGGGCTTTGTACATTGCTGCTTAGGAATGTGCGCCTCGCCTTTAAGAAAAAATCCCCAAGCCCAAGGTAGGAGATGTCTTTGAGTGATCCTTGTCTCTCATTTCATTCCTTAGAAGGAAGAGCGTCTCGCTACACCTTGTTTGGAGCTGGAAAGGCGAGACTTAAAAAAAAAAAAAAAAAAAAAGGAAAAATATTCACAACCCACCCTTCCAATTGGGGAGAAAAAAAAAAACCAAGAGAGGGAAATCTCCTAACTTAATGACTGTGGGGGTAGGATGGATGCGACCGGTTTCAGCGCCCCCCCCCCCTCCCCCAGCTCCCCCCTCCCCGGCAGAGGGAAAAAAAAAAAAAGCAAAAAAAAAAAAAAAGCCAACCGCAAACAACTACAGGCTGAACTATCAACACATGCACCGAAGGGGAAAAAATATATAGTGTCCTGTGTAGGGTCGGCAGGGAACGCAAGCACACGCTAAAGCAAGTTGGGAAAGAATCCGAGCTAATCAGCAATCTCTTTCTCTCTCTCTCCTTCTCTCCCTCTCCCCCTCTCTCTCTCTTTCACTGCCCCTGAGATCCCAGCTCCAAAGAGGTACTCCACATTTTTTCATTACCAAAAATCCGTTGCAATAATCATTTGTTGCTAATTGAAACCCTTGGAGACATTTTTCCCCACCCCCTTCACAAACATGGCAACTTTTAGACATGGGAAGCACGTTTAGTTTTATTTTATTAAAAAAAAACAAAACACAACGCCACGGTTAGGAGGAGGCTGAATCTTTCACCCACGAGAAATATCAGCTCGTCAGCCCCCTTCCAGGGGGGTGTGGGTGGGGGAACGGGACCCCAGTACAGTGAGGGCTTGGGAAAATTTGGAATACATTATACCGCCTTTGGCAGGAGAATACTCTCCAACTAATGGATTCCTGCTCCTTTTTGTGTGTGTGTGTGTATCAGTGTGGGGGGTTTCTGGAAAGAGGGGTGGTGGTCGTGGTGGTGGGGAGCCGAGCTTTTATTTTAAGAAACTGTTAGGGTAAGAAGTGTGTCATACTTGACAAATGGAACAAACGCTCTTCCATTTCTTGCTTGTCCTTGCCTTAAAACAGGAATTAAGTTAACCACAGTGCTGCATGTTAATTGCATGTTTACTGGGCTAATGAAAATTACAAAAGGGTTTTGCCACCTCGATCGGTGATGGAAAAGTATGAAGGCGATTGTCATTGCAGCCTTCGGGGAGGGCCGGGGCGGGCGGGCGGGGGGGGGGGCCGGGCACGAACAATATTGATCAGAAGAAGGATAAATCTTTTAACTGCTCGTTAATACCATAAATATGGTCTACACAAGTTTCCACTCTTGTTAAGTCTAATCAGTACATGGAAGATGGAGACATAGCCCACTTGAATGAATTTTTATTATTGCCAGAGGGGCAATTGCATCTGTGGGCTCCCTCCTCTCCTCGCTTTGCAGCCCCCCCGCCCCGAGCTCCAAAATCCCCCCTTGCAGAGGAGGATCGGGAAGGTGCGCAGGAAGCACGGGAGGCAAATTCAAGCTTTTCGTCCTTTCTCCCCTTTTCCAAACGCTCCTTTTCTGCAAAGCTGAAGGGGTCATGGTGGGGAAAGCCTAAAGGGGGGAGTACACCCCCCCACCCCCCACCCCCCATTTATTCTTGAGATCCGTGGATGAAAGGATGACCTAGTAATTCAGTTTGATGATAACCATTTTCATGCTTGAAAACAATCTGCCAAATTAAACCTAAATGGAAAGGTAGTGGAAGCAGGGCATCTGGAGATCCCCCCCCCCACCTTTCCGGAAGGGATTGTTTGGCAAAAGGAGGAGGGAAAGGCAATTAAATAGACTAAAGATGATTTAAATCCCAACCAAAAATAATTCCAGGGAGAAGTTTCCCCCCTCCGGTGTTGCCCAGCCCTGGATTTGAAAACTTTGGCCCAACTTGTGGCGATAGCTACAACTTTGCTCCGGAGGGGTCAGAGGTGAGGGCTATTTTAACCCTAAAAGCCTGCGAGTGACCAAGGTTGAGGCCGGGCTCGCAGCACTAATAGCCATAATTACCTCCTCCCCTTCCAGGGACATTCCTCGCAGCAGCAGTGTTAGACGCCGAATTGAAGAAAATCCTGGAGTCGAACATATCTTGGGGGGTAAATAACAGCAATATGAAGGAATTTCAGAGCTCTCTCTTTTGCTTGGGGGGGATTGAAGCCTTTTTTTTTTCTCCCCCCCCCCTTTTTTTCCCTCCTTTTTTCCCCCTTTGCCAAGCATTCCCAAGGCGCTGGGTCTTTGTCTTAGAAGGAATGGAGTGTCTGAATGGTGTGAAAGGGACAGAGAGGGTTGCTTCAAATCGATTTTACTTGTCCTCTCTGTCTTTTCGGATCAACGCCCTTCAATGGACACATAGGTGCTCTTTCAACCAAAAACTTGTGCAACATTTTCTGCCTGTATTGGTGCTAAATACAATAAATGCTGGGCAGATTTTTTCCCTTTCTTTCCAAAGCAGAAAGCACCCTAATTAAATTGTTTTATATGGACAGTCAGGACAGACCAATTAAGTATGCATTAGTATAAAGATATATTCGAGAGATAAGCGCTCTATAGCAGCCCTGTCTAGGCAAGGTGTGTAAAGTGTCCCCTCGAAGAGAGGCTGTAAGCAGGGTTTCATATGGATTTTTCCCCTCCATTGCCTCCTATACTCGAGTAAGGGACTGAATAAGTTAGCGAAAAGCCATTAGTGAAAGTGGTTTCTAAACAAAGTTAACAGGTGGATGTACCTGGTTTTAGATTTGAATAACAGTCGCACATCTGTAATATACAGCCATATATTTATGCAGCACGTATGCATGCAATGTACACTTACAGGGACAAATGCCCTCGCCCTGTAGCTTGTGCGCAAATGCACGCACACGGAAATAAAATAAATAGCTGGGCACTTCTGTAGGCTACAGGACATGATGTGAGTAAACACACACACATCACAGATATATAACTGTGTATCTATTGTGTATAGGCACCCAGCCCTGCATCAAAGGCAGACACACGCACACCAGGCGTAGCTGTCTCGCCTGGGTGTGCTGCACAGACAGCTAGCCAGAGATCAGCGGACACACAGCACAGTCCTGGGGTAATTACAAGTGGAAATATTTCCTATTCGAGGCATAGGCTTTCCCAGGAGTGAAATAACAGATCAGGATAAAACATACACATACACACACGAACTTCTCTTTCTGTCCCTTTTATCACCCTGGGAAAGCTCTCGTGTATGGTTAACCACAGGAACCGGGCTTTAAGCTCTTCTCCATTTCCATTATTATTATTTTTTTTTCTTCACTGCAGCTTTTCCGTGTAGTTCAAAGAAAAAAAAAACCCCAACAACCAAAAAACACCAAACCAAAACCTCTACAAATCAACAACCCCCCAAACCCCCTAAACAGGCAAACAAGCAAAAAAAGCAATCAGCCCCCAGCCCTGCCTCAGCCTGATCCTGGGGCAGGCAGAGCTGCGGGATGCGAGAGGGAGGAGGAGGAGGAGGAGGAGGGAGGTGGGCTGGAAGTTGCTGGGGCACCCTCCATCCCTGGGCACTTCGTTACCCACCCGCCGAGGCAGAGCTGTGGGAGCGAGTCCAGAGCCTTGAGATGCTGCAGGGTGGGACGGGGGATTCGCCCCTTTATCGTGACATTGCACCGCAGAGACAGGACGTTTTTTTGCTGGAGGGGTCGGGGGAGAGGGGATGGGAGGGGTACAGGGATGCGGAGCATCCTTGCGACGGCTGCCCGGGTTGATCCTCATTTTCCAGCAGCGCCTGGGATGTGTTAGCCCACCAAAGGGAGGTGGGAGACGGGGAAGAATAAACCATTCCGTGCTTAGGCGCTTTAATGTCACGGTAAACAGGTTAGAAATAGACGGTTTTAAAGCCTCAATTTCTCTTCACTGGTTACCTTCGAGGATAACTCATAACAGACTGTATGGGGGGCAAAGAATTCATCTGAAGAAGATCTCAGCAAGTCACTACCCGGACAATAGTCCACCTCCTGTTGGGTTGCGTATTGATCAGGAGAGGAGCTGAAGATGTCGCCACACTAAATATTTACTGATCACACACAAATAGCCGCGACTTGAACGATTTTCTCCTGTGAGGAGAGCAGAGAGAGAAGGGTAAATCATTTTATTAGTGTGTATAAAGCAAAGAGCACACTCTGGCTTGGAGTGTTTTAAGATGTGTCTTCAGCTGGATGAAAAGAGTTAGGGAAATCGATATGGAGTGATTAGACGAGCCAGTCGTGTCAAAGAGAGAGGCTGTGAATTTCATGGATTTGGTTATACCGGGAGGGGGGAAATATATCGAGAGATTAAAGGGAGGAACCCATTGTAGCAGAGCCAATGAAAAAATAATATCTAATCAGACCCGGCAAAGGTAGGGACGGGATAAGACCCACATTTCTAAAGAATCACATCAGCTGGAGAGGGATCAGGGACACACATGGAGGAGGCAAACGGGGGGAGAGCTGGCGAGTGGGAGCCTAGAAATGCTACAGAGCAAATCCAGGAGAGGCAGAGAAAAGTCGTCTCTGTGGAGCAATGCTGAGACACCACGAAAACGGGGACAAAAGGCTCAGGAGCGAGGGGAAGGCGAGGGCTGGAGCAAGCGGGCGCCTGACTTGGAGGTGAAGTTGAGGGGTCTCCAGCCCCCGTGCCCACCAGGCAGGCAGCCCTCTAGCAGCAGGAGCGAGGGCACGTCCAGCTCAGATGCCAGGGGTTTAAATCCTTCTCCTCCAAGTTTGTTCTCCCCTCTCCTTCCCCCCCCTCAAGCAAATGTGGTGAGTAAAATGGATTTTAGCGTTTAACCACCTCGTCTTAGCCACGTAATGACAAGGCTCGTAATATGTAATCTACAGATTACTGCCATTCGAGAGTGACCACAAGTGGCATAAAAGAAAAAATAAAATAAAATCAGTATTTCTGCAAATGACAAAAAGGCTAAAACCAGCCCGTGCTTTACGTGTTGAAGTTAGGGAGTTGCTGCTGCAGGATTTTATCGGGCGCAGGGAGCAGCTCAGCCGTGGCTCAGGTACAGCCCGGGGTGGCTCGACGGATTAAGTGCTGGAGACAAGCAAATGTCTGAGTGCCAAAGGGCAGAAAGCTGGGAGCAGGGCAGGGGCTCTGCCAAGCGACGTTAAAATACGTGCTTTAGGGGATGCTCCTGGTTTTTTTTTCCTTCCCGCCCCCCCCCCCGAATCCTGATGTTTGGGCCGTGTTCAGACGCTACCTTCTCTCTGTATATTTTTCTTTAGCAGAAAGTAGGATGCGACTGCAGAAAACTAAGTCAAGGGAGCGAGAGAAAGTTTGAGCCGGACTTTAAATGATGCTGATTGCTGGGAGGGAGGAAAGGCATCTAAAGCTAGGAACCGAGGAGTAAAACTGATGTGAAAACAGCTTTTCACTTCTCCTCCAAGTGCTAATTTTGCTACTGTAAACAAACACTGAAGTTAGAAACAGCTGCAAATAGCCTGCCAGGCACCCAGGGCTCAGGGACCGGGCCGGGGGTGGGGGGGGTGTGGAGGGAGGGAGGGATGGGTGACTTTTGTTCATCTCCCGGTCTGAATCTGAATTCCACCCAAACTTTGCTTTCTCCCGAAATCAGTGGCTGATACTGTTTTTAGTTGTGGAGAAGGGTGTGTGTGTGTGTGTGTAGAGAAATAGGCATATTAAGAGCACTTCATGCGAGCCTATAGAGTGCAGGCAGCTCGGCTGGATCACTAATGCAACAGGAAACCTCGGGATAAGACTCAGCCTAATTAACAGTTTTCCATAGCTGAAGCGATTTTTAAGAATCCCAATGGATTAGCCCAATATGTTCAGGTGTGAGGCTACGAGGGCCTATAACTCCTTTCACTATAATCTTATAACCTCCTTACCTAATTCCTTAGATTGCAGATAGGAAGAGTCTGACCCTGGAGGTCGTAAAGAGCTTGGTTTCATTAACCCTTCCCTCCCCAGCGCTGCTCCAAGGTTAACTGCGCTGGACTGTGTGTTTGGGGGAGGGAGGGAGGGCAGAAGAAAGGGATTTGCAAGCAAGAGGGGTCGATCCGACCGGGGTAGGGAAGGCGGGGGGGGGGGGAGGGGGGGGAGGGAGGGCGGGCAAGGCTTAAAATGATTTCTGCTCCCTTCATTCCCTTCCCCTGAACCAAAGGAAAAATGGAAAGGGAACTTTTTTCTTTCCCATGAACCGGGAGGTGCACAATAGTATGGACTTTTGTGAGACAATTCTTTCCCTTTACACTATTTCAGAGTTTTTTTGTGGTTTTTTTTTTAATATTTTTTTCCCAAACGTGGAGGAAATGAAACATTCTAGAAATGTCAGATATTGCAAAAAGCAAAACGATCTCCATCTTTAGGACCAGCAGCAATCTCTTGAGCTTCTTGTCCATAGTAAAGCTGTAATCTTTAAAGAAAAAAAAAATCTAGAAAAGCTTCTCAGACTGTATTTGCCTGGTAACACACCTGGTTCATATTTTAATAGGTAGTTACATTATATTGATTCAGGGTACATCATTGATGTTGAAAGTTAATAACTCTCAAATTATATCTATCTGCCTACATACATAATTGCATACACAGTATAACACTGTAAGAATTTGCATTTTGCAGCACATTCTTTGTTCTTAAATCTTTTAACACATTGAATTGTTCCTTTGAAGAAAATGCTATTGAAGCACATGTTTAAGGAAAAGATGCTTCTAAACTATATGTTTAAGCAATGGAATTGTTGAGTGAAATATAGGTTTCTTTGTATTTCACACAAACCTTGCCATACGCCAATCTTAACCTATACATCCGACCTGTTTTTTTTTTTTTTTCCTTTTTTTATTTTCCCTCCCAGTCAGAAGGCAGAAATATGTGAACTGCTGAGAGAGGTGGGTACTTTTTGGTAAGTATGTTTAGATATGATCTTCAGATAGATTTATTTTACTTTCAAATTCTTGGGATACTAATTGAGCTAGCAAACAATATCCCAGCTGAATGTCTCAGCTCCTTCCCTATTTAACAAGCTTTTAATATAGAATTATATTGCAGCCATCCTTCTACTAAACAATATAGCTGAGAAGTCAGCAAAAAAAAAAGTTAAAACCAAATTATAATTGCTGCCTTATATCTGACTCTTCTTCCTTTCTGCAGTCCTAATGAACTCTTTAAAGTTTTTTTCTTATTTCTGAGTGACAGATCAAAAATTATTAGCAGAATCAGAAGCAGATGGAAAACTTGAAATAATGTGTCTAAATATTTCATATTGCTACTTATAATACTAGCCCCTTGTAAAAAGGAACCATTCCCTATTTATTCTGTTTATAAATACAGATAGATAGGTTCTTTTTTTCCAGCGCCTGCCTCAGAGATGACATAAATAGAGATTGAACTATCAGGAGGAAAAAAAAAAAAGAAAAAAAGAAAAAAACCCCAAAACCCTGGACAGGAATCGAGACAGACAGATAGATATGTAACTGTATCTGAACGATGTTACGTACCACATTAGGGGATGGTAAAAAAACATAAATAGATTGCATATTTATAACCTCATAATTAAAATACATTCTTATGTCTCTCCTCCGAAAGGTTGCAGCTTTCTCGGAAATATTTTGGTGGTGCATATTTCAAACTCTGTGTCCCAAGCTGAATTAAGATGAGCTGTTGTACCCAAAAGTAAACCACTTGTTTACAATTTTATATTTAAGTTTCAACTGCCTATCAATCACTATCATTTTCTTTATATTTCACCTACTGACATCTGGAGACTTTTATTAAAAATGGTGTTAGTTTATATCAAATTCTAATTTCTGTTTATAAGAAATTAGTCAGTATTATCCAAAACAATCCCCTGTGTTTGACTGACATAAATTGGATGAGAATTTTTCACATTCAAAGGGTTAAAGCTAAACTGAAAACTTTAAAGCAAAGGAATACCAGCAAACAGTGAAAAATAGCACGTTTGCTCTCTCTGGGCAAGCTTGCATTATATCACATGTAAGGAAGCCCAAATTTTTAAATCTAAGACCAGTTTTAGTTTTTAATAGGAAATAATTACATGGAACTTTATTTCCAGAGAGAATGTCCCTTCCAGCTACAGTGTTTTGCTTTGATCTGAGCATTAGCTGGTAATAAAATAACCATATTTTGGATCCTAAGCATATTGATGCTTAAAGGAATGTTATGCTTTCAATCAAATCCTAACTTTAGATTATCCAAAGGTATTCATCCTTCTTTTGTCAGAAACCAATTTGCTCTCTTGCTCCTACAGCTACTCACATGTGTTTTAGTATACTTTTGTTGTTTTATGGTAGAATTTGCACTGTCGAGGTGGAAAACTTTTCAATGGAGCAAGATCATGTTCCAGCCTGGCAATTTGGGCTGTTTCTCATACAGCTCCCCCATCCAGCCCTTCTTTACACTTGTTGTACACCACCACCACTGCTCATCTCTGAGGGTGACTACCTCGAACATCCTTGCAGCATTATTTTGTTTTAAATCCCTGGATTTTTATTTATTTATCTAGGTATCTATCTATCTATCTATTTATTTAATTATTTATTTTACCTGGGGAATCAATCATTTGGACCCATCCTGAACAATTAACCTCCCCTTTATATCACAGCCCCAAGTGCAGTACTTCATAAAGACATGAAAAGGACATCCCAGACAGCAGGACCCGAGCCCAGGCTTGTCACAGAGTATAAAAGGAGAGAGAAGGGGAGTTTTTATCTCTTTGCCCAGCCAGTTCTTAATAGTTCTAAGTTTCAGTGTGACAATGAAACAGTTTTGATAACATAGCTCATGGGTTTCTCTGCCACATAAAGTTTTCTTAATAATAAAAAAGAAGAAACTTTATCCCTGCTAAATTAAAATAGGGCAGATGTTGGATATGGTTCATATTAGCCAGCCTTTCACCCCTTTGCCCCTGGCACTAAAGTTCTGACTTTTTCTTTCTACTATGTCTGTTTCTAACTGGAAGGTATTATTCCTGCCTCGCTCTCTTCTCTATTTATTTTTTCAGCGTCTAAAATTAAACCTGTTCATTTAGTAATATACATTCTATTTCAGATTGCTAAACCTGGCCAGAGAGGGGAAACACTTTCCAAAAAGTGATGCACCACTGACCTTAAAAGAAAACATAAGGCAGGGAAAGCTGTTCTTAAAAGGTTTATTTCTAGAGAATTTTGTAGCTCTGTTGACATTATGGGGATAATGGCTGTATTGCAATGGGCTTTCAAAGCCCAAGAGGTTTATGTTTTCTTCTGACCATAAGTATAATAAAATTTTAAAGGTGCACAAAGTCTCATCACTTTAGATATTTAAAACTAGATTGAAAAAACCCTTGGGAAACATACATTATAGTGGACAGCCCTGCTGAGAAGGCAGGGGATAGAAAAAAAAAACCAACTACCCCAAACCCAAATAAACCCCCCTCCCCAGTTATTTCATGCTAGCTCTATGAAAATCCTGGCTATTCAACTCCCAAGGATAGCACAACTCTTTTCTCCAGGGCTGTGAAGATAGAATTTATTGTCCATTTGGAACGATCAAGTTTAGGCTAATAAAAGGCCTTCTGTAAGCAGAAATGCCCCAGCTGATGCTTGGCAGAGTTTTCAATGGTAGAGTTTATACAGGATGGGGGCTCTGCACTATTTGAAATTGCTCATATCTCAGCAGCTGAAGATGATTTGACACACAGAAGTAAATGTTAGTAGGCAATGGCTGAGGGTTAATCAGCGTTGCTTTCTGAACCGGGTGGTTGAAAGCAGGAAAAAGTGAAAGCTGCTCTCTCTAGCCCTTCCCTTTGCTAAGGTGCTGCTAACTTTTATGATTTTTTTCCCCCCCTCTTCCTCTTTTACTATCTGTCTTTGTGCCTGAGGGCCAGTGAAAGAACACTGCAAATTCTAGATTGCTTTCAGAGTTTCCCTTTGCTGATGATGGATTACCATGTCAATTTAAACGGCATAGGATTAATTTGTTTCAATGATTTCTCTTTAGGCTGAATGCCAGTCTTTTTTTCTATCTCTCTCCTTTTTCTTAATAATAATAATAATAATAACAACAACAATAATAATAATAATAACAACAACAACAATATCAATAATAATAATAACAATCCTTCTAAACCCCAAACACTTTTGATATCCCACATTAAAAAGACAATAATAGAAATAGACAAGTTAGGTGTAATGTTGCAACACAGTTATAGGTTTGAGAGTTTTTATCTCATTCTAAGGGGTTGAAGCATACAGTCAGTCACATTAAAATGAAATTGGATCCTACGTTTATTCAATAAATACTTGTCTTGTAGGTAATCCAGAGCAGAGTGCTTTTGACACATAAGGACTTAATTTGTCTTGGATAACAAGTTATTAATATGGCATATTTAAACTTGCCACCTACAATAAGGTCATTTAGATCTATAATACGACTCGCAAGAGAACTTCATAAAGCCAGAAACAAAGTTTGAAACTGCCTCCGAGTTGCGGAGCAGACGCACGGCTCACGGTTTGCTCTTTTCAGAAGAAAGTTCAGAGCAAGTAGAAGCCACCCAAATCCAAATGGTGTGCATCTGCTCTGCTTTGAAAGGCAAACGTAAATGGAGTAAGGAGGAAAAAAAAGAACCCAAACACACATTTTTGAATGTGTAAGCTTTAAAGCTGTGCTGCGTCTGCTAGCAAACTCATCGCAGCTTTGAAAGTGAAAAAACAACATTTGGTTCCGAGTGGAAATTCGCCTGCATTTGCACCCTACCTCTTCCATGTGCTTTGCAATTTACTTGCTTTTAATAAGTGAGGAAGTTGGAACATAATCCACCCATAAATGTTATTGCTGTAATTTGGCTGCGCTGTGTTTGTTCATGCATTAGCCGTATATGTAAAGCGAAGTGGGGATGTATGGTGGTGATCCCTGTACAGCCTGAACAAACAGAGATGTTTTGGTACATGCTGGATTTCAACCCCCAAATACTCTGCAATTGTTTTAAAACTTGGGAAGCTGGAGATGCGGTGTTTAGTGTCAGACCTGTCCTAACCAAACAATGCCTGCAAGAGGTGCATCAGGAGGGGAATATTGTGGGCGTGCTACACAGGACCTGTTTTGTGGCTGGCGCTTCGGTCTCTGAATTGTATGTGTAAGCTTTATTATTCTGCTTTTATGTATTAAGCTCTTGGTTGCTCTTGCCCTGGCAAATTCTGTCTCTTTAAGTAACTAAATCTCGTTTTTAAGCTCTTCTTGGGAAAAGGATGTTACACATGAGTAGAAAAATGCAGGCAAGAAAGGCTAATTGAATGAAAAGAGAGAATTAGGTTAAAAATAGAGTACAATCTAGTATCACATTTTCACTAGTGTAACCTGAAATGAAGGTGTCTCCAAGTCCCTAGTGATGCCAGAGTGTTTAGATGTTGGGCACAGATGGAGACACCTATTGAAATGTGTCTGAAGAAGATTAATAGGACTTGTCAGTGTTGGGAAAGCACTGCTTTGCTGTAAATTTCTACTAGCACAAGATGAATTACCGATGAATGCTCAGTTATCAACCCCATCACTATCATTGGACACTAAATCAAATTGAGCAGTTATCTACAATCAGAAAATTTCTTTTAAAAATAGGCATGCACCTTTAGGCTTAAACTCTTTAATAAGACAATATCCTCTATGGTATGTGTGTGTTCACGCAGGGATATGATTTAAAGTTTCTGTACAAAAAGCTTCTGTTCGGAAATGAACTTCAAGTTTAGTGTGAAATCAAGGCTGTCAAACAATAGAAGATATTCAGAAAATACTGGTTGTACGATATAAGGTTCTGCTGGGGGCCTGATCCAAGATGGATTTTCATACATGTCATTAGATTTTGGATCCGTCCTTATTTATGAGCGCTTTTTTTCATCACTCCTCTCCCCTTATTTTTGGTGATGATAAAAACCCCCTTCTCTCTACCTTAGAGACTGAGCATCCAAATCATATATTAATGCAAAATAGCTGTCAAGACTCAGGATATATCTATAATAATAATACCACCCTCTCAACATATTTAGGAAATTACAGCTTAATATAATGAAATATGTAATGAAAGAATCAATTAATAATATTTTAACTGAGAATATTTCCTTCTCGCCTTTATAAACGGGGAAACTGTCACAAGCAAAATTATCACAAGCATTTACCAGCCCACTGCTAAAGTGTATTAGCTGTATTTACCGTGTGATGCTGATGATGACAATGATATTAAATAAGTGTTATATATTTTTAGTTTCTAGGATTTCTTTGCCTCCCACCCAGGCATTTTATTACTTTATCCAAGGAGATTTATCGGGGCATGTTTTCTGAAGTCAATTTTTCCGTTTTATTATAGACAAGGGCAGTCATTTATGTTTAGGGAGGGAGACAGGTACAGTGCCTTTATCTGATCTGTGTCCTCAGCCACAGCCACCTTCTTAATCGACGGCAAATTCCCACTCTGGAGGATCAGGCCCTATCTGGGCTACTTCTCAGCCAAGGAATGTATCCTTCCCTTCATCCCCATGTATCTTACCTGTGATGTATGCTACTTTTTGAGGAGGGAATAGTACGCTATTTACCACAAAGCACAGCTTCAAAGCCTTTGTGTGTTTCTCATCTCCAGCCAAAGCTTATTATTTAGCGCCTTAAAAATTTACCTGGGTAAAGGATAGTAGCAGTTACTGTCTTAATTTTTACATCCTAATTTTAATGCAGCAAATGCCCTGCATTAGGGCCAGATTCTCACTCACATGGAAATTATTAAGTTTAAGCAGAACAGAGCCGATTACAGCCAGCTACAGCCCGTGCCCTTCTAACACAGTCACTTTACAGCATCCCCTTGTTTGTTTTTTTCTTTGGAGGGCATGATTCTTTAAACATGTTTGTTTTACACAGAGCAGCAGCTGATTCCTAACATTTTTTTCCCCACAAACATGTAAAGAGAATATTAATAGGGAATATTAATAAAGCTGAGTGCAGCACGATGCTAGTTAGATTGTAGTAGCTGAGAAATATGAACTAGTGAACATAATCCATAAACTCCATTTGGTTACTATAATACTCCAATCTGTATTTATTACAACCCTACTCTGATGCTTATACAACTGCAATTGCTAGATTTATACACTCTAATGGTTTCACAATAGGAAAAACCTGTGTTCTTTATCTTTCTTTTCCTCTCCAAAATAACCCCTTCCACATATACTTCAGGCTTCTCCGGACCTTGTCTGGGTTTAATCACAGGCTCTGGGACAAAATGTGCATTATTAAGAAATATAAATATTTTCAGAAGCAATCAAAGGGTTGAAAGATTGATTCGGCATGTAGATTGGGTTTAATTCGAAGCAGCTTTGTTCTAATGAGGACTACTGGGATACAAAGACGGCAGCCGCTTATGGCCACCAGTTGGGAACTTCGACTCGCTGCAGCAACCTGTCAAGGATTTGAAGAAACTGCCAGGTATTAGACAGCAAAGTGGTGGGGAAGCCAGTGGTCTATTGTTTTCAGCCTCCTTCCGAGGCTGGATTAGGATTTCATAGTCCCCGTTTTACTGAAATGAAAATTAAGGTTAATTTCTTGCTGCCTATGGGGCCAAATCCTGCAGTCCCTCACTCGGGGGAAACCCCTACGGACTTTACGGGGGGCTTTGCCTAAGGGAAAGGTGGCAAAGCTTGGCTGAGCCCCAAGACCAGCACATTTGAGAGCCCCAAAGCAATTTTTACTGCTTCCAGACCTGGTGTGGTTGCTTTCGCGGTGACTTTTTCTGTTAAATTTTGCTACTTGCGCTCCTAGACATGATGGGACGTTTTTGCACAGGGAAGTGTTTTTCCTTAAGGAGAAATAGAGCTCCGTGTTGGCTTGGAAGCTCTTGTGTCCTTGTTGGGTGACCCAGCAGAACTGCCGGACCCGTCCTGCTTCCTGGGGAAAGCCTGCAACGTCCAACAAAACATCCTTGAGATGATGCTGAACAAAATGGAACACTTGATAGCTTTCCCCTCAGACTTAAAGTAACCCAAGAGGAAAATTTCAGTGTGCACTGTGTGAGGGGGTGTCATGTCACAGGCACTTGGGGAGCACAAGACCCTGGCAGCTTTCCTAAATGTTGAGCATACAGTCAGAATCACAGTATATACAGGATCAAACACTGACTAGTTTCGCTCTCCCCTTAGCCCCCCCTTGCCTACTTTTGTCCATAAAAGCAATAGAAAGAGAGAAAGCTTGAATTTTCTGAACTGTTTCACCCATCCACAGCTGGAATTCCAAAGTGAAATGAAAATGCCTTTAAAATCAACCCTACATGGGAGCCTGAGAGAACAAGTTTTCCTTTGTTGTAGGGTATAGTATTATTTGCTGTAGGTTTTTGATATACATTCTAAATTAGGCCTGCAAAGGAATGCTTCATCTTTAATTCATCACTCTCAGCTGAAAGAGATTAGCAATGTCTAGCACGCACCCTTCGTATGGTGCTGACCTCATCAAGTATGGCCTGAAATTAATTAGCCTCATTCATTCCAAATGGAAAAGGATAATGGAGCTGCATTTTAGAGATGACCATCACAAATTGTATGCAGCATATTTAAAATCCCTCCCCCCTCACTCCCCTCCCCATTTAAAAAACTATGTAGATTAAAATTCTTTCCAGAACTTGCAATATGTCAGAGTTATCAAGGCATTAGGAGCAGAAACCACTCAGTTTTTATTTGTGGAACTGGGAGCCACATTTTGTGTGTGTGGCTGTAAAAGCTGTCTAAATGGCAGAACACCTGGAATTAATTTGACATTTCCAGGTGCTCTGGAAAACTGGGGCATCAAGCACTTGATGTTTAAACATTCTTCCACTGGCTTGCTTAAATCAATATGAAAGTGGTGTCCCTTTGTCATTCATACATGCAAAGTGCTAGCACAAACTCCAGCTTGGCTTCAGAGTCCTACATCACTCATAATCTAATTAGAAATCAGAGCAGAGCTGAAGCAGCATTCTTTGTGGATTCTTGGGCAGCAAATAGGGATACTTGTCTTTTGTTTCCCTCCTCGATTGCATCGTTCACAAGCTTTCACACCACATCTCTAAAGGTGGTTAGGTGCCTCAAGATGTTGACAGGCATGAAGGACAAGATTATTTAGGTATTTAGGTGCCTACCCTGGGTGATTTCAAATGGAATTAAGCAAATGGATGTTACTGGGGGAGGAGGAGGGGTGGGGGGTAGGAAAAAAAAAGGAAAAAAGCTTCCAGTGCATATGAAAAGCTCTAATTTGTTGTCCTAAACTCTAGCAATGTGGGTGATGTTTTTCCAGGGTAAAATTTCCTGCAGGGTAAATTTACTGAAGTCTGCTAATTTTTAGCGAGGTCAGTGGGTACTCGGTTTTGGGCAGCGCAGCCCAGCCTGGCAGCTCAGCCAGCTTCTCCGTGGCAGGGCACGGCGGTGGCGTGTGCCCTGGTTGCTTCCCAAGAGACAGGGAAAATAGTAAAGAATGCGGGATTTCCCACAGGAATTTGGAAGATGCCCATGTCTAAGACAATGTTAAGGATTGGGTCAAAATCGAGATCCAGCCTGGATTCCTCCATCTGAGTAGTCCTGTCTTGACCTACGAGTGCTAATGGATTGCAGCGACGCGGACCTTCCTCTCTCCTCACTCCTCAGCGTCAGATCACCAAGAGGGCCTGAGATAACGCTGTGAGTAAGAGACACATTTTTCCTCACATCAAATAATTCATTGTGAAACTTCAGATTTTGAAACACCAAGGTCAAAATGACCTGTATCTGCAGTGCCACGGCTTGGGGAATGTTCCTGCAGTTTGTACATCCAAGGCTGGATACATAGGGAAACTGTTTTGTGATATGTGCTGTAAATCACCTCATACCCAGGCAAACTGAGAATTAATTATTTCTCTTTAACACAAACAAATATTTGCCTTCTAAAGACTCCATTCATTAAGACTGCCATTGAATCCAGTATTGAGCCCATTGTTATTAATCCTAAATGAATTCAAGTTTGTCTACCATGAACAAAGATGCTTGCCATCTGATAATCCAAATTTGCTCAGGAAAAAAGAATGAGCAAATGTTAGAAGCAGCAGGTGAAATCATACCACAGTTATTAAGCCTTCTTTCAGGGGGAGCACAGGATAGATTAAATTGTTATGTTAGGCCATGTTGTGAGTCCACGTCAATTTTGTTTGAGATCTTATCTTAGCTCAGAACTGTTTCCTCCTAAATTAAACTAAATGCTGAAGACATGAGAAGCATATTGACCCAAAGATTCAAAACTTTGGACTCAGCAGCCTTCTGATCTTTTGTCCACAGAGTATCGAGTTGTAAAGCTGTGGAATATTAAATAATCATGATTATCTTCAACTTGCCTAAGTTCATTTGTCATGCTGAAACACTGGCACGGATTTTCCTTATTTTTTTTTTTCAGAACGAGCCATTGATTCTGCCTGCAAGATGGTTTCATTTGCCAGTGATCTTGCAGACCAAGGTCCTATACTAACCTTAAGTCTCATGCACTAACCATGGTCTCTAATTCTGTCTCTGGTGCTCTTAATCTCTCTTTTGCAAACATCACTGTCCAATAAAGCAACAAACAAAAATCTTACAATCAAAATGACCGACCTATGCTGGTACTTCGATCAGCCGTTATCAGGCGCAAGCAGTTCTTGAGATTCAGAAATGCAGTATAATTCACCTGGGATAAGAAATCAAATTTAAAAATGAGCTGAACAGACATTTTTAGGAATAAGTAAGTTTCTAAATAAACCAGGTTTTTAATTCCGCTTTTTCTATATTAGTACTGTAAATCAATAATAGTCTGCACTTGGAGAAACCAGATGAGTTTGAATTGTCATAATTAAATATCATCCTGTTTCTTGTAGCACAGCCAAACAAGGAATTTTACTCCTGCACAAGAATTTTCTCAAGTAGGGACAACTTACTAACTCATTACAGCAATGGTTTAAACTCCAAGTGGTTCCATCATTTTTTAGAAAACAAACCTTTACCAAAACGCATAGCACAATTCATCCCTGGTGTCAGAGCACTGAAGAGATGGAGTTACAGGAGAAATAATGTTGTTTAGATGCTTTTAAAAATACAAACATAATGATGATACATTAAATAATGTGATCTACTCAGCCGGACTTCTAATTATCTGCATGGAAACTGTGTGTTCATGGTAGACATTAACACTAAGCCATTAGTTTGAATGGGGAGAAAAACAAGGAGAGTGCAAAGCTGTGTATTAGCTTAAACAAGTAGGATGTCGTTGCAGCCTGAATTTGTTGATGACACCAGGCATTAAACAAGTAAATCTTCAGCCACTGAAGCAACAGTTCACTTACTTTCGGGAATGACATCCAGGAGGCAATGCAGTGGATTTACAGCAGTGGGTACCTATGGACTAATAATGGCCACTTAGCCCCAACCACAAAATAATGAGCCAAAATGGAGATTCATCTTTCCCCTGAAAAAAAGATGTTTTTATCTTGTTTTAATCTCATTTCAAATGTTCAAGAGTCTAGGTTTGATCTTATTGGCAGTGGGGAAGGATTTTTGTCTGTAAAGTACCAAGCTCATGGAATCATTTGGGCAATTTCTATTCTCACCTAGCAAAGACTATGGTACAAAAAGGCATCCAGCTCCCAAGCTGGAGGTTTCTGTGTGAGGTCAGGCCTTTCTGTGGGCTGTGGTTTGTTCCCAGTTGTACTAGGCATCAGTGACCTATAGTGGTTTTCCCTAAATCCCTGGACATTGCAGGTCCACACACACACACGGTGAGCTCATGTGTTGAAAACAGAAGTGTGTTGAGTAGCCATCGTAGTTCTTTGTCCCAGCTAAATTATTTGGCTCCCCTTCTGCAATATTTTCTTTTCATACATCCTAATTCTACCATTTTTTCCCCTAATAACAACATAAATGAGTACTCTATAGGTGTAATTATGATAGTAGGTCTTTTACTGCAAATACTAGAGGCCTGTAACCTGTAATTCACTTTTTCTGATACTCTTTGATTTTAACACTAGACATGTTATTTTAAAATGTTTAGGACCTGAAAGCTAAATTTATATAGTGATACATAATAGTAATGGAAACTAAGCTTCCTCCTTAGCTCAGGCTTTAGATCTATGTTGCATCTCTGCAAATTGGTGCCTTGTTCACCTATACATATTATACCTACCACTCCCATAATGGTTCCAGTATCAGAGTTAAATAGAAGGAAGCAAGACACGTCTCCACCTCTTTAATTTAAGGTAAGAATCAAGATGTACTAGCATGAAATGTCTTCTGTTGCATTATTCCATGGCAAATTCAGGGGCAATAAGGGCATTTGCCTCTCCACAGTGAATCTGCCACCTCTCTTGTAACACCAGCTACCTTTCTTTCCAGGGATGAACCATCACGAGACCATGATTGGAAAGTGTGGGGACCAAGCACACAGAGCTATGGCTGATGCAGCTGGTTCCCTGACTGTCACTGGGTGGTGGTTCAGCCCTCACTCACTGCAAGCTACCAGAGGCTGGAGAAACATTGTGTGGACTGTTCCTGTCCTCTGCTCATCAGTGCTTTGAGTTATATGAAGCCCTGAGAACCAAGGCAACATGATGGTATGACCAGGTATTTTCTCCTCTCATGGCCTATACCAGAGGCACAGCACAAAGTTTCATCCTTTACTTCTGCAGGTAGGAGCTCAATCTAATTTACAGATTTAGTGTTAGTGATGAGCAAGACAATAATGCTAAAATAACTCATGTGAACCTTTGCCCTCTTTTAGAACTGACATTGTTCCATCATTTTCTCTCCATTTTCTGGATGAAGCAACCAGCATGAGGAGGGCATGCTGGTGCACATCCCGCTTAATAGCTGAAAAGAACAAACCAACAAACAGTTTTAATATGCTGCAGCTTATCAACATCCCAGTACAATAAAGGGTGAATGATATTTTCCATTGATTATTCATAGATGTACATGGATAGGCTGATAAACTGCCATTCAGTTCAGAGGCTGGACAGAAACAGATCACCAGCTAAAATACAATATTCCTAGTGGAAACCTTTATGGAATGTGTTCTTGTCCCAAACCCCTCCTGGAATAGGCACAGTAATGCTCCCTGAGACCTGGCAGCCCTTCTAAGTGAGCATATGGTCTGCTCAGCTCTTGTAGTACCAGTGCATGGTGAGCAAACACACAGCAATGTCAGAGTAAACAGGAGGCAGTTTAATAGCATGAAATTCCGTGGCTACTTCAAACCTCATCGGTACTTCAGATATGGATTCTCCTTCTCTGCTGGAGCATGCACCATTAGCAGGAGAGGCAGGAGAAAACTGAGACAATCTCTTTGGGAGCGGATGGTGTCTGTAGGCATCTGCCATAAAGCTGATGCTGCTGTGGAAGGGTCCTGGTGTGTCAGAAGTTGCATTTTCTGGTGATGCTACATTGACTTCTTCATTTTTCTGAGACGTCCCCTGATGCAATGTAACTTGTACAGTAATTGGAATAGAAAGAGGGACCCGAAAGTAAAAATCCCATTGTTAATCAAGGCTGGCAAAGGGCAGAACATTAGCTGCAGTAATTGTATTTCTGAGGGATTCAACAAAGCCAGGCTTGTCAACGCTAGCAAACAGATCTGGTCCTGCCTCTGTGCTTCTCGCACTGGCAGAACATTGCACTGAAATCACTGGAGTAGGGATCAAGCCAGGAATGAGCGGCTGAGTTGCAAAGCAAATTAATTCCTGCCAAAAAAGTTCAGCTATGCTCAGAAGTATGTAAAGTGTCTGATTTGAGAAGTGTCAAGTAGCATTTGTGACCAATTATCCAAGATGAAGGGGGCAGAGCTATGTTTACATGTACTAATCTTCAGCCAAAGTTTGAAAACTCCAATTCATGGACACGCATCAAATTTCCTTTCCAGGCTTGGCATTTGCCTGTACGCACGCACGCACATTGCTTGGGGATGACAGAAAAACATGATTACAACTTGCAAATAATACAAATAAAAAAAAAATAATGCAAGGGGAGCTGCCACGCAGCAGCAGCCTGGTAATTAAGCCTATATTGTGATATGAGAAAAAAAATCATGGACCACTGTGAGTAAAATAGCTTTATCAGCCGAGCTGAAATATGATGTGTGGTGTGTCTGTATTGTTATTTTTCCACAACCTGTGAAGCCCTGAGAAATGATCTACACAAAAGAATAAGAGGTAAAAGCTGCCTCTGCCATCTTCTGTTTAATTAACATAGGTATATCAATTTAATGCAATTAATCAAGATAGTAGGGATTAAACAGTAACTCACAGTTGACAACAACAATGACCTTATCATTGCTATGGCATAGCAGGGCTACAAAATGGTAGTGGTGACTGGAAACACTATGAGTAAGAATGAGCTGGCTGGAGTTTTGGGTGGCTTTCAGAGCTTTATGCAGATCTATTGCAATTAGGGGCAGCTGATTTTTCATGTGGCTAAGTGTTTATCTGCCCCTGCCTTTCCCTTTCCCCTCTTGGACCTTCCAGGGTAACTCCCAGAGTGGCAACAACTTTTAAAGTGATTCCTCTTTCTTCTAACAGGTTCCTGATGCTGAAGGTCTGACCTTAAAACAAGCAGTGCATAGGGCAAGAATGGGTACCGCAGTGCGCTTCTGGCCTTCAACCCTTCCAAATACAGCTATTTTAGTAACCAGAACAGTATATTCATGATGGGTGAGGGAACAGAGCCTTCCAGTGACGGAGTTCTCAGCACATTAACTCTGTCAGTGCTGGATGCTGTGGCCCTATGCAGGTTGCCTGTGTCTATTTAAGACCCTAAGTGCAGATTTGCCGAAGTCTGCAGCTTTCTGTAACTTCACGGCCATGCTTCAGTGCCTGCTGCACCTAAAACCCAAACCATTCTTCCTGGGGATTTCCAAGTAGATCTGGGATGTACTGCAATCACATGCCACTGTGAGTAGATCAGATTTGGATTTCTTGTCCGCAGGAGAGGCACAGCCTGGTTTGCTACAATGCAACTGTCCTCATTAATGTTCTTCAAACCTTGATGTACTGGGACCGCCATTGTTGGGTAAGAAAATGGCTGAATTTTCTGGGCTCATTCTTTTGGCTTCAGAATGTTAAATTGGGTGATAATGAGTAGTAACTGTGTCCCTTTTTATGGTGTAGTTGACACTTGCCTTCTAGTAAACAGACACAGAGATGACCCTCCTCATTTCGCACAGGTCACCAAACAGCCCCTAGGATGGTAAGGGTTATTGGCCATTTACCAAACTCTGTTTGACTTGGGTTCATGGCTGAGAGATGAAAGGCACTATATTGCATTACCAGTCCCTGGGGCCAGCTGGTCTCCCTAAAGAAGCATTTCATTTAGCAAGGCGACTGCTGGCCTGTGTGAATCGGAGAGTTAAGAAAAAGAGGATGCAGTTTCAATTGCAAATGCTTCCTTAGGGCAGATGTCTTAAAGCCACACAGAAACTCACTTGCTTCTGTGTCGCAATAGTTGCTCCAGGACACTTAATGGCTAGTAGATTTTCCCTATAATTAATCTCTCCTTCTTCCCACCAAAGCATTCATTAAGTTACTTGTGGTGTTTCTGCTTCTGCCCTGTTCTGTTTTGCTCCATCGTCCTGGGGGAGATGCCCCACACCTGGGGCAAACCCGGTGCAGCTGGTATGAACTGTCACATTTTTTAAGAGCTTCTGAGTCTAGGCAGTACGTGCCTTCCTCATCTCCCAGATGAAACAAGGAGCCCTGGTATCACACTTAGAGCTGTGTGAAGCACCCTCCTGAACTTCCCGACTTTTTCAATGTCCTAGACCTGAGATGCTGACTGTTTTTCTTGGCTATAGTTGGGTGGTCCTTACTATTGAGCTAGTCCAAGGGTTGCCTTTTTACAGGTGATGGAACCAGTGCTTAATGCTGCAATGGTTACAGGAAGGAGAACGTCTGCTGCTCAGACAGACCAAGAATTCAACCTGGGCCCATCCTGAATTTCTTACAATCACAAAAGCCACTATTGTTCCAAATTCATTAGCACTGGTCAAAATCCTCTGTCACTTTTCTCCCTCGCTGTTTGTGATGTGGATCACATGATGTTCAGAAGTTGCATTTGTTGTTTGATTGTTTTACATAATGGTTGTAATAGTGCAGCTGCTGAGTCAGCAGTTCTTCCTTTGTTTGTTTGTTTGTTTATTTAATACTCTATTGCCAGCAAGTTGTTGTTACCCAGTTCCTGCTGACAACCAGGGAACAGGCACAAGTCAGCTCAGAAAATGAACGACTAGAAGGTAAGTGAAAAGAATAGTAAATGCAGGCCATTCATGTGACAGGATCCGATTCATTTTTATGCCAGGGAGATTTTTTAAATGGGACTTCTCCCAGTGGAGAGCTCACAGTGCTCAAGGCCTGCTTCACTATAAAGACAATACATAATTATTCAGAGCTTATTATTATTTTTTATCACTCATTTTCCAGTCACACAGAGCGAGGGCACAGATGAGATCGGGACCTAGTTTATTGCCATGCACTGTACAGATTGTACAGTAAGCTGTACTGTAAGAGCCCTATAAAAGGTGTTAACTGTCTGCTTTATGGAGGCAGGCAAATGCACCCAGGCTGAAGGTTGAAGCGACAGGTCTAAGGTGACAGAACTCAGCAGCAGCAAAAATGGGGACTCGGCCTGAGACCCTCTACCCCGGGATCCTGCTACTTAGACATCTTTTCATGTTTATTTTGAATCACTGAAACAATGAATTGAATAAGTGCCATGTCCTTTGAAGCACTATTTATTGTATTTATAGAAAACAGATTATCTGTTCTCTCAGGCTAGTGGAAATTATTAAGAGTGATAAACTCATCAGGAAAAAATGTAGGTTGGGTGTGACGGAGAAACTTGTGTTTTATTCCACAGTGCTGTCTTAATCTCTGGTTTTGGTATGACAGACTATGTGGTCTCAGTGATACTGCACCATCCTGTTCCCTGCTTTCAGGCTGGGGTCACAAGCTGGGTTTGGAAGAAGCAACTTCCATGCAGAGATATGACTGGAATATGAATACTATTCCAGGGTAAGTGAATTATTTGTTTAATTTGGGTTTTACACAATGTATAAAGTCCATACAAGGTCTGTTGTTTATCCTAGCCTGGTTGTGAAACTGTATGTGACCACTACTTGTTCAATCCAATAAAGCATACCTGTGTACCACAGCAACACCTGCTTTATTTATATATTAAAATAATTTAACCAGGTCAGCACTTTGGGATTTAGCATTTCATTCATAAAGGATTGTATAACACACACCAGTTGTGCTGCTATCTCTCTACTTTCTGATGAACTGGGTGATTTTCTTAAGCCTATTTATATTTTCATTTATTGTAACATTTTTTTACATTCTTATTTGAATAAGTGAGACAAAAATAATAAGAGCTAAAAAATAGCTCTCAAAGACTGAACAGATAATCATTATAATTTTCTCTTTAGTACTTGCAAGGCTTGGGTTATCTTATGCAACCTTTCTGTGTTAACTACTCTTTGTTAGTTCTGCTCAGACACAGAAGGTAGTGAAAATGGATAATGTGTGTTATAGGTTTCTTTACAGATGAAACCAATGAACTGTCCTGAAGTCTAGTAACCACTCAATACCAGCAATTTATACGACCCTCTGTGCTACTACTGTTGCTTTGAACCAATTTGTTTAGTCATTTGGACTAATTATTCAGACTCACTCCTTCCTGCTGCAACAGCAGTGATACAGCAAGGTGTGTTTTAAACCATGCATTCATTGACATCCTGGCTTTCATGAGGGGTTATTCTTGTCTCGGAGATGAATCATTAAAATGCCCATCTACAGATTCCAGGTGAGTTACTCAGATTTGGATGCTTCCAAGTAATACACAGAAAGGTGCTGAGAAAATGATGACTCTCTGCCTAGTAAAAAAAAAAAAAAAAAAAAAGCTCAGAAAAGTAGATCGGAGCAAATTACAGGCTTAAAATCTTTCTAAGGACACCTGGGGCCAAAGGGCTTCTGCCTTCAAAAATGTGTGGCCAACAGGGATGCACAGTACTTGCTTTACTGACTGACCCATCAGCTGCTCTCTGTTCCCCAGAAACAGTTCAGGAAATGACTGAAAGTATCTGAAGACATAAAAAGGATAATTAAGTTTCATTGTGGGAATAAGAGGGTAATCTGTCCAGACAAATCTAGGACCTAGTATTGAAAACTGTAGTATCTGAATATAAAAAATGAGTAATTTTGAATAAAGATGTCTATCAGGACTGTAAATTCAGAGAGTAAAAAAGTAGCTTTGCTTAATAGACCATCTCTCTCTCCATCTTCCTCTAACTCATTTTCTTGTTCTTTTTCTTCCTTTTGTGTTATTGCAAAAAAACACATGTAAAATCTGATACTGAGAATGCTTTTAGCTTCATTTCAATCTTCTTTTCTCAAAATGTTTTGTTCCACTGTGAAGATTCCCCCTACAAGATAACCTTAGCCGTGACCGCTCTAGGCTGGCGGGGCCACTTATTTGCAGAGAGAACAGCTATATTTTGAAGGAGTCTCTGAGGCAGCCAGGTCCCCACTCTTCGGCGGCTCTTAAAAATGTTTTTGAGCTGGCATGAGAAATCACCTGGGACTCAGAGCAGATCACAAGGTGCTTAGGACAGTATTTTCTCTGCACCTTTTTTTTGCTGAGCAGAATTGCTGCACTATAAACAAATGTGAGTTTTGCCTCATTCTTAGATACTGTGAGTTATGGAAGCCCACTCTAGATGTAATGAATGTATAGATCATTTTGACCAGATCATAATCTATTAGTAAATAATGTTCCCTGAAAATGTGTAGGTGAAATAAAGAACTTCTTGCTACTATTGCTGTATTTGTATCAAGGATTACTGATGATGCCAACATGATCCCAAAGCTTTGTGCTACTGATGTTTAAATACAATGCAGAACTAACTACAGGGTTTGGTTAGCAAATTCCTTCCTGGATTAGGATATTTGGGATAAATGCAGGAAACACAACCTGAAACTGTACAAGGCTTACCTGTCTTCAGACTTTATCACAAACCCCGCACTTCAGTTGGCTGACATGCTCACTAACATTTATAAAACTTTTCCATTAGGCTCCCCTGATTTTGGTAGTGATATTAATAAAGTAAATCACACAGGAATTTTCAGAATGAGCATGACCGATACAGCAAACCTTTTTAACACCTATGACTTCTTCACTGTCTGTGGAGGAAGCCCAAGGATACCAGGTTGCCTAAGACCCGTGGCCAATTGTCAGCACAGTCTCCAGGCCATGGGAAGGTTAGGTTTAAAGAAGATGGCACTTGAGGGACATCTGTGTGACACACACTACAGTGTCCAGAGATTGGTGTCTATGTATTTTGCTCTAAATCTAGTGAGGAAGTCACTAGGAAAAAAAGAGAAAGAAGCACGGGGGAATAAAAGTACTTTTGAAAGAGAAGAAATCTACATTTCAATGAAAATCCTTTCAAGGCATTTCAAATAAGAGTCTGAGAGAAATAATTACAAAGTTTGGAGAGAAAGAACGTTAGCTTTGATATCTTTTTCTTCTATGAAGCAATTAAAATAAGCAATTTTTCAAATACTAAGCAGAAAATTACTAATGGCTGAACCCAAAAGCTTTCATTTCCTTCTTGGGGCCTTTATTCTTCTAAAAAAAGACAAAAAAAATGTGAAGGTGGTTTTCCAGATAGATTAATGCATAAAGCAGTCGCTAGTTGGATGTCATAAAAACTACAGCAGCATAGAATAGCTGAGATTAAGAGCTAGATTTAAATCATGCAACAGTCCAGTTAATATCAATGTCTAATTAAGAAATGCATAAGAAGTCTGTAATGTTGATTTGATGGAGAAAAACTCTAATAGGGTTTCTTTTGGAATTTTCCATTTCAATTGCTGTGTAGACTTTTAATGGATGTCCTATCCAGTCTTTGGTATTAGCAGGAATCATCCTCAAATTAAAACCAAGGCCTAAAATGGAACACAGGTAGACAAATTAGCTCGTCTGCGAAGCAGTCTGGGTAGAATGACAATGTGAGTTCAAGCTGAAATTTTAGTACAAATAAAAGAGAACAAATGTCTCCAATCTGGTGTGGAAACCCTATCTGCTTATCATTTTAAACAATGGTAAACCCTGTAATTTTAAACAATGTAACGTTAACCCATTTCCCCACCTCCCTAAGCCTGCTGAAATCCCTGACAATTCATACTTAGAAATCTAGACCACTAAGCATTATTAATTAGTCTTTTTAAATAGCAAGGCTTTCTGTAGTTATGTATATCAGTAGTATGTAGAGGTGGGCTCTTTGCTTGCGATGGGATTTAGAGCACACAGTTCCCCATCACTATCAATGAACGCCATTAAGCTCTTGCTCCTCTCTGGGCAACTAAAGCTCTTAAACATTTTGAGCAAAACTAAATGCGCAGCATCTGCTGTGTCACACAGATCATCCAGGACATTTGGTCTCTAGATAGGAAAGGGGAACCGGTTTTATGCTGCATGTTACTAATGCCCTGAAGTTGTTAAACTAGGAGCAGTGTAACAGTTAGTACGCACAAATCCACATTGCAAAGAGAGAGAAAGCATAGCACTGGATTAAAGCAGCAGTGTATTTGTTATCACCACTTTGTTGTTGACCCAGCAAATCCGGAGGGAATTACCTTAAGAATCCAGGAAGACAGCAAACTCAGAATAACCCCTCTGACCCAGGCAGCAAGCACACTGGGGAGTAATTTTAAAGTTCATTAGAAGACATTAAAATACAATACATTGGCCATGGTAAAGTGAGGCATATGATTCCATCTGTCTACATATTTCTTTCCAGTACTAAATCCATCTAAAGACCTTTCAGAATTATATCATTGTCTTGTCACTTCACTTAGCAAACAGAGAGTGGAAAAGGTAAAAATCAGACTAACAGTGAAAGTTCAGCACTTCCAAATCACCACCGTTGCCTGAAATGTCACAGTCCAAATTCATGCCTGACACTACTCCATTGATCAATGAGGCACAAATATGTCATATTAAACAGTGGTACCATGGCCCTGGGGGGTGCCCCAAGGTTTTTTCTCCTTGAAAGAGATGGGAACAAGGATGCTCTCAGTAAGGCATTTGCCTCCTGAATGATACAGAAGGTCTAATGTGAGGACATTCAGGTCATCACAAGAGTCTGATTTTTTTTACCCCTCTATCTTGACTGTGTGGCTGGGCAGGTACCACGGGTAAAGATGCTTCTAAATCATGTGTTCAAATGGAGCACTGCTCTAGCATGGTGCTTTGTCTGCAAGCTGTGTTGGCTTTTGCAACACTTAAAAAAAAAAAGAGAGTATGAAGCAGGTTGTCTTTAGCAAAAACATGCAACAGACAAAAAAAGACAAACTTGTCCAACACATTTGAGAACGGCAAATTCTGTTACAGTTTTGCTAAATGAGAGGAAAATTTCTCCTTTCCTCCATAAACCCATCCTTTTAGACATTACTGCAGTCATGACCTCACTGCAGTTCCTGGCTTCTTTCTGAAAAGATTAACATGAACTAATACACCAGTGATCTCATCACAGTGTAAAGGACATCTTACACAGGGAGGGGGGGGAATCAGAACTTCAGTGCTTCGTTTGCATCACGAGCAGAAAAAGCACTATAACTTCATCGTGGTGAAATACAAAAGGTACAATTCCAGACAGTCATTTTTCATCTTCTTATAAACTCTTTGGATTTGTCCTACCTGATCCTGCCTGTCACACCTGTCATCTTTTTAGCTGTCTCCACATCTGTTTTCTTTCCTCTTTTCTTGCCTTTATCTATACCTTCCTACATGTTTTAATGTACCTGATTTGAGTCACATACACTACTATTCTCAACTACATCCAAAACACATTTTGCAGAGTATATACAATCATGTTACACAAAAGTATTCACACATACCTCATCTATAGCTTATGTTATTCTGGATAAGAAAATCTTTCCTACTTTCCAGTATTCAAGATGTGGTCTCACCATTGCTGAGTACAGGGGGATGATCACTGCCCTGGTCCTGCTGGCCACAATATTTTGGATACAAGCGAGGATGCCATTGGCCTCCTTGGCCACCTGGGCACACTGCTGGCTCATGTTCAACTGGCCATCAGCCAGCATCCCCAGGTCTTTTCCCACTGGGCAGTTCCCAGCAGCTCCACCCCAGACTGGAGCGCTGTGTGGGGCTGGTGTGACCCACAGGCAGGACCCGGCACTGAGCCTGGTTGAACCTCACACACCTGGCCTCAGCCTGTGGGTCCAGCCTGCCCAGACCCCTCTGCAGAGCCTCCTGCCCCCCAGCAGATCAACACTCCCACCCAACTTGGTGCCATCTGCAACGTACTGAGAGTGCACTCCATCCCCTCATCCAGATCGTTGATAAAGATATGAACCAGAGCCAGCCCCAGCGCTGAGCCCTGGGGACACTCCGTGTACCCGGCACCAGCGGGATGTGACTCCATCCCCACCGCTCTCTGGGCTCGGCCGGCCGGCCAGCCTTTAGCCCTGGGCAGAGCACCCCTGGCCCGGCCACAAGCAGCCCGTGTCTGCAGGAGATGCTGTGGGAGACGGTGTCAAAGGCTTTACTAAAATCTGGTAGAAAGCATCTACAACCTTTCCCTCAGCCACTAAGTGGGTCACCTTGTCACAGAAGGAGATCAGGTCAGTCAAGCAAGACCTGCCTTTCATAACCCCATGCTGGCTGAGCTCGATCCTCCAGTTGTCCTGCATGTGCCCAACCCCAAATACTCTGCAGATGATAGATCTGCTTCAGTGAATCCATCAGTGATGAATATTAGATGAAAATACACACTGCAGCATCAGAAGTCCAAAAGGCCAAAGGAGCAGTGCAGAGCATGTTACCAACAAGAAAATAGTGGGTGAAAAGCTGTTGTAATTCCTGGCCCCAGGAGCCTGTCTGAAAGTGCAGACCTCCCAAGGCACAGGGGAGATTGAAAACTTGGGATGCTCAGCAAGGTCTCATTCTCCCTGAGATGTTCCAGGCCAGCTCAGTCCAGACCAAAGGAGCTGGGCAAGGTCCTCGGCTCTGCTCCAGGTTCATTGCTCTATTGATGGTGAAGAGGTATTTGTAGTAGATCAGGACCTTGAAAAAAGACTGGCCTACCAGCTGAAGCTGTACATACTAAACCATATATTCCCCAACTACAGATAAAACAAATGGCCAGTTTTAGCCTAATCATCACTTCTGCCAAAGGAAAGAGAAACTCTTTGAGGTAAGTTCCCTTGGATATAATTCTTTCTTTCCAGGTTAAAGAAGGGCTGCAGCTAATACACATCTTGAGTCGTAATGTGGATTTGCACCTTTCCTGTTAAATATAGCTGGTTCGTGTCCAAAGCATCACTTCTATTCCTAATGCTCACTTATATCGTTACAACTTCTACATTAGTTGCAGGTGTGAAATGCCAACTGATCCGCACTTCTCTTGCTGTCAGCAGGAGAGTAATGTATGTCAAAGGCCTGATTCTCAGAGGTGAGGTCACCAGGATCTCCATTTGCACATCTGCTTTGCTAAACACAAAACTCTGGAGATTTGCAAAGCTCCAATACACACAAAATGGGATGAGTTCACTGGGGGCCATACATAAGAAACTGTTTGTGCTTCTTATTTAGTAGGCAGGTCAGAATTTTCCCTCTGTACAAAATATTTGCTGTTTTACAACAGGCAGGCAGCATTTTGCTAGTCTTCATAAGTGGATACTTGTATATTTTATATTAATAAGGAAAAAGGCTAGACTACTCCATGTTACATGATACAAGAGAAGTCAGGTTACCAACAGGTTAAAAAAAGAGCCCAATACATTAAGCAGCTTCAGAAAGATGCTAATATTCAGTGTGTGTCCCTGCTTGGACAGGTATTGAGACCATGAGACTGCTTGATCAGAGCTCCTGGAGGGACGCTGCTGCTGGAGCCTGCCTTACACAGAGGCATCCAGATTTAGTTTTGAGGGCTCCAAGTGTTCAAATATTTCTACTTCCTGCTGTTAGTGGAATTTTTTTCATACCTCTGAAAAAGTCTTCTGACTGTAATGTGTTTGCACTTGATGCCTAGATAATGGTTCCTGCTCAGGGACATCTAAAACAAAATATTTTCTGCCTTCCATGTTTTACATGAGATCAAAGATTAACATATATATATATATATATATACACACCCCCCCCTAATTCTTGATTTCTGCTAATCTATAATAGCCTTTGGTATCTGCAATAAAAATTCCCATGAATAAACTATACAGACTTTTTTTGTCTTTATGTATGGTAAATATTTGGTCCTTTAATGTCATCTGGTTATGACATCATGATTCTGCTTATTCTGGACTTATAGGACATTTTGAACACATGCATCCAATCATCATTCACCACTGTGCACTGTAGTTTTCCTACCTCAGCTGACTATTTCTAAAGTTTTTTTGGATAGTGGAACCAAAACTGATCTTAATATCCAAAATTTAGTCATCAGCTGTATGTTTTGTTACATGGAATTTAGACCTACCATCCACATAGTGACTCAATTTGAATTAAACCCAAGCGATTTCAAGACCCCATAGCCTACTGGGGAAAGCCATTAACAGAACACATGGGTCAGAATGTTTCGTGAACATCTGAGATCCCAGCCCTGAGACTATGCTGCTCAAAATGAACATCTCCTTAAGGAAGCTAAAAATAATTTCCACAAGGATCAGAAAAGATGCACTTCTAATACTGAAGAAGAGAAGCACTTGCTTTTTTTTAAAAAAAGTTTGATTCTGGAAAAAACTCATTATGTTTGTATGTTAAAAGAACTGTGCTGTAGAAGACAGGGTGGCTAATATGGCTCTTCATGGAAGTGGCTATTGAATTGAGGCGTCTTTTTTTCCCCTGAAATTTACACCAGAAATTCAGAGCAGAAGTTTGTCATGTTTCATCAGAATGACTTCATTACTTTCCTGAGTAATAAGAATTACATTTCTTTCCCTGGGCTGTAGAATATAGACATAATAAACCCATGAAAAGAAATGGGGAAAGAGATACTGATTTCCTTGGAATGAAATACAGAAAAAATGGTCTTGAAAAACAATTGACTATAATATGCCCTGGATTTTTAAAGAAAGTTTAAGGAAACATTTTCCCAGTACATGCCTATTAGTTTTATTTCCATTTTTGCCACATATAATTATGAGAAACTTACAGACAACTCATAAGATTTTTAGTTTCTGTTGAGAATTGCCTTTTCCAAGATAATTCTGTATGTTATTACTTTAGCCCACTGGGTATCATGCAGGCAAGGTGTAAGATTATGCACATGAATATTTCTGTCTACCACTTACGTGTGCTGAGACAATATCAGCTTATTCTTTCTCCTGTCATTGGTCCTTGTTCCACAGAGGATATTCTTAATTACCAGCAAGACAATTTGGTAATATCATGTAAAGTGTTGCAGCATCATTTCTGTGATGATTTACACCTGCTAAGGATCTGATCACTGCATTTTAAACTATATTTTAAGTTCAGAAGACAGAGATTTTTTTTTTTACAGGACACTTGCTATTTTGAATAGAAATACTCTGCTTAATTTATTGGCACAGTTCTTCTAAGTGATACAGAGCTTTTCAACATGAAGACACCATTTTTGTACATTTGTACTGCTCTGAAAAATTTAGAGCATACTTCTGTACTGGATTAAATCAACTCAAGTCTAAACACCTAAACACTGTTTTCGACAACTAGGCATGAATGACATACATTTACAGGGATTCTAAAGAATACAAAACTAAAAATATCTCAATTACGGAACAAATTCACTGTATTCCTTCCTCCACTTTGTGATTATAGTCATTTTTATATATATATATATATATATATATATATATATATATACACACACACACGTTTAACCCTTGCAGGTTTATGCCTGAGTCTGCTGGAAATGCTGGAAATGATTCCGTTGACCCCAACAAACTCTGCTTTACATCAGAGTTTTGCTGGTGATGTCCCACTAATGAAATAGGGAATTTTATAAACACATCAGGGAGGGTAAGTGCCCAATAAAGAGATGTCAGAGATCTAGAAATTACAGTCTACTTGTAACAGAAATAAAACAAGGAATGCCTACTAATGAGTCATGAATGAATTTCTGTATAATTGCTTCCACATTTGGGGCAACCTTTTCCTAAATTATCTACAGTAACCTTGCAATTCATGGGACTTTGATAGTGGTTATGATCAGAACAACACACATAATATATGATGAAGATTAGTTTGGGAAGGATTTTTTGCTCCTCAAGTTACTTTTCTGAGGATTTATTTCACTCTCCAGCTACTTTCTTATCCTCCTGATTTTCAGTTTCTAATATGAAAACAGGAGTTCTTATCAATTTAGGAGAGAAAAAAAAAAAAAGAAAATTCAGACAGAACTGTAAAGCACTGTCTATTTTAAAGTTCCTCTCAGATAATAAGAATCTGTTTAGTACCGAACTTCCCTCATGAACTCAGTTTTCCATAGTGCATTCAGTGTTGTAATAAAGCAAATCAAATACAATTTTAATAACTCCTTCCATTAAAATGATCTATTAATGTTTTAAGACTCCAACACTTACGAGCATGATTCTAATTGCATGATTTTGCCGCGGGCAGGTTTTATAGATCTGCCTGATCTTCAGATATTTGCACTGTTTGGATTATTTTAAATAATTAATTTTTGGAAGAGTTTCAGTCTCAGTAACAACGGTTCAGTTTGATAGGGGTTGTCTTGTGGGTAATTGTACGTATTTGCTTCCACACAAGGAAAAAGTAGGTAAATTTAGAAATCCTTGGAAGGAGATGGCCGAGGTTTATATGATGATAAATGTTATGAAGAATGTTCTGAAGAAGGGAGTATTTACTCACTATGTTAGTACAAGTTGCAAAAGAGGTTTAAAGTGAACAAAATTTTATGTTTGTCATACAGCACAATTAAACTGCAGGACTTTCTGCCACAGAACACCAAAAATATAATCAGATTAAAAAAGAACTAGAAGTTCATGAAAGGTAGTTCCTCTGATACCATTAAACATTCTTGTTTTATGTAACTTCTGCTGTCAGTCGCTGTAATGCACTGAGTGACAGGAACAAGGAAAAGACCTCAGGAGAAGAATTAGTTTGTGTTTGACTTCTGGTATTTTCTGTCTATCTGCTAGTGATGTCTGCCACAGATGTGGTAAGGGGTTAGCTGGACCTTTAGTCTAACCCAGCACAGCTACCTCTAGGCAAGAAAAACAGTTGTTTGAAAGCTTGCTCCTTTCTCCAGTTTCTCAGATTTTTTTTTTAAGAAAAGAGGAACTCAGATTTCCTGCCATTTTGCAGAGTGGGATGAGGACAACAAACAGGACGCGCCTTGGGAAGAAGGTAAGCAGGGAGCAAGAGTTGGGAAGAAAGCATTTGCTGAGTGGCTTGTGAGGGCCCTTACCTTGACACAGTTCCCAGTCTTTATCTCTAGTGGTAGGCTCTTGGCCACCGGCATGCTGGCTCTCCTCCTCGTACGTGCTGTTCTTCCCCTTGAGCATCACTTCAGATCTACAGCAGAAGGTTCCCTCCTTCAAGATGAACCGAAACATCCACACAGTCTTGCACTCTTGATTCAAAGCTTCTGCAGAGAATTTACTCCAACTTTTATTCATGACAAATGGCTACATAAGCCTCGAACAAACAAGCGTTAAAACTTGAAGTGATAATTTTCTTTGGGAGTTAAAGTCTTCCTATGTACCAAATGTTGCTAGCTGTATGCAGAGAAATGATTCCTTGCCTGCAAAAAATAGCGTGTTCTTTAGTGACTATGGCTTTACCCACCCCAACAGTGCTAGTTCTTCTGCCTTTTTGGTGAATTCTGCCTGGTGTGACAGAACCGAAGAAAATTTCCTCTATCAAGTGTGCCTTTTCCTTGCAGGATGGAGTCCTATTAGACTTGTTGCGGAGTTCACGCACTGGCAAAGAAATGGTGTGCAAGTTGTGCATAACCTATGACAAATTTTTACTTCAACAGACTTTAGATCAGTCCCGTTTGAGAGTAGTGGGAGGGACAAGAGGCTGTGGGCATACAGGCCTTGAGAAATGTAAGCTTTAATATTAACATATGCTCAGAAGTGTGGATAATTTCAGCAGTATTTGAAATTTCCAGTGCTGGATCAACTCAGAGCATGAAGTTCTCAATTAGCTCTCCTCAGAAGCCATCCCAAACAAGAATACCCTGAGATACTGAACTGATGATACAAGTGAATTATGTATGGGGTTTTCCATGAAAACTTTGTATTGGAAAATGCCAAACAGGCAAACAGGCTTGGAAGGTGGCTTTCATGAGACTTATCAACTGAAAAAAAGACGTTAAAGACATTTCAAAATCATTGCAAGTGTCCCAGTAGATATTTTTCTAAATGAGCATTTGCTTTAAAATATGTTTTGGTTCTAATTTTTAATTTACAAATGCAAGAAAAAAATGAAATATTTTGAAATTACAGAAGCAAATGGCTCAGTGATTTTTTTTTTTTAAGCAGCTTATTTGTTAGCTAGAGAATTAGTTGGAAAAAACCCAAAATCTTGGAAACTCCCAAAGGACAGAAAAAAGCACTTCCCTGCTAGCTATGAAATGAGGGAAAAATATAACTACATTTTCATTTAGCACAAAGATTTGCTAAAATACCTCCATTTTCTTAGATGTTGCAAAGATTTGAACTCAGACACACTTTGCATTGCTTTCTAAGTGTGATGCTTACTTATGGTAAGTGATAACGTTTTTACTAGACCTGGTCATCTATACTCCTAAGATAAATAACTGGAGGTTTTCCAGCCTCTGCAAGGGTTATAACGTCTGTTTCATATGCTGTTACAAGGAGGAGGGCAGGAAGCCTGAGCAAGTAATTTTAGAGTTTTAGTCTAAACTAATGTGTTTAAACTGCAAATTATGATTAATTCTCTAATAATTTAAAAGTGGGGTATCCAAGGAGAAAGAGCCCTGGATGTCAGGAAGGGTTAAGCTTTGCAGGGGGGAGAGGGAAGACCTCTATAGCTACACCGTGCCATGCTAATGGCGTAGGGCAAGAACATCTTTAGATGCCTACTCAATTTGTCAGGAATTTCTCTTCTGAACTATTACCTCCAGCTTTCTCCAGAACACCCTCAGTCCTTTTATCTGTGAGCTATCTTGAAGTTTACTGTCTGTCTATTGCCTCAGCTGAACCACACTAATAGTCAGCTAATTACATGTGAACACTCTAATTTGCTTTATGTCTTTCTCAAAAATGTACGTGTGCAGGCATGCACAGGAGTAAACTTTTGCTGACGCTATAAAATTGCAGCACTGTGTGGAATTGGTACACCAGCCAAAGCATGATAAAATTCGATGCATGTTTGCTGCCCTCTCCATTGCTTTCCCCCCACCAGACCACCACTACCACTTGTTATTCCTGATGTGCAACACCACCTGTTGCTCCGACACCAGGCTTCTCTAGGCCAGAAACTGGAGCAAAGAAGAGAAATACGTGTTTGTCATTGAACTGAACTGAGAAGAAGGAAGAGGAGAATGATAAGATCATAGCCTGCAGCACTTTGTTTATGAGAACATCCTTCCAGTGATATATGTCTGCACCAGGTGAAAGTATTGTGTCACCCCTAACATATTTTAAATGCCAGGGCTGTCATGCAAGAAGACAATGATGAACAAGTTTAAACAGAATATGGTATTGTAGCCATGTACAGTGTTACCTTTTAAAGGTTTGCACTGGTAGAGCTTCTTAGCAAAACATTTCTGGACTGTTATATTCCCCTGCAGAACTTCTCTCACACAGAAGTTAAACTAAATGAAAATATTTCTGTTGCAGATAAGCTGATGAGGTTGTACATAAACCAGTGCGTTTCCTCACACAGGTTTTTCAGGCCATTTCACATGTCCTCCCTGCCACGCTGTCTGAGCTTCTCATAATAACGCCTCGGACAGGAACCCTGCTTCGCTTAGCAAATAAGCAAATAAAGGTAGGTCTAGACTGTGCACTGAAGAGCAGGGACTGGCCTCAGGTCACTGCATGTCAGAGGTTTACTTGGACTAGCTCTAGCATGCTCCTGTGGACTGAATTTCCGTTAGCTGCTGGAGCTCCCAGGCCACATCATCTAGTTCAATTTCACACAAAAGAACTCCGTTTGCGTGCTGCAAGACTGCCTCACCTTGTGGGGCAGGGTAAGCAGGGTCATTTGGAAGATTCACATCAAAAGTGCACTCTCCTGGGCCAGAGTGAAATGCTGATGTAGAAGCACCTTTTGTCACAAAGCAGGTATGCCAAGAGCCATCAAAATATTGCAGTCTTCTTCCCAGATATTTATCTTGAGCTCAACTGCACGAACACCATCATGGTGTTATAAAGCTATTGCACAACATGACTCATTTGTTCAGACTGACAGTTTAAACTGAGCCTTGGGAAAGCCAACATCCAACACTGATACCGAATATGAGCATGACCCTATCCACCTTGGATTCATGTGGAAGAGCTTTAACCATATATGTCACATAGGAATGAAGGCAACTGTGACACCACAGAGTTTTACATCTTTGAGGCAAGTTATGGTCAAAGCTACTCCATGAACCATCCAGGAGAGCACTAATAACACTTTACAAGAGAGAAAGTGGAGCTTCTAATTTCCTGAACCAAGTTCAGGGAACTAAGATTTCTTCAGCACTTACCGAGGTCCTGTGTGGGCTTGTGTAATGTGTTCAGCATCTCCCATCAGTTTTCCTTTCTGTAAAACAGAGATACCTTATTTTTCTCACAAGGTTATTAGGAGGATTTTTCCAATTAAGGTTCTTTAGAAATGAAAGTGTCTTGCTAACAGTATTTAATCACCTGACTAAAAATGGACGCCAGCTTCTTTAGGCAGAACATTAGTTTTTTAGGGACTAGTCATGGTGCCTAGCTTAACATAGGCTGCAGGATCATATGCTGCATCTTTAAGACATAGTTTACTTCTGAATCAGTAAATGTACTAGACAAAGCAGCCATTATTTATGCATTCCTGCATACATGGCAAGGTGAAAATAATAGAATAAACATCATATACTTCATTATGATATCGGTTTACACTTCCAGGGTACACAAAAAGAGGCCATTTCATCAAGCTAATTGCCTGAAAGTAAAAGAGAGAGAACTTTAGCTATTAGTCTATTATGGGGCTTTTTTCTTAATCACAAATAGGGGCCGTGTGTCCCCAGGGGGATGTGTATTCTAATTTACAATTGAACTACAGATCAGAGCAATCAATCTTGTGCAGCACTTTTACAGTGTAATTGCTGCAACATAACAAATAAAAAAAAAAAGCAGCCTAAGTTGAGTTTCAGCTTGAGGTGGAGATATTTACCAGGCATTGGTTCGGGGTGGGAGGGAGGCAGAGAGAGAAGAGAGGCGCCAAAGCCATGAATATGCAATGAGGGCTCATTAGTGCCCCAGTGTTGCCATGACGAATGGCATTATCCCCAGACTGGTGCAGCCTAAACATGAATTTTATAACGACCCATTTATCATGACTTGTCATGGGTTTCTTTACTGTACTTTCTACTGACTCACACCTTCCACCATTATCACCTCAGAATCACATCCTTTTGTTATTTCATCTTATTCTGGTTTAGTTTTTGGTAATGATTCTCAAGAAGAGGACTGCAAATAGCAATATGCTAGTGTTCAAGAGTTTAGAGCTTCTTAAGCTGAAGACCCACTGCCAAATGTGTAGGTGGTCTTCAGGCCACTTACTACCGGATAAGTGTCCTCATTGTCACACATATCTACAATCTTGTCAGTTGACTCAGCAGAAAGGTCTCGGGTTGACCGAGCATTGAGACAACTATCTTTCCATTCTGGCAGATGTGATGGATGAATCTGTTTTGTTGACCTAGGCCTGTCTAAAAAGGCTCTTCCTCAGTCCACTCCAGCTATGTGCATGGTATAAAAATCCACCCCCCATCTTTCACTGATAAAAGTACTAAATTGGATAAATAGGCAAAAACTGCTTTCTCTCCAGCTTCACTTAAACTGAAAATAAAAAAAAAATACTAGATGTAAACCCTAAGTGATAGGAAAAGTGTTTACCTTCCAGCGGCAAGAGATATTAGTCAATTCTAAAGCAAAACAAAATTACAGCAAAGTAATTAGTGTCTGGCTTTAGCTCATTTTTGGTCACTGCACGTTGTCTCTGTTTTACTGCTGTCCCTTTGGCCTACCCGATTCCACATTTAATATACCACTGCTTATAAAGAAATCCCTGTGGCTCAGAAGGCTGAATTGCCACTGCTGGGCTAGGGCCTGCTCTCTAGTATATAGAGGCTTTCATTTCCCAAGTTACGAATCTGACATCTCATGGCCAAATCCATGCCAGTTTATTTCTGAGAAGTCTGTCCTCATTATTTACCCCAAATAGTTTCACTGTCAGTATGTCTTTTTTCCCCGCTATGAAGTGGCTGGAGTATCTGAAAGTATCAAGCCTCTCTTTGTTGGGTTTTACACTTTTGCTATTACAAGAATTTGTCTTTAGGGATAGAAAAATCACGCAACTTATTTCCAGCTATTACTTGGATAGGACTTCATGTTCTTAAACAAGTTGTGAGCTCCCATGATCTCTGAAAACAACTCTCCTGAGGTCTTACATCAGGATAGTCCTACATTTCTTTCATTACTCTACTGGATGTTTGAAAATATTAAAAGGCATCTAACATCCCAGTCCAGCAATTTATAGACTCAGAGTCTGGTGCTGCAGCCCTCAAAGACTCTATTTCTTCTACAAAATCTGCACTTTGCTATTATTGTTGCCAAGACAGGCACGTGTTTCACTAGAGGAGTAGTTTGTCAAAGCAACAGTCCATTATCCAAAGATTCATCACAGGTTCCCACTTCAGGACTCAATGGAAGAGAGTTTGAGTGTGAGAAAGTGAGGAGAAAGGAAAGCTTCCTCTCAAAGAGGTGCATTAGGTAAATGACATACCTTGATTAAACAGGGCATAGCTGATTAGGCCAGCACGTACTAATGTGTTCTTGCTTTTTTTTTAATTCTTCAAAAACATCGGTGTTCTATATATATGTAGTTTTTTTAAAGCCCCAGACAGCACCTTGTACAAGGCCCTGACCTTTGACGGAGAACCCCAACTCCCACTGCAGTACAAATGATGTTCTGTTAATTATCAGGAGACAAAAAGAAGAAAAGAAATCTCTCAAAGCAGCAAACCACAACTTCTAATATTGCAGAAAATGTCCACTGCCTTTGCAAGGATTCAGGACACAGCAAATACTGTCATTATTCCTGAGAATAAATGTTTGCTCTATGACCCAGGTGATCTGGATCATCTATTGAGTGGAGAGAACAGAGAGTTGTCAGAAACAATATGCCATAATTAATTTTTTTTTCAAACTCCTGTTAGGAGTTCTAAAACTTACTATAGTCAGCCTATAAGGTCAGGTTGATATATCTGATTGCTGGGCCATTATCTGCAGTTTATGTGATGGAATAAGTAGATTTCTGTTTGAGTTTTAGTAATTCACAGGTTCCATCCAGGGAGCTTATTCTATTATTTTATACCAAGATGCGCAGGCCCCTCAGGGGAACAGGCTCATCTTTCTCCCATTCACCTCATCAAAAAGAAAGACATTGAAACAAAGATTATTAAAGGCTAGCCCATGCAGATGACATCTAGCTCGATGTCACTTTAACATCCAGCACCACTACAATCACGTCAGAGATTTCTAGGTTGAGATCAACAACCATATGGAGGGCAGCTGCCTAAGACAGAAAAGCATTCACTGTTTCTCAGTCAATGCACAAATGGCAATCATTAAAATAAAATAATTGCAATCTTTAAAATGTTAAGTCCTTGGTTCTAAACCAACAGACCTCTAAATGATAGGAAACACCCAAATTTGAGGAAAAAGACAACTTTGTCACACGAATCCAGCTTCCAATAAAAATATTGGCTGTGAGATTGTTTCAAAAAAATTAAGAAATATAGACAAGTTTTTAAAATGGGAGAAAAGCCTATAAGGTGGAATGAGCTGTGTATCCTGAATTCAGGGGAAGTTTAGTGACTGACTGCTGTAGAATCAGAAGCAGACTGTGAGCACACTCATGACAATTCTGCTCCAAATGTATATTTTAATGCAATCAGGTCCTGACCATATAGTAGAAGTCTGAAAAGTTATATTCAGTAGTTTGCAACATTTACAGATGGAATTCACAAACTTAAGATGCAAAAAAAACCCCAAAATGGAAAAGAACTGCAGGTGTGATTGCTATATAATGTTGTTCAGTAGCTGTTCAACTGACATATTTACAAGAAAAATTAAAAAAGCAGATACTATTTCCCTATATAAAACACTACACTTTTAAAGATGTGATAAAGTGCTAACCCTGAACACAGAACTCATTCTGAGTGAATACTTAAGTATTTGAACACCTAGGTAGTGCCAGGAAGATACCCGTCTGTGCTTGTAAAGACTACTGGCTGTACTACATAAACCTGACCAGTCTGGTTTTTTTTCTATTTCTTTTTGCAGAGAAATCATCCCTCCTTCCTCAGTTGTGTTTCTAATACGGCCTAATATTTTTTTTCTCCCTTCAAAGCTTAGCTTTAGCCATCCTCACGAGCCAGTGGTCTTTTCCTCTGGATAGACTTCAGCTTTGTCTAAGCTTCCTCCGCCTTTCCCTGTGCGGAGCCAATGGCTTGGTGCTCCCCATTTTTAAACAAACAAACAAAATATCCTTCTTCCTCCTCCTCCCCACTTTCTTTAATGACATCTTCAGTCATTAATGAGTTAATAAAAATCTCAAAGTCATCTGGGAATAGATAAGGGGAAAGAAAGAAGAGTATTGTACACATAATGACAGGCTCCCCGCTGGCCCTAAGATGTCATGGGTCAGCCATGTCAAGAATGTGTGTGCCCAATCATCTGCTGATTTTTATCAGCAAGGCCTCAAGCAGAATCTGACACGGCCAGTTTGGGAGTTACAATGAATAAACAATGACTTCTTGGATTGTTGGCGGCTGTATGATAGAGTGAGAGGGTTTATATATACTAAAACATGATGACATTAGCAATCAATATACCAATTACTGGACAAGTTATTGGACGAAGAATGCACGTCTTGAGCTTTGTGCACTTTGAACACGCTACCAGCAACGGGAGGCCGTAGAAATAGTGTTACTTAACCCTTCGCAAGCTAGATATGCTCATACCTGACAATGCCTAGAAGTTTCTGAGAGCAGGCGGCAAAAGAAATCCTGGAAGATTTGGAAGAAACAGAAGACATAAGCCTGACAAATTTCTTTTTCATTAGGACTTGGGGAAGAATAGATTTTTTTTCAAGTGATCAGCTGGGTGTTGGAACAATGGAGTCTAACGAATTTAAATTGTGCTCCATAAAATTTCAGAGGAAATAAATTTCTTTTCACCCAAATGTTCCTAGTGTACTACACAAACCTCATGACTGAGAAGTTAGAAAATATCTTTTACAGGATGTTTAGGCAAATATCCCAACAGCTCTCACCTAGCTATTCTGCAGTAAAGAAAGGAAAATAAAATGCTACCATACCTTTAGTATTTATGTGCTACTGGAAATGCATTTCTGCGTCTGATCATTGATCACCCTCTTGCTTCCTTTAGTCAGCTCAAAGGATTCAGTGCTTATGGGTTTGTCTTCTGTTATTCTGGAAGTGATTGTGAAGATTCAATGCCAGTGTTACAATCGAAGCCATAGTAAAATGCAGTTTACAAAGTCATCTAATTCAAACTACATATACACAAGACAACTAAGGTGGACATCCACGTGGCAGACAGACCTGCTGGATCTGTGGGCATAGCAGAAGGGTTGTCTAGACTGAAGTTAAATGGTGTCAATTCTCCATTGTCTGTTAAGATGGACAAGTCCATGATCTAATGGAAAGCTCACGGGGTTTGCCCTGAGGTGCATCATTAAAATGTGGGAAAGACTGATTTTATGATTGTTTTATGATTTTCATGTTTTTATATGTTTTATGATTGTTCTCCATCCTTTTCTGTGTGGCTATGAACGACAACTGTTAATGTGATCTGGGAAGCAGCGATGCCACATACCCTTTGACTTTCAGTCAGGTGGGAGCAAACAAGGCAGTGCATAAATGTAAAATTTAACTTGGTCTGCCAGGGCATCAGCCAATGCAGTAAAAATTGTGCAAAAGTAGGGAGGTAGAAGAGTTCAGACCCCAGACTGGCACGTGTGAACTTACTGTGTATCAGGGGCTGAATAAAATCTCAAGTTGCATCTCTTACAGATTACTTTTGTGATCTAAGGGCTAAAGTGCTACTCTAAATTACAATCAAACCTGCTCCTGCTTCTCAGAGTTGTGTTGGACAGTAATGGGAGAGGGACCAGTCTCAGACAAAGCGGAAAAATAGATGAGACTGCATCTGGTTTTAACTGCAATGGTTATGAAGTGTTCAGCTGGATACTTTCAAATGGCTCTTCCTTTCCCACTGAGTAAGTTCTTGAAAAGTTTGGAAATGAATTTGTCCAGCATGTCTGATATGAATAACAAAGTGCTTTTAAACGTAAATGTTTCATAAAATAGCACCATTGCCATACGTTACAGTGAATACAGTTAAAAAACCAACTCAATAATTCCTCCTCTGTAATTTATAATTAACTTTTTGCCTCAAGGTAACAGCTACATTCACAAAAATAATGGTAATAGATTGACCTTGTTATGAATGGATAACAAGCTGGAAACAATATAGTTTGTCACAGAGCATTAACTGTTACTGTTGAAATTGTAAATAATGTGTATAGAACTTACAGTGTAAATGGCTCCCCTTAAAAATATTAATTATGTCGATTAAACACTTGATGCATAATGGATTATTCTGAAACCTATTTAAGTCCATGTCAGACTGAGTACACCATTTTCTAAGATCCGATTCCCAGGCTGCTGGAAAAATCTGTGGCTGTGCTCTGACTGCTCAAGGTGGACAAAGGGCTTACAGTGGAATATCGCCTTAAATTAAAGATGTATGGCTGCCTCTCCTGTTCGGATTGCTTGCCTGCTTTTTCCACTGAGTACAGCACCTGAAGATTAGACTGTGTAGAGACACCAGGCTCTTCTGAGATGCTTTTAGGCTGCTTTGGAAACTAATGAAGAGCAACCCTTATACAGCAGTGCTGGCTACTCACTGGAGGATCTCAATGGGATATAGAGCACTCTGCTGGCTTTTATGCTTCTTTGTAATTACTGGTAATGGGGCAGAGGAATATAGATAATATTCTTACACCTGACTGGTTTCTCACACAGAAGTGATGTAACTCATCACCCACAAGCCAGTGAAAGCTGTGAGGGCTGATGCTACTCAGCTGATCTCTTTGTAAGTCCTTTGGAGCCAGCACTGTGCTCATCTGGGAGGAGATTGCTATCACATGGCTTTAGAGAGTGATCCAAACCCAGTATATAACACATGGCATAGAAAAGATTAGACTTTTCTCCCAGTGCCTGGGGACCTCTAATTCATGAACAAGAGACAAAACCATATTTTTGTGCTTCCCAACCACAATAAGTACTCCTCAGCTGTAGCTCAAGACTGGACTTAACAGCACAATACTTCAGTGTTCTGGCCAATTACCATGTATAGACTATTGCATTATAAAGGAGGGATTCTCGCTAGATTATCCACAGAGCAAGCGATATTAAAATGACAAGCCACCAAGAGGTCAAATAACCAGTTGCCAGAAGTTAGAATAACTAGGCTGTAGAGCAGCAATATCTGAGGAACTGGCATGTGTCCCAGGACTGGTTGTCACACAAATAAAAAACCAACAGCTGGAATCTTTTCAGATTGACTGATATTTTCTTTGAACATAGTGTAAATCTATCACTTTGGATTTTCAACCAAATGCCTGAACTAGGAGTTAAGAAACCAATTCAGCAGAATATAAGGTCTCCTTATACCTCATTTTTCCATGCAAGCTTCATCTACTTTGTTTAGCTTTATCCTTTGGGATCAAGGACTGTTCAGACAGTCTGAGCATAAATAATCTGATTATAGGTAGGGCTTTTCAGTGCTCCTGTAATCCAAGCAAATACAGTACATCCTCTCATGCAAAAGGTGTGTTCTCTCATTTGGGCAGGAACAAAGTCACTGCACATGTATAACTGAGCAGGCACCTCTTCCCCCACACGACGATGTCAAAAGCCCCAGCATGAGGCTGGGTAAGGGACACTCAGACTTCCCTTTGCCCAGTGTTTTTGTCTGGGAAGCTCTTATTTCACCTGCAGTCAAAGTTTAGCTGTTTGCTATGCATTCAGTGCCATCTCTTTAAAGATGTACATCTGAATGGGCAAGAAAGTTAGGGATTAGCAATGGGCAGAGGTCAAGTCCATCAAGACTTTAAGCATGTCATTGGTTGTAAAAAAGATTACATTACTGGCAGCTCTTTGCCAGACCTGTACTTCGATGCCAAATGTTAATCCTTGCTGGGGACAAGATGGCTTGTAAATGTTATAGTAGAACATAGCTTTTCCTGTAGAAAACAGGCATTTATGGGTAAAACACAGGGATTATTTTCACATGCTTACATTTACATTTCATGCCAATTCACTCTTGCTTGCTGTGAGCTTCACTTCAGTACATACATTTAATGGTTTAAGGTCTTTATTTGTATAGCTAAGGAGAGTATGGTTGAGTTCTTAAAGCACTGAGGAGCAGAAGAGCCAGAGCTCAGCCTCAAGCTTTGCCAGAGAATTTAGCCTGTTTGCTTGTTGAACCTTAGTTTTCCCATCTGTAAAATGGAGCTGCATCTAAAAAGGTCCTGTACAATTTTATTTATGACTGTCAGGAGAAAAGTCTTCATTGGATTTATAAAGCAATCTACCTATTTTAGTGTGGTTAACTATATATCTGTGGCTTTACAAGTAATGTCCTTCCCTACAATCAGATAGCTTTGGTTGAGCTCAAGTTTCTAAATCAGATGTTTACACCAGGACAGCCAAGGCATAAGCCAACACAAGATTTTAAAATAACAGAAGACTCAGCTGGCCAAAAGTTTATCCTGCTGTGGACAGAGAGCATAATGGTGTAACGAGCAGCTGTTATCAAATGCGTGCAGGACACTGCGTGTGACCAGGCATGGTCAGGAAATTAATACTGTCCCAGTAGATCTCCAGGAGCTGACTGGGCTCATACAGCTATACCTCAACGTCCAAGCTGCAGGAAGACCTTTGGCTGTCCCATGTGAGAGGGAAGCAAGCAGATCTGGGCTCATACCTGCTTTTGGCATCTTGAGTTCTTCATTGTCTCTGTGCCTCAGTTTCTCATCCTGTTTTGGGAGGTGATGAAACTCTATGCTAAGGCAGAAATCAATAAAGTTTCACTTTAAAGGGTCTGATAAGGTCAAAACCACTAGTGCCTGATGCACATGGATTCTAGAGTAAAGGGGACCACTTAAGTTCCCAGGTAGATTTGATAACAAAGTTCATAAAATAAGAAAAGCAAATTCAATCCGGGAAAACCTGAGCTTCTAGGTTTCATGCCACATACACTTAGCACCTATAAAATTAGAATACTCTGGTAGAAGGGGATTCAGCATTTCTGGCAATAAGTAAAAGTGATATGCAGCATACTAAGTATTAAATTGTGTTAGTTCGGTTTTGTTATGCAGATGGATTTTTTTTCTCCTTCTCTTCTACTCTTTAAAATGTTTTGAATTAAAATAGCTTACCCAAGGTCACCAAAGGCATATGGTCCTGCTCAAAACTTTAAACAAAACATTAGTTTTTACAACCTTTTGTAATTTGGTATTGTATACAACATGGTTATAGACGGAGTTTCTGTAATCTTTGCAGTGGGTGACAGAAATATGAGAGCCAAATTTATAAGCCATTTAGTGAAGCATTTAATCAATTTCATGCATAGGAAATAACTCCGATTGCTTTGCTTTATCAATCTTGCTTTCTCAGAGCCCTGCAGTCACCCCAACCTCAAAACACTTAAGTGCGTGTGGGGGGAACCATATGCAAAAATCTAATGCTGTACACAGTGTCAGGAACTTCTGAGGACTGCTTAAACTTGCCAGCATCAATAATCCCTCTTGAGGCTGTTACTGTATCTCAGAAGGAAGGCAGAAAGCCCAATATTTATAGGAAGTTGCAAGGCCTCTTTTTAGAGCGTTTTTCATTAAAGACCCTTTGTCTAAAATGAGTCTTTGACACTGTAGTGTTATGCAGATTAAGCTTGCCTCTGATGCTGAAGTGTTTGTGTATGTTGCCTTTAACCACTTATGAACACTTAAAAATCCTCCCTGCTTCCATGAAACATGAATAGCATATATTTTGACAAATTCAGAGAGACACTGCTGAAGACTATATTGCTCACTATGGCCACAGCAAGAAAAACAACACATGAGGTCTAGACTATCTTGAAGCCTGTGTAAGAGTTAAAGGCCACACTTACCCAGGCCTGTAACTGGGGAAACCAACTGGGGGGCTTTATCTTGTAAGAGACCGCAGGACTGGAAGGGTTCCTCTTCTGGTCTTCAAACCATGGCTCTGGATGGACCACCTGACCCTTGGCATTGGGCAAGCAGATGGGAACAGTACTTTTCACCTCTTCCACAAGGCAACTGGTGAACTGGAAGACCCTTAGCTCTGCTCTTTATCTAGTGGCATCTGCACTCAACAAGAAAGGGGATAGGGCTGGTCTACTGGCATATACCAGCACAAGTTACTACTCTTTCTATAGAAGGCAAATAAAAATATTGTTCAAACCAGCCTCATTGACTTCTCCTGTCACTGAAGTCCATACTTGAAGTAAGAGGTGGAGCTTAAAAAACTACTTCAGAGCACACTTTTTCTCATGTGCTACAACAGCTTGTACACTACCCTAAGCAGAGTACTACACAGCAACTTTTTTTCTTGAGTGAAAAATTCCTGAAGGAGCAAAAAGGCAATCTCTCCGATAATCATCAGCTGCTCAACTATATTAAATTTAGACAAGGCTACAATAGTGCCAGAGTTGTCCCCTGCCCTCTAAAATTAGAACTGAAAGAATGGTGGGCATAGTGCTAAATATATAACTCATTTAAAAATAATGTGCTCTCAGGCTTTCCTAATGCTTGAAAAACTGATCATCATAAATCCCTAAAGATCTGTTTGCACAGCCAGCCCGCCTCCACTAGCCCCAAACATGTTTCAGGAGGATATGCCCTTTCCTGAACATCCACTTTTCTTCACAATGCATAGGAAAAAAGTAGCAAAGGTCTGCTGCAGTTAAGCAGTACACTTCCTAGTTATCTAGGAGGACAGAAGCTTAAGCTGGCCTCTACTTTCTATTTAGAAACAGATAAAAAGAAAAAACAAAAAGGAAGAGTTAATATTTACTGTCTCTCATAAGTACTAGTCCTTGAAAAGTTGACAGAGACCACCCATCTGAAATGATCAGAAGTGTGAGCTTTAGCCCTTCAAGCTATAGAAAAAGCTTAAAGACCTTCCACAGAACACCCCCCACCCCCCTAATAAGGTAAGAAGCCTCATTTTCCTACTTTTATTTCTCAGGTCTAGCAATACATAACACTAAAAATTTCAGAAAAAATAAAATAAACAGGGTGGACTAAGAGCAGTTATACATAGAAACAGTACCACAGAAAGCCTACACAAAACCATTTTTCCTTCCTAGATAAAGAAAAAACTTTTCCTTTTCAACACCCACCAAGCAGCACATAAGACCACCCCCACCAAGGAAGAGGACACACTGGGGGAACAGCCCTGGGGCTGCAATGAATTTATAGCCAGTTGGGACCTGGCATGTAAATTGGCCCAAAGGAATGCTGGGACCTTGGAGGACTTAAAATTTTTCATCTCATGAGACAAGGGGTGTCCTGGAAATTTTTGGCTTTTATTTACCAGCTGTTTCTCTTTTTCAGTTATTTCAGCTACTGGAGCATCTGCAGCAAATGTTGAGCCTTTGAGAAGAGTGACACAAGGGGATGGGAAATCTTTGTTTGAGAGGTTTTCATGGATGTACCCAAAAACGACTGCCTTGTTTGGTGTGGTTCTTCCTGGGGGCGGGGAGAACAAATCTGGGCTCTATAAGAAGCCAGACCACCATTTACCTACTGGTTGTGTGTGGAAGTGGGGACCTTGGTTAAAGGTGATAGTGATGTTTCACTACAAAATTTAGCTAAAAATAGTGGTGTTTTTAATTTTTTGTTCTGTTTTAGCAGGGGTGTGTTTGTTTTTTTTTTTTTTTTTTTTTTTTTTCCCTTCCCATGCTTATGGGAAACTGTAGAGAACCCACGTCTCTGCTCTTGGTCTTCTGTAGGGCTGTGAAAGGTGTCTGTGCCATGAGAAGTGGGTCTGGACTTGATCTGCTGCAAATATAAATGCTTGTTAAGGAAGCAAACAGGTCATATTACACTATTCTTGTACCTTAAATAAATCAAGAAAGGTGTAAATGTGCTAGTCATGAACTTATTTCTCCCTTGGGCTACTTCCATGAGATGTTTCTTTCTCTTCTTACCCCCCCCTCCTTCTTCTACCTTTGCTGTTTTGGATGGTATCAGCTTATTGGAGGGGTTTGCTGAAAATAGTAATATTAAAAAGGCATGTTTTTGGTTTGTTCATCTGGAATATTCTAGGAAGGATTAACTCTTCTAATTCTTCACCCCATAAATTTGGCCTTCCCTTTCTAGTTTTGTCTTGCAGAAATGTTAAGGCAATAAAAGTATAAGTAAAATAAGATGCAGCTTTTTTTTAAAACAGGTATACCTCTTGCAACCTTAATCATCAAGTGATCTGCTGGCTTTTTTAATGACTAGCAAGTGAAATAAAAATTTCTATGCTTTTCTGCTGGAGAAAGGCAGACCCTACCTGGAAGAGTTTCTTACAACATGAATCTAATTTTCTGGGAGGAAAAAAAATAGTATAGGAACTCAAGGTTAAACTTTTTTTAAAGGAATCCAGCATGTGGATCCAGCGATGAGTGGGCAGTGCAGAGCTTGTGCCTGGGGCCAGTGCTTTTCACGAGGGGCATCCTGGTTTGATGTCAAGGGATCTGCCGTTGATTAATGCTCTTAAGGTACTCCCCAAAACACATCTGGCAGAAAGACCCTTCCCCACCTTTTATCCTCTATATCCCCAAGGAAGTGGAGGTTTGGATTTGTTTCTCCTCTTTGCTCATGAGAGTGTAAACTTAAAATGTTACCTCTAGGAGAATGCCTTAACTTTCACTCAACAGGCTGTTTCTGGGGAAACTGGTGTTTTTGATGACCCTATTCTGAAAATGATTACTTTATCACCCCTAGGAGCCGTTTGCTACTCTGTGGACTTTTCTGGACTTGGGCTAGAGTTGCTGAGTTTTAACTAATGAAAGTAAATGAGAATTAAAGAAATGCTACTGTCTGCTCACTTCCTAAAGGTGGTTTTCTTGAAGCAGAATAGCTGCAACAATTCGAAAACCTCAATCAAGTTTTTTTTTACTGTTTAAAAAACACAGTATTTTATGGATGCAATTTATACACAGAAAAGAGGAGGGCTATTCCCAATATTATCTTTATCTTCTAGACATAAATAACAAACAACTCCGGTAATCAAAATTTACTGCAATTGTAATAGGTTTTGGCATCGTTTATGTATTGCAGGGAATGTTAACATAATGTTGACTTTCAGGACTGAGGCCAGGTTTTTTTGATTGTTTTTTTCTTGTTTTTTTAGGCTAGATCCATTATATTAAAAAAAGACTAGTATATTTGTGGCGTTCAAGAGATTAATTCTCATAAATAACACTGTTTATATCTCCTAATCAGAAAGTTGAAATTATCTGTGACAATGTGAACACTAAGAAGTATACTATGAAAATATTTCAATAATTAATGCATGCACTATCTAGAGCAATTGACAGTGAGGTCATAAACATAATGGGCCATCTGTGTTTGATTTGTATCTGAAAATGCTTAAAGGGAAAGGCAGGTAATTCAGGCTTCTCTTACAAATGTAGACAGGCAAGATTTTTCACCTTCTCAGAAGGTTGTTGAACCATTTCATTACTTTAAAAAAAGTTCTTCCAGACTAGAGCCTTTTAACACACTTGCATTTTGCTCCTGTATTCTCTGACAAGCAGAGCACACCGGTGGGACTTTAGATTTCTTTTAGAGTACACAGAGGGTTGTCAGTCTCCCTTATTTACTTTATGTTGTTTGCTCTATAAAAAAAATGCCACTTCAGGCTCCTGAGCAATCCCACTGGCTCACTCTGCATTCTGGGACCTGGGTTTAAATAGTTTCCTTTGGCCCTTTCCAAGTTCAAATCTGCGCTGGGCTGTTGAAAGACAGCAAAACTTTTATGCAGGGATCTGGCTCATTGCACTTTTATGACCCTTCTCTGGATTTGTCCCAGCTTGTCTCCTGAACCTTTTCTCCCTTTGAAAGTCAAGGTTCAGGTTACCTGCATATCTGGCATTGGATTTAATTTAGCACTAGATTTCTGTGCCGTAATAGGGAGAAACGGATTTTGCTGGTATTGTTAGGAGTAACTCTTTATCTCAGAACTTATATGCATTGGCATAATGCCAATATCAAGCTGGAATGACTCAATAAATAAACAACCAAATACCCCTCTTGTTTTCACTGGCTGATCTGATGACAGTCAGACCTCTGCTCTTGGCACTGACTGAGGTTCTACTGAAGGAAATGCCATTATCTTTCCCATGCCAGGCAGAGATTAATACATTCTTAGAAACTGAATCCAGGCAGGACTTCTAAACGATTTCATGTGACCTCCTGTATATCGGGGCTATTAAATACTACAAATTACCTGTGATAAGACCAGAGATTGTAACCTATTTAAAACTCTCTACAGTTGTTTCCCTCTGCTCTGCCCTTTCTTGTTCCCCAAATATTAAGTGTAGGCAGAGAATAGGTCATAGCAAGGTAGCACTATTGGCTAGAGAAACTGGCTGAAATGCAGCTGGGTAATCCCCCCCAGTAAGAATTCCCTCATTGTCCCTGATAATCTGATCTGGGGTTAAATTCTTTCTCGGATCTGAAACTGGTGATCAGTGCGATCCTGATCATGAAAAGAACAGACACCAGCTACCACCTATGAGATCTCAGCATTGCTCCTGAAAATTTTGACCACCTCTTCAGCACCTCATCCCTAGCATTGCAAAATCTTTGGTGTAGCCAAGGGGAAAATCATACTGGCATAAGGCAAGACCAGAAGCTGAATTATATCACCAAGGTGTGAGAATTACTCTTGATATTGCAAGTAGCTGTCCAATGCCAGAAGTCTGAGGCATAAATATTTTCTTAATGTTGAACTACAAGGGTCATAAAAGGAGACAAGAAAAGGCCCCGGATTCACAGAGTAGTAAGAGGAAGACTTTGGTCTGTGGATGCTGAGGCTGGCAATGCATTTCTCTCACTTACATAAGCATCCTCCTTCTTTCCCCATACCCTCTCAAATATGAGTCCATCTAAATTGCTGGGTGTTCCAAGTCGGACCACGAAGAAGACATTTTATGTTGTCTCAAAGCAGGTAAACACCCTTTGCCTATGTTTATCTTCAGCTGTACTGTTCTATCCACAGATCAAATAGTTTCTCCTAAGAGCTACAGCAGAACCATTTTTTGTTCTTTTAAGAAAGCAAATTTTGCCTTAAACACTTCAAGCCCACTAGTCTCAAGGTTTAGCAGTTTTCAGTAGTGGGAAACTGCATTTTACTTAAAAACAGTTTCTGTAACTTCTGTTTCCACTTTTGCATCTTGTCATGTTGGTGGCAAGGTCAAATGCCCCATGATATCCAATATTCTCCCCGCGCACAGGTACCGCTGCTTAGAAGTAGGCGATGACTCCTTACTTTTTGTTAAACAGCAGAAGCTGTGTTTATATGTTGCGCAGCAGTGCTTGTTTCTAGTACCTAGATTATTTTCATCTCCTATGGTCTTACTTCACTATTTGTCTCCCTTTTTAAAGCAGAGTTGGACCCAGCTGTCTATTTATCTTACCAATGCTTTTTGTTAGAAAGGAGATAATCTCCTTGTTTCTATTTGGATCTTTCTTTTTTTATTCCAGCTCTGGACTCCAGAGAGTTTTGGCCTCTTTATGCTGTAGCACTGAGTAGAGGTGGAGATTAAATCCTTCAGGTTCAACTGTTTTGAGACAGTTTCCCAGTCTATAAAAGTAGCCTCATTCCCCAACTTTTGCTGTATTTAATTACGTTACAGGGAATACAGAACAACAGACTGCTCTGAATCAGAATCTTGTCCTCTCCCATCATTTGTTAGTAATTCTTCCTGTCATCCACAGATTTTATTACCACCATTTTATGTACTATGTGAAAATTTTGTAATAAAGTTCATTATATTGTAAACTGCAAGATGGCTCAAACCAAAGCAGAACCTGACCCAAGCACAGTCTGTGACAGATGTTGGGCGAAAGAGTAGAAGGATGGCTCTGTACTCCCCTGGTTTCATAAGCAGTAGTTAAAGGACATCCAAAGCTGATGTTTAATATTACTCAGTGAAGTTTTCTGTTTTGTTTTTTTTTTTTTTTTTTTTAAAAAAAAACCCATATAGACTTCTATTCTCTGCAACATCTATGAAAATGAGTTTCATCATTTAATTTGTGCTGAGGAGAAAAATACTTTCTTGTAACAGGTGCCTTATATTGTATTTTGAAAAATAGTGAATAATCATTCTCTGCTTACCTTCTTCACTCTATTCCAGATTTTATAGGCCAGATATTGTCCCCTCTTTCTTTTTTCAGCTATTCTTTACTTACAAAAAGGCAGCAAGGTGTTATAATCTTCTGCATCTACTTCGAGTCAGAATGACCAGAACTATCATGGATTTACACATGACATGAAGATATTTTCTGGGTTTTCATTCTCTACTTATATTCTTCTATCTTCCTTTCCCTTTTGCGGAGCACTGAATTGATGCTTTACAGTGAATTATTCACAATTGCTGAGATCCTTCTGGCATAGATGTGCCTAGAGCCTGTGTGTGCCTATCATACCTGCATTGCTCTCCACCCAGTGACACTGAATTTCTCCTGTTGTTTTTTTTTTAATACCCTGGATCTTTTAGCTTGGATAGTCTTGCATAATTGTTTGTTGTTGGTCCATATGTGATCAGCACAGTTGGTAACACAAACTCCTAGGGGGACTCTGCTCAAGAACTCTCCCTGGTCTGAAAATTGAGTATTCATTCTTGTAACAATCTCATCTTATAACAGCCCAGTTTAAGGGCCTTTGCCATGAAACCTTCTCCAAATCTTTCGAAAAATCTGTGTACCCTTCCTGGAGATGCACACACATTTCTTGATTCCTTCGACAGAATTTAATTGGAAAGGGTTTGTGCAGACCAAGGAACGGTGCTGAATATCACCTGGCATTAAAAACTGTGGTGGCTTTGCTTAGTTAAATTTAAGATAATTTGAAAAGGAGAGGGTGAATTTCTACTTAGGACCGTGGTCTGACATTCAGGATATACAGGCTATACTCCTCCTCTGCCAAAAATCTGTCTTACTGAGCAAGTTGTTTCATCTTTCTGTGGTGCAGTTGCTCAGAGGTGAAATCACTACTTATTTCTTCCTTCTCTATTATAGCCTCCAAGTTTTCCAGGATATAGGCAGCATATTTATATGTGCATTTCTTTAAAGCATTTGGTTTGGTAACTCTGGATGTTGTAATCCAAACTGATAATGCATTTGTTAAGGTCAAATAGTTTGATAAGGACATTAGGTGACTGCTTTTAATCAAGCTCTATTTCACTTTTTCAATTAATACATATTTTTTAAAAATTTTGGTGATACATTATCTCAATGGCTATATTTGTTTTGGCCACTAAATCAACCAGCATGCCATAAGCAGCTTTCAAATTCTGTGTCATTTCAAGTCAAATTATTTTCTTGCTATTCTGCTGTTTTAAAAAAGCTAGTTGGACTCCAGCACTAATAAAGTCAGCAAAACGCCAAGGACTTATTTTCCTGAGATTTCACTAAGGTGTGATAATTAAGAAATGTGAAGAGAACAAAAAACCCACAGTGCCTCTGCACTGAAGATGTTGTGCCTTGAGAGTCTGAGTAATAGCTGTTGGGTCAGTGACCATAAAACAGTCCTATAAATGCAGAATATAAGATCTGAAACGGGGGCATTGCCTCACAACAATTATGCCAGCAGCTAATGGTAATATCCAGTGGGTTACCCGTCCTTCCTCCCTCACCATTTAAAGTGACACCATCCCCGTTTTCACTCTGCATCTATCATAAAGACACATTGATTTCCTTTCGGAGGAAAACACATATTTCTTCCCTCCTGCTAAGAAGATAAATCTGACAGATTTTAATCAAATGTAGTTGTTCACAACTATAGAAATGTTTCCAGTGTCATAGATGAAAACCTTTTTGTTTTTCCCACCCCCTCTTCCCTTTTTTGAAAAGGAGGAGATTTCTGGAAGCCAAGTTTATTTGGAGAGTACACCTGTGCTAAAAATCTTACTATATGCACCGGCCATTAACATTTCAGAATGCCCTATGGGCAGGTTTAACTTTACTGCCCTCCAACATAATGCCTGTCTTGTAGTGGTAACCATGAATACTGCTATAGTTAAGGGTCTGTCAGTGGTTCTATCATAAACTCCCCTGTTTCCAGGGTTTTTATAACTCAGCCATAAAAACTCTCTCCAAGCTAAAGCTTAGCTTACCAAGGCAGACATGATTCTGATCTTGGAAAGGCAGATGATACATATCCCTCTGTCTCTTCTGAAATTAGCTATGATCCCCCAGGAAGGGCTCTCACAAACCATGGGTGCCATACATGTCCAGCAATATATGATAGATGAAGGGGGAACAGTGTCTTAGAAAGGCTTTAATCCTCTTCAAATGGCAAATAAATTGGTCTTTTTACTTTGAAGCAAGAGGAGTCAAACAACACAGTGCTTTCCAATTTAAATTGCATTTTTACTTCAGTCTTTTATTTCTTAAAGTAACTTTAGGAGTTCATTACATCTTAGCCTGGGCCACAGGCAACAATCTAATAGCATTTAGAAATGTGGAATATCATTCACTATTTAAGTATTACTCTGGATTTAAATTGGTGGGAATGAATGTAGAAGTGGGTATCCTGAAGGAAAAGATCAATCAAATCAGAGTAGAGCCAATGTTCACAGCAACGTAGAAACCATGCCTAGTGTGACCCTGAAAGAAAGGAAGCTGTCTTAGAAATGTAAAATTACAATTTAGATTTCTGCTTATTTGACTGTAGACTTAGCCCAGCTTGTAGGCGAGGCTGGCTGCAATGAGCTCCAGAAGCAGAGCAAATGTTGGTGTGTAATACTAATATTCTATAATGGCAGCTAGTATAGATTCATGAGTCATGAACAACATTTTGGTTATACGTTCTTCAGTGAAATTAGAATTTGATAGATGGAGACCTGTATTATGGTTCTGATGCTGTGTTAATCCCCACTAATGAAAAAAAAAAAAAGTACAGCACATTTTGGATACTGGAAATGCTTTTTTTGGGAGCAGGAAGAAGAGTTCAACTCTGCCAGGGTATCTGCAGGTTTTCCATTCTATGGTGGTAGTTACTTACTGATGCTTGAGGTGCTCCAGTCCTCTTTATTCCATCCCTGAGTACACCAAGGCTGAACACACTAAATATTTTGAATTTGAACCTGCATGTACGTCTGGTCAACAATGAAGAGAAAATAAAGGAAATACCTTGAATGTGACTATTTAGATCAAAGAACAGCAGGCCAGTGCTGACTCCTGCTAAAGTGTTTGGCTAATCTAGGCTAATATTTGACTAATAAAGCTCCATCTCTGATAATTTTAAACTTGTACTCTGCTATTGTAAGTAAGAGATTCTTCAACAGCCTGAATTTGGCGCAACAAGTCTTTCCACTCCTCAGCCTGATTTCAGCCACGGTCTCCAGCTGAGTGGTAGCCAGTGGGCTAGATGGTTGGGTTTAATGTGGGCAACTGTTGCATTAACCTGCTAGAAGAGGCAGCACCTTCACACATTTTATTCCTAGTGCTGGGTTATATCTCTAGTATTTGACATTTTTACTATATTAAAATTTGGGCTCTAAGGAGCAGGAAAATAGTGACTCAAATTGTCGCCTCTCCTACGGTGATTTTATTTCTGGGTGCCATACGAGGCGTGTAGCGTCTATTGCCACTCCTGTGCCAAAGTGAGGAAGAGGCATATTTGCTTCGCCCCATCTTCTGGTTGTCATTTTGGCAAAGCTTGTTTGGCTTGACTGGGGGAATAACGTGGGCCATGATGTGAGCTGGCACTGCCTGCAGGGAGAGAGGGAGAACAAGGGTCCAGGTGTGGTTTGGTCCTGATTCCTCCCCTGCTCTGCTCCTGGGACAGCTGATCTGCTCAGTGCCTCTGGATGCTTCACGCTCTGACCCAGGGGAGCAAGGGAGAGGGAGGAAACTACTGACCCACCTCTTCCAAAGAACAGTTTGTAACAGTCCAAGGAAAACTATGGAAAATGAAAACAAATTAAGTAGGAAGGGGAAAAGGGTCTTTCATTTGCTATTTCTACACTGATAATGGAACATTAATGTAAACCAGGACCTTTTTTGGAAATGAGTCAGAAGTAAGCCCTGGCATATACTTGTACACAGTATTTCTGCTTCTGTGTTGCCGGGGGCTGTTATGGCTCCTGCCCCTAAACCATTCAGGCCTTACGCTTTTTAGATCTAAGCCAACAAGACGATGTTCTGGTGACCAAGCTTTTCTCTAATGCTTGGGCCTTTATGAATCTTCTTTCTTCAAGATACCAAGGAAGTTTCTGCTTTTAAGGAGTCTAGTCTCCCAGTGATCTACGGGTGGATTTGCACTTTTAAGTCCCATCAAATGCTAATAGGAATTCCTTGGTCAAATCCTCTGCTCTGTCCCTCTTCATGCCTCACTGGGAGAAAAGAGCCATTAGTGTGTTTAAAAGTAAATTTCAAGGTTTCCTTTTTGTGTGTTCCAATGGCTGAGGTTTATTCCTCTCGTCCTTTTTATTTTATTGTGAGGCACCTTGAGTTATTTGCATGATAAGACACCCTGTAAATGGATTATATTGTAATGCATTGTGTAGGTTTAATGCTGACAACAGCTTGGTTTGGAAGTAAGATAGCAACTTAGATTTTTAGTTTCTGATGTGCCGTGCAGAGAAATGCCTTTTGAGAAGCATGAGGCGAAGCAGGAGGGATGAGGAGGAGGCAGTGGAGTTAAGTTGTATGAATAACACGAGGGAAGGCTGGCGTTAAAGAGGAGTTGAATACATTAACTTCTCAGCCTCCAAACCGGAGAGAATCAAGGGCACAGATGCGAGTGGCTCTCCCCTCTCTGTTGTAACAGTTAATGTGTTTTTCCCCTTAATTTTTCCAAGAATAGCAAAGGGATGACAATATGTTCTGGTAACAACCTTTCGTATGTGATGAGTGTACCTTTGCAGTCACCGTGCCCAGAATATTATGTCATTATAATACTTATAAACTGAAGTTGGTCCCCTGGAGAAGCCTTATATTTCAGAAAAAGTAGTGAAATGAACAAAAATCTGGGGTTTTTTTGGGAGTTAGATTGCTCTTGACTCTCACTGGACCATGTAATGAGTGCTGGTGCAGGACGGTCAGTAGTTTGAGTGTAAAGCATGGAAAACGTACACTCCCCAGGAATGGTATGTTTAAATCCTGTCAGAAACAGCTTGGCTTTCCCTTCCAAGGTAAATACACAGTGTGCATTGAGTGGGTATTTCAGATAACACCATAAAAATATAAACTTGGTGTGGAGACTAAAGTGCTCGTCATCTATGCTGAAGTCCTCCACATGGCACTACTTAGTGTTACACGTTTGAAAGATTCTGTGAAAGTGGTGGAAATATTCCTCTTTCGCCCTTTCATTTGCAATAATTAAACTTACCAGTTTTCAAAACTTTGCTCCATACAACTTAAAGCTTGAATAAAATGATAGGAATTAAATTGAAGACAGCTACTCTGTTTCACTTTATTTTGTTGGCTGAATTCTGCGTGGTACCCAGCACCCCTGAGCTGGTTTAAAGTTCTTGAGCACCTCTTCAGCTTTTGGCATGCACATGGTATCCTTTCACACTAATAGGACTATTCACATCTTAATCTGCAGTCTGATAGGTAATGGTAAATATCTTAACCAACTGTTTATTACCTATAGTGATTGAATGGTGGAAGCTGAACTGTGATGCAAAATTTATGCATCACTTAAATTAGAATGAAATGCTGCTTGGAATCACTTCAGGTTTCATTTTTTAACTCAAAGGACTCATGAATAGCATTCTGAAAATTACTTTGATCATTGCACTCTTTTTTTTTAAAAAAAAAAAAAGGGTGTATCTTTTGGGAAGAAGCCTTTGAAATCATAAAGTGTAACTAAACTTAGTCAGCATTCTGTGACCTGTCAGGAAAGGACTGATCCTATTAAAGCTCCACTGCATGTGGTCAAAATACTTTAAAGAGATTTTTGTAGGTTTCTGTGTTTACTGACGTCAGTGTGGCAGAAGGGGACAATTGGCTGCTAAGTTGTTTTATTTATTTATTTTTTTTAAAGAGAAAATGAACTTAGACAAGCCACCAAAGCATTCCTGATTTATGCTGCCGTTTTGGTGACGATGCAGTTTCTGGGACATATTGTCACTTGATTCAGCTTTCTGAATCTGCGACTATTTAGAAAAAGGGACATTTTGATTTACCAATCCATTCTTTTCAATTAAAATATAGAAAACTGCTTGTCTTCCCTGCAATTTAGACTGACTCCATGAGGAAGGAACTGAGCACTAATCGTCCCTTATAGATGAGTGGCATGTAAACCTGGATTAAGTCTAGCAATCTGAGGAAGCAATATGAGGAAATGTCTCACTTAAGTGCATGGTCTTTGTGCCATTGCACTCCTGCATTGATAAAGAGATGCTGTACAGTTGTATAGCTGACACCAGACTCAGGGCAAGAAACTTTTAATATTTAAATTAAAACAACTGGTGCTTTTAAAGAGGGGAAGAGGTTCTTCATAAAGTACGAATAAATTCTCCATTTCTGTCTGTGAAGACGTCACTAACAACTCATTTAAACTCTTGTAAAAAGAGCGTTTGTGTTTGAACAAGAAGTTTTGCAATCTGGAACAAAATGTTACTGATTAGGGAATTTGGATCTCAGCTGCTCCTGAATGACTCCAGATTTGATTTCATTCATGTCAGTGCTGTTATTCCAGATTTGCATAAGGGCAATAGACTACACTTTAGAGAAATCAGTGTTACTGAACTATTATTTAATTAAAAAAAAAAGAACCTTCTTTTGACCCTAGGAGCAGTACTTATGGCCTTTTGCAGCTGAAAATGTCTGAAGCAGGTGAAAGCAAAGCTGTGCAAAGGGTATGAAATTTCATGAAAATGTGGCATGTGCAGCATCCTTTCCTTTTGTGGGTTCACCTGTTTGTGTGGCTTCTGTGCTATGTGGGCTGAGAGCATTGTATCCAAGATAGCCTAGGATGCAGTAAAAACATTGTAAAATAAATCAGCCTGCATTTGAAATCAGAAAAAATTTTGCTTTATGTACAGGGACATGAAGACTAATACAATACTACTGATATTTTAAAAAAACGTGTGATCAAAATTGGTAATAATTCTTCCATTAAATGACAGATAAAACTTTAATTAAGACAGCCTACTTGAAGCCTAGGATGCTTCATGTGTGACTAATTCTGATTGGCAAAAATACTAATTTTAACAAACATAAATTAGCAAGTCTTAGTCTGTAGCTGAGAAGATAGTTGCATGCAAGCGTATGTGCATGTGTATGTATATATGTGCACGTAGGAGCATGTGACATCTAGTGAAAAAGCACGAGGGGTCTCCCGTATCCCGCAATATTTAATACAAGGTTTTCTGGTGTTCAAGCAATGTGCCTAAGCACATGCATGCATGAATTTCTCGGTACAATAGCCTGCACTTGGCATACATAAGCACCAAAATGCCAGTGGCTAACATGAGCTATTTGTACGTGATACCGCATCTAGTGCTTTCCAGTGGTTCACCAGGTAGACACTGGTTTGGGATTTCTCCATTTCTGTGTGCCTAAGCTGAGACAAACTGGGTGAAAACCTGGCTGCACTGTTTCAGGCTCCTGGCAGCCCCCAGGAGAGGCTACTTTCTTCTCCATCTGAGGCTATTTCCATCTTTCTAGAGCCCTTCCTGTCTGTCCAGAGTTTCCCCATGGCTCATAACCCTAACGGACTGCACGGTTGCCTTTCCTAGAGGCAGATCAGACTGAGGTCAATGGCATAACTTGCCCTCCAGTTTTTGGGGACTAAGGTTACACCATTGATGTTACAGGAGAAGTGCTAAATGGCAGAATCAGCTGGATGTAGTGGCTACTTTAGAGTATTTTAGCCCTGTGGCTTGAGCACTTGGGTTATATTTTAGCAACTGAGATGACCATTCTCTACAGATATTAAGAATGCAGAGCCTTGTGAATAGCGGAAAATTTAACATTTCATGGATATCACAACTCACACTCTTTTTTTCAGTAATACTAGTGTGTTGTAATTCTTTTTTGCCCTCTGTTATCCTTCTACACTGCCACAGACTGTACTTTCATCTTTTGGAAACAACCCTTTAATGTAGTGGCTGAAATTTAATTTAGGATATTTTGTTCTGCAAGTGTGAACTTTGTTTCACAGGAATAACACTGGAGCTTCCATGGGTTTTTTAAATTGTGACTTTTAGAGCAAAAATGCAATTTTGAAAGAAAATGATCAGATTTTTTGCCTGACTATTTTATCTGCAAGCTCTGCCTAGCCTTGCACCCCGGGCTGTGTCCCTACTGAGGTGTGAGTTCCTGCTACCAACATGAATTCTGATATCACATCCTTTCAGTAATGGCTGTGTTGCCTCTTTCATGCTAAAACAAGCATAAAGTAATTAAAACTTATTTTTCTTTACAAGATATGGAAAAAACCCCATGATTCTAAAGCACCTTGGAAAATTCTTTTGAGAAACAAACCGCTTTTTTTTAATAAGAGGTTCTCCCCTTCCCCTCCCAGCATAAGGCAGAACTTTGAATTCTGAATTAAGTTCACCCTCCTGTGTGGGCCCTAATAGGAAAGTTGTTACTCACTCTCATCAACTTCCAACCATGTTGAACTGGAATATCAGAGACAGTCCCTTTGGCTGGCCAGAATAATTTCTGTTCCAAACATCTTTATAAAGAAATGTAAGAGCAGATGCTTGGATCTTTTTATTGTCTTAGTGCCTAATTTACTTGACTGTAGTAGCTACAGAGGGCTTTTGCCTGTATCACTGCAACTTTTAACAATTTTTCTATGTGGTTATCAAAGTTTTCTTCCATTCCAGCTACTGATTTTATTGCCTAATGTTGGCAATACTCAGTTATCTTTATCTCATCTTGATCTATGCTTTTTATTTGAGTTGCAAAAGACCACAGCCACAATTCAGCCTAAGAAGATAAACCTAAAGTAATTCAAGCCCAGTGAATGGTTTTATTCTCTTGTGTTCATACTTTCATAACTTACTACTTGTCTGATCCATTTTCAGCTGTGATGTACATATAATCAACCTTTTCAGACTTCTCACAAGAAAAGCTTTTGTTCACTGTGCAGTAATCAGTATTAAAGGCCTTTAAAATGGTGAAAGTCAATGACACTGTCGCATTGTCCAGATACATTGTTGTTGATGAAGCAAACTGATATTACTGAGAAAGACCAATTTAATCTCAGTTTTTTCATCTGTGGTGATCACAACATTTTTCACATATTGTTCTTCACAATCATGTAAGTTGGTACCCACCTCTGATATTTCATTCTAGCTGGGTTGTTTTTTCTTCCCCAGAATAACTACAGAATGATTTGATGGCTTGGAAAAAAACACTGAATGGCCTCAGTCCATTAATAGAGCCTCTACAGACACCATTATATATGGGATATATATATGTTACAGCATTTGAATCAGTGAAGAAAAAAAATCTTATGGCAAGAAGATACTTGATCACAGATATGATTGTGTCACTATTAGATTTTAAACCTAAAAAGAGCAGCTCTTTAAAAAAGAATAAGAGGAGCAAAATGATCAGGTTTTATTTTCTAGGGGAGCACTGTATTATATGTCTAATTATAAATCTAAAACTGGTTCCAGAGATTTTGAATCATTTAACTTTAAGCTTGTGATTAAATGCTTTGGTGTCTGGAATTTTTGGGAGGTAATCATGTATTCCTCTCCCAATTTTTAAATGTTTATTTTTGACCCATTGCAAATTAGGTTTCTATTTGGGTGCCAGATAGAAACAAGATCCTTCAAATTTTAGTCAGCAGTTAATATGCAGCTTGTGATGGTCTCCACTGCTTTATAGCCTGTTAACTGAAATGACAGTCAACATTTGGATCTGACACAAAGGTGGGGAACATCCTTGCACCACCCAAAGCTGTCCCACGGAAGAAGAAAACACTAGCTGGAGTTTCTGGCTCTGACTGCTTCCTGTTTGCCCCCAGGGTGTCCAGCTGCTGAAATACAAGCTCTTATTAGTTTTACCACTCTATGAAGCAGCTTTGAAGACAGTTGATTTTGGGGCACCTTTTTGACTGAGATACCAAGCGGAAGCCCTTACAGAAGCTGGCATTCAAAATGAATTGTATCTGACACAGACTGATACCTTGATACTGTCCTAAAACATGTTTAGATGCAAACATTGCTACTTTTTAAACTAAGTCAAAGGCTATTGGGTGCAATGGCTTTTGTTAGACCCCATAGTCAAGCTAGAAAGAGAGAGACAGCTATGGGGCATTGGAAGCCTTCCTTATGTCTGAAACACAGCAGCAGACTTAGCTAAGTACAGTGGGAAATAGTTGCCACATGTTAACTGTATTAGTTAGAGACAGTTGCTGACAGGGAAATGGTTGGTATCCACAAGAAGAGAATAAAGCAAAAGCTTCTTTTCAGATTTCCTTATTTCTATCTTCTGTTTGAAATAAATATTAAACACCTATTTTCTCATTTTTTCCTCCCCACCCCCCAAGAGAATAAGTAGTGATTTGGATTTTTTCCATCATTTTCCTCTGTCCTCCTTTTTCACTCCTCATCTTCCTTTTCCCTATTTTTCCTATTTCTGGACTAAATATTCCACATATTTAAATCTGGAGAAGTTACAGAAGGGAACAAAGGGAAGTTGAAACTCTCTTAAGTGGTTGAGCTAGTTTCATTTTTCTTTCTGCTGTTATAATTTTTCCAAACCAAACTGAAATTTTGGATATCGTTCACTTATTTAACTAAAGTAAGAAAAAGGAAAAATGAAAGGAATTGGACAGGGAACAAAAATAATTCCAGTGCTTACAAAAACATTGTGTAAACAGTAGAAAAAAATCATTGCATTTTGTACCTTATCAAGGGGAGAACGCTTGAGTTTTGATTTTTTTAATGAAAAAGCTCTTCCATTTTTCAGCTGCTCTGAGAAATCCAAAGACCTCAGCTGTTTTCATCACTAGTGTTACTGCATTTCTACTTGTCTTGGATCTTGCTTTTACAAGATGCTATCGCTGCTATGCTGTGTCTCTTCTGAATTAACTGAGCTTTTCAGCTGCATATTTTAAGTCTACATGAGTCAAACGTTCATTGGACTCATCAGTCATCAACCCCATATATCACTAATGCCAACTTTGATACTAAGATGACTCATGTCCTAATTATTTTGAATAACAAGTGTGCTCTTGTGGTTGTACAATATGATTTTGCTTGTTACAAAATGGGTCAGCAGAAAGTGGCCACATAATGCAGGCTTGTAAAATGATCATGAAAATGCATGTTGGTACAAAATCGTTCACTCTTATTTTCACAAGGATGATTTCCCCCCCCACTGCAGTGGGTCCATTAAGCAACCCCTGGCTCTCTGTAGATAACAGGTACTTGAAAGTTTAAACCTGACAAAGTACATGCTTTTAAATTACTTCTATGCTTTAGAATTATTTCACCTGCAATGTGTTCTGAAAAATAACTAGGCAAATGAGCCACCAAAGAGACTGTGGCTATAATTTTTTTTGCTACTACACTTTCCTTTTTGATTGTTTAACATCTATAGTTCAATAGAACATTGACAATACTACTTTACATCTGTTGCATCTTCTATACCTGTTAACAAAAATGAGGAAAAGAAATCTCAGGCAATCCTGGTGAGATTCATGCAGGAGAAATGTGAAGCCTGGGGAGACTGCTGAACCGTGCTGGGCTGTAGATCATAGCGACTTCAGTGGTGGCATGTCCTGTTCAGAGCATGGCACAGGACAATGAATGGAATGAAATGCTTTGGACTGTAACTGCCTTTCCTATCCCAGTTTAACTGAACACCTCAATGATTCAACACCTCAAGAATCTGCGAAAAAAATAGGTGGTGCTGATCTTCGGTCTCCTTCAAATAGTCTCATACCAATACCTTAGCAGGCTACTTCAGAATATCTTTACGCTGTTCTTTAGTTCACTGAATACTTCATATTTACAACATCAAACACAGAAAGCCACCTGTTGTTTGCAATCTTTAGATGTTATTGAAGTGGTTGTTATGTTACAACAATGTCTATCAGATTCATGTGACCAGGAAGGCTGTTGTGCAGTTGTTGCCCCCACCTTTATATCTTGTAGCTACATGTTAATAGGTAGAATTAATTAGCTGTTTTACAACTGTTTTGTTCCCATCAGTTATACTACTACTTCAAGGAGAAACGAGCAAAATTTTGCTTCTGAGTTTGCGTCTTTGGAAGTTTATCTTTTATGCTTTGAGATGTGAAGTTTTCCAGACTAGCCATGTTGTACAGGTGGGAGACAACGAAGTGCTTGGCAAAGTTATGCCCCAAATACTCAGCTAGAAAATTATTTTTTTTCCTAAGATGAAGTTGCCTATTTCAGCTCAGATGGAAAACTGAAGAAGGTAAAACAGAGAGGAGCATGTGGACCACACAAAATGTGAACAGCTAGCTGATCTTTGGCCTGATCCAAACAAATGCTGTTGAAATAATTGAAAATATGCCGATTGACTTCTGTGGGATTTACAGCAGGTCTAAGTTGGCAACTACCCCTTCTAGCAAACAAATCTTGTCTACTTTTACATTTCAGGCTTATAGTTAATCAAGTTACCAAGACAGAAATGTCTGGCACGAACATGTTTCTCTGTTTCTTTTCCCTGAGACTAATAATGTTTCTCCAGAAATTGCTTCCAAAAAACTCAAAGGCCAGTATTTAGATAAGCAATATCACAGCATTAAGCTGTGATAAGTATTTCCTCCTGTTTGTTGTAAGAAAGAAGGTTTTACACAAGCCATGTAGTCTTAACTTTCACCAAGTTAAATAAAGGTTTAGTAAAAGGATTTTGTGCCCTTTTAACCTGCAATAACCAGAGTGCATCCTGTGTGACCATTCATTACATATGAAATGGCTGTAATTTATACCAAATGGGGTAGGTGAATTCAAACAGAAAGATACCATCGATGATAAAAAGATAACACTTCTCTGTAACAGATGCTTCATTTTATGATGGAAATGGGGAAGCTGAATGCTGCAGGTGCCGGGCTGACACCAGGCCTGTGGAGAATCATTAGAGCCTCCTCAGAGATCTAGGTTTACTCTGTGTTTAATCAGCCACAGTCAGAAGAAATGGCTTCATTTCAGCTTGATGAGAGCCAGATTACAAAAGGAAGATAGATGGCCAATAAGGTTCATCACTATAAGCATATTGTCTTAATTTGAAGAAACAAGCTGGCATTCTGTGCTGAGGAAAAGTGAAGTGCAATATGGCTAGTATCAAACCCTAGTTATTTTAAGTCTCTGTGCTCCCCACAATGAAAATATTCTGGCTGTTCTTCCTTTGACTAAAATATTAAAAAAATACCGCACATGCCGCAAGTGACCGCATTTGCTCCTGAGATACTGCTGCTTTGGGTTCCAAAACTCTGAAACCTACTGAAGTAGTTTTGCTCATCTTAACAATTCTCCAGCTGCTTATTTATACATACATATATTACAAATATAAATATATTTGTGTGTATACACAAGTGAAAAGGTTTGAATTGACTATTGATCAAAAAAGGTCTCTGAGCATAATATGAACATGCACCTCCTAAAAGGGTTGTGGTATAACCATCTATCATGACTTCCCATGACAGCCATGGGGACAATGAGACTGTCAGCTGGGGCAGTACGCTTGCTGTGATGGGGGATGGGACTTTACATAAAAAAAAAAAAGGAACCCAGGCCAAGGAACTCGTTCACACAAAAGATAAACAAAACTAGAGATCTCTGCTTTTCAAATGAAATGCATGATTCATTGCTATTGCTTAGCTTTTCCTTAGTGCTGTTTTTTTTTTCTTTGTGCATAGACTGACTTTTTGTATAAGCTATTTCTCCAGTGCTCTCCAGAAGAAAGAGTGCTCCTTCAAGCCAGGGGAGCTCTCAGGATAAGAGTATGGGAGCCTAACATGATGATGGGAACAGTATAATTTTTACTGTTTATTTTACAGTAGAATCCAGATGGCTTTATTAAAGTCAGAACCTTTTAGTATCAGGAAATCTACAAATATTTACAATTACGATTTTTCAACTCATTTTGAATTGTGAATCCATAGGAATGTCCTCTCCTATGGCAAATATAAACACCTTAACAATAGGTTCACATTTCCAAATTACCTCTCACAATCTCTTAATGGAAGTTCTCTCCCTCAGGACTACCCAGATCGATCATGCAGAGCTTGAGGTGCAAAACTGCCAAGTGTCATAACCATAGTTACGAAAAGTTGCGAACTAAATTTAAGGTAAATTGGGAACGGTAGTAAATACATCCCTGCCCTGAAAGAATTATTGGGATAACAGCTTGATCCATAAAGCCTAGGAAATCAGTATTTCCCCCCCTACCTGAACTTACTGGATTTTGGAGCAAACCTAAAGGGGTAAGAAAGCAGAAGGCATTGTGTAAGACAGACATGGAAACCAGCAGGATTCAAAGAATGCTTTAGCAAATGCTATAGTGTGTACAATTTTGTAAATGCAATGAGCAGGTCATAAGCAAGAAGGCTAAGATAGAGATTTTCTATGTGTTGCAGAATAAGAGTGCGATGGAACGTTTTGAGGAGTGAAATTATGGTTAATTTACGGAGTTTAAGAAGTTTTGAGACTGCTGCTGCTTGAGGGAGAAGTGGACAGTCGGGCTTGATCGGTCTCAAAAACAACTGAGAAGGAAATGGTTATCGGGGCTCTAACTTGTAAACGTTGTGGATTATAACAAGAATCTTGCACCTTGATGCAGTGGACGAAGAGGAGGAACAGGTGGGCCATAAGCTGGACTTAAACTGTATTTTTAACAAAGTCCCAGAGGATATTGTGCTTTGTTCAAGGCATGCTACAGCCCAGAAGAGTCACCATGGCAGAGGAAATAGATGAGCAGAGGACTTCCCAGGAGCCAGGGCCTGAGTAAGTATTCTGAGATAAGTAGTATGTTATGCAGAATAATAGTTTTCTTATGCTTTTGTCCTTACACCAAGAACACTGCTGTTTCTTTTGGTATTTCTTAAACTCACTTTATAAAAAAGCTCATTTATTTTTTTTCCACCTTCCTTTGTTCTGACTTCACCCATCTTTGCATGTTAAGATGAAAGTGAAGCAACTCCTACTGACTTTACAGGTCTGAAGGGAATTAGGAATTTGACTCATCAAAATTATCTCTCCTCCCACACTTTTTTCCCCTGAAACACTGAAGAAACACACTCCTTCGTCCCTCACACATTTTCCTAATGTCTGTTCAGAGTAAAAGCAGAGTGCTCACAAGCAAGCAGCCGCTTTTAAACAGCTCAGACTACACCACATCTGTGTTTCTGCAGTACCTGCTACACTGCGAGTCCCAGACAGCTTGAACTGCCGCCTTATTTTATGACTGTACTGACACAATCCTGCAGTGAACCATGCGACCCCTGAAGTGTTTAGAAAGGTGCATTTGTGTAAGGGAGACTTTTTTCCTCTGGAGTAAATCAGTGTCTCCTAGGTAATCTCGCATGAGGACATTATTGCCTCGTACCTTTCCCTAGGCAAGGAAGGCTGCGTTTTTCAGAAAATGATGCACTCAAGCATTCACAAAGTGGAGACTTAGGAAGCTTAACAATTGGTAGAAATATTATCATCAGCTATCACGGTAACATTATCCAGCCATTCCCACCCACAGATACACACACATGCACCCTGGATTTCTGCTTAGAAAGCCCTGCGAATAACACGCTGTAGGTGTGTGGTCCTCAAAGTGTTTAAATGTTTGAGGATGAAGTGAGCAGGAACATCTTGCATGCACCAGCTGAAAGAGGGTTGGGAGAAGTGGGGGGTGGATTTCCCTGGACAGATGATAATTCTCTATCTTTCTATGTGCTGCCAAACTGCCTCAACTAGTGGGGGTTTATAAACTTTTTTTTTTGTCTCTGAAGAGCAGATCTAGTGTTTTTTGGAACACATCAAATGCAGTACAATTAAACAGGAGAAAAAAATATTCCCAAGGACCTTCATTCCCTTCCTTTCCTCTGTCAAGTTATTACTTAATTTAAATGCTGCCAAAGTTACTAATGAAAGATGACGTTCTCCAGTGTGTTAGAGCTGAGTGCCCAAGCAGAAAAGCATGAGTGGCTTTCTGCGCTCTTATCTTTGCTAAATTCAACCTGGAAAAAAACTAGAGCAAATTCAGGGATACTGTAATTAGCAGGATTTAAAATGGTCTCTTCAGGTCACTTTTCTTGGCCCAGAATTGCCCAAGAACTCAACATCTGAACCGAGTATCTGATGTGCCTGGGCCATCACATGGTGCATAAGGCTAGAACTGCCACCAAGTCACTTAACCCAGGTACATGCCACCCACAGGTACCTCATAAAAACAAACTGCCTTGGAACAACATTTTTCCCTTCCAAAAATGATGGAAAGTGGAGAGAGTACAGGTCAGAGATACATACCAGGATTTTGTGAATATAATCACCAGGACTTTTTGAGGGGGAGGAAGGAAGGGTGTTGGTACTTGTTGAGGACCTGGGAAGTTTTGGGGTGAAGGAGGTGATAGGAGTGAAGGCACCCTCCATGTTTTCTTCTTCCTCCACCTTTCCACAAACCTAACATGGCACTGAGGTGATGAACTGAGCAGATGAGCAGTGCCAGACCTCAGTTCATTGTTTTTTTTTTTAAAAAGAATGAACATTTTTTCCCTTTTCTAAAAATAATTTGTGTGTGAATCAGGGGGAAAAGAAAGGTAACGCACAAAGATACAGAGCAGCTTATTAATTAGTTTGAGGTGCTCTCAGTGCTCCTGCATATACAGAAGGGCTAAAAACTTAAAATACTGATGTGACATTTTTGCTGCTGCTGGGCCTGTGGAACATTACTATGTGCAGACTTTTTTTGCCTGAGTAACTCACTCTGTGTCATCCCCCTTGGGGTCATACAAAAACAAATGAAGGTTGCACAAAAAGAATTGAGGTTTTGACACTGAGGTTAGGGATTAGGATTTGTGCTGGATTTGTGCAACAAGGAGTATTTTCCTGCAACATGTCCACTATGTGCAGGTGACATTTGATAGGTTTGCTCTCCCTTATCCCTACCCTCAGCAAAACTCTATGCCAAAGTCTTCTTGCAAGGGGAGCTTCATGTTCTCTAGCATAGCAGCCTTTGGAGGCTTGCTGGTACAAAATGAATGTCCTCCCCAACATTGTCCCCGTTCTCCCTAGCCTCTGACAAGGCAATAATAGTCCCTACTCCAGAGAGCAAGGTAGAGCGCTGCAAACCACGGTATTCACCTGCTAAAGGTCAAGGTCAAAGCCTGCCTGGCTGTAGATCGGCATACCTTAATCACACAAGCCTAATGGCCTTTTTCTGTAGCTGATGGAGCAGAACATCATGTGATGTCTATCGCTGACTTCCCAGGTGCCACTTACAGCTCAGTCATGGCTCTAAAGCAAAGCTTGTGCTCCTTTCTCCAGGTCTGCAAGAAGATGCTTTAACCACCTCGATCTTGTGCCTCGGATACCAAAATGTGGAGCAAGGGGAACCTGTGATACCCTAAACTGCAAGTAGGTGGTAACTGAACTTGCTTTGGTAACCCTGGGAAGGAACTGTGGCAGTGGTTAAACCCAATGACTGTTCGGCAGGCGCATATTGCTTGTGGGAAAGGCTGTTCACCTCCTCTAGCTATGGCTGTATTCTCTGTTCCTTCATCTTCAGGTATGGAAGCTTACACTTTAAAAGAAAAAAAGCAGTATGCCTAAGCTGTTAATGAAATCAACTGGGGATCACTGCATATACATGATGAAACAGAAAAGCTGCATCTGTCTTGTGCAGCAAGTACCAAGAGCAGGTTAAAGTTCTGTCTTCAATGTGACCAATGACATTATGCTGAGGATAGTCCAACTTCTGTCTGTAACATCTCTCCCCTAAATAGCTACTGTTTACGAGCTACAAGTTTTGGGGAATTAGTAAGTGGTGGTTTTGATGAGAGATCATAACCTGTATGGTACCAAAACAAAGGGAAATTCGTTACTAGTTTTGAATGATTTCTGAAACAAGTTACTTTGTTAAATACAGTGAGATCATGCAAAGCTTTTAGAAAGCAGTGAATGGCCATGCCTGGATCCATCACCCGAATGCCATGTACCTGCTTTCCTGCTGTATGTCCCCTCATTTCCTTGTCAGGTAGAGGGAAGAAAAAAGGCTGGTAATTTATGACTCCTATTAATACAGTAGGCTGGATGTGTTGACAATATATCAATAATTATTTCTGGCAAGACCCGAACAGTATAGTATGGGTCTCTGTAGGATGACTCATTTTACCAGAAGACAGATATGTGTGACCTGAGTTTTATGACAGATGTCAAATATATCGAAATGTGGTGTGAGGAAGATCATCTTATTGGCAAAGTAATGAGAAGCCAGTGGGAAGATTAATGTTAAAGCTGAATTGTGTGGTGCCTCCTTCACTCTGTGTTTTTGATAAGTGATGCCAGGGCAGAAGGGAAGGGGTTATCCTCTGCCTTGTGTGGGCCAAAAGTGGGAGAAGTTTGGAGGAGCAATAATATTAACCAATGTGACACCTTAACTTTCATGGGGAGATCAAAACATAAACAGCTTTTTGAAGGGGAGGGAATTGTTGCGGGGGGTTGATAAATGTGACAGTGCTAGGGGAGCGGCCAGCTAACCAGACAGCGTGGCCTAAATCTTTCAAGGTGACTGCTGTCGTGACAACTTAAATGGGTCTTATTTTCAGCAAATGCTAAGCCTCCCACCTTCTGAAAATCAAGCCCTCATGTTTCACGCTGTCTGCCACAGAGTGGAGATCAGCTGCCACCTTGGGAAGTGTAGGCTCAGAAAGCCTCTCCTCCTGCAAAGCCAGCACAGCAAGGCTTTCTTTGCAGAGTTGGGCTCTTTGCTGCTGGAAAGCAGTTCCCTGCCTCAGGCTTACCCACTGGTGCACCTCTGTGATGTCTTTGGAGCCCTGGTGTGGGCCACCGTGGTCCTCAGGTGCCATCAGAGTGGTTGCTGCAAAGGGCTCCCCACTGCATCTTTCTGCTGGCAAGCCCTGCCTCCACATCCCTTACCCTTGGCCCCTGCTGATCCCCCAGGTAGAGGAGTTCCAAAAGACTTTGCTTTCATACAAGAGCTCTGGATCCCAGCCTCGCCGTGGCAGCAGGGCTCCAGGCTGGCATTGTTTTGCTGTTGCAAAGACCACCTCTTTTGTAAGGGAAGTCCAAAGGATTACTTATCCCTCCGTTCCTTGCTCCTGATGGAAAAAGGGTGAGGAGTTGTCTCCTCAGGCAGTGAGGGAGAATGTCTGATTCATAGTGGAGGCAAGAACCTCCCCCCACCCTGCAGCTGGATTGGTTTTGGTCCCACAAAACCACTGCTAGCGCTTCACAGGGGGAGAGTTGTCTGTTCCCCAAACCCACAATGTTGTTCAGGGAGCAAGGTTTGGGGGAAAGCCTGGATTCCAATATGCAGGTATTTTTTTCTTGTTTGTGCAAGAAGGCCGCTTTCGAGTGACACAGGTGCTTCAATGTAATAACAAGGTCAAGCCTGAAAAAAAATTTATATACTTTGAATAATTGAGCTGTATTTTTAGCCCTAATTTTGTGATCTGTGTCACATATATATATGTGTGTGTGTGGCTCATTTCCCTGTTCACCAGAGACGCTTTTGCCATATTCAGGTTTGCTACCTAGAGAAGAGGCACATGGGCCCTTGGTGAACTAAAGGCACCTCTTGACTTCTTTCAGCACAAAAAAGGGTTGCAGGGTTTTTCTTGCCTTCCCTTTTTCTTGGAAAGGTCATGATTATAATTTCCCCACAAATAGGACAATTTTCCTTCATTCAGCTCTAATAGTGGCACAAATTTAACTATATTGTGCTAGCAGGCACTGATATATTAATTAAAATACAGTCTAATTATTTACCCTAGTTAGTTCATACAAATCTCAGTAGTGTAATCAGTGGACTCCCTTAAGGATTTTTGCTGTATTCAGCAATAGAAATGGTTTTTCTTTTTTACTTCACTCAGGAATAGAGTTAGTTTGGGGTTTTTACTTCCAGGTTGGTAGTTCAGTGGCTGCCATGGCCCTAGTCTATGCAGAGGGATTGTGCAGCCACAGTCTCACTGGCTGATGCTAATACATGGAAAAAGCCTGTGAAATAGTTATTGTAGGAATTACAGCAATGGGGTGAAGTGACTTTTCCCAGCCCCGACTTTGAGGAAATTCTTGGGCTCGTGCTGGTTCCTTTTGGTACATTTGGTCACACGAAGCCAGGACAGTTTCTGAGAAATGGTGCTCTGATGTTCTTCAGTGCGAACAGATGTGGAACAATGTTTACATGGGGAAAATGTTCAACCTGTTTCGTAAGGAAGGAGGAGGAATGTCTCCTGGCAAAACAGAGGCAGAGGGCTAAGATGATATGGATCTGAGCCTTTATTAAAAGGACAAGAGAAGCTGACATTGGGAGCTGCAACATAACTTGGGGTGCCCAGCTTGTGTATACTTAGGGTTTATTTGCTGTCAGGTGTTTATTTTAAACACAGATGGCATGAAAGATGCAGACGGTACTGTTGAAAGGGAAGGAAAAAAAGGTTCAAAGCTAAGAGATGGAGGAGAGGAAGGATGGGGTGAGGCTGAGGACGACTGAGACTGACCCAACCTGCGACTTGCAACCCTGGCCACATCATAAACATCTTTTCTTTCTCCGACATACAGCCATCAGACTTCAAACCCTGTCTCCAGAGAGCATGGAAAATTGGAAAGTGTTGGTCTAGAATTCCTGGGTTTTCTCCCTTTGTGTTTTTATCTCATTGCCAATCCCTACCTTCTCATCACACTTCCACTTTGTTCTTTTTCTCAACAAGATCAAGCAGCATTGAAGAAACTGCATCATCTAAGCTACTGGAATAGAGATTGACACAACTCTATACAGCCCCTTATGCAGGCACTGTAACTAAGCAGTGTGTCCTTCCCACTGCTGAAGAGAGAGGCTTGATGGATACAATTTGGGGTATCAAATACCAAAGCCAAGTTGCCCGTTGTCTCTATAAGTAGCATGGGTAGCACCTGTGAACCAAGTTCTCTGTAGGAATTGTGGCCCTCCTTAATTAAACACTTCCTGCAAACAGTCACTAAAAAGATCAAAAGGGAATTAACACACAGCCTGAAGAATCAGACTTTTTCAGTGAGACAACGCAAGACTATATAAAAACCTGCCCTTAAACAGCAGTGTCATCAGCGTTCCTGGTAGTGCAGCCTGGATTTCTTTGGAAATCATGTACCCTTTAAGCACACTTTCATCATAATATAACCAATATACCTTTTATTACATTTTTCTCTCCCTCTTCTACTTCTGGTTTAACCATGTGTGAACCAAGCTAACATGATTAGACACCTTGTTTTTCACCAGTCATTTCGGTTTGCAGTCTTCCATAAAGTGCTTCAAATGAATTTTAATATGTTGATGGTACTTACTGGAGAGATTAATATTCATGATAAATACCCCTTAGAAATAATCTTCAGCAAATCCTTTTGACAGAGGAGTCAGGGCTGCTAACGACAATAACTAGTACAAAATGCAATTTGGTCAATTACTTTAATTAAATTTCACTCTGTTATGTCTTCTCATTTATATAGTAAACTAATAGGGGAAAAGTACATCATCCTTATTTGCCTCCACTTAAATGTCCAAAAATGTTTCCTTATGTTTTAACATTTACAGCTCTCCCAGCTTCTCAGAACATTTGAGATAATTATAGGTTTTACAAATAAAGCTTATTCTTCACCAAGAAAGGTTAAGACTTCCTTTTGAATATACTTTCCTAGAATAAAAACCATGGCTACACAGATCCTAATCTGGTATTTACAGACTGGATGATTTTGGATGATGCCAGCATTCCAGTGTAAATGGTAGAGGTGTCTACATTTCATCAAATGCTTTTTTAATTATATTGTTTGAAATTGGAGTAAAAAGGAACACAGCTGTCTAGAGATTTTGGTAGCGTACAGGTTATAATGAACTTAGGAGAAATAGCAGCAGCAGTCTTTTAAATGCACTTTACTGCACTTAACAAGGAATTTTACACTGTGGGCTACATTCTCAGCTGGAGTAAATTGCCATATCTCTGATTTCCTCACTGCACGACAGTCTGGCTCCGAGCTCCCTGCTTAAAAAAATTGAACTCTTATTTTCAACAGTTCATATAGCAGAAGAGTATTTGCCCTGGGTTTATTATGATGCAATTGTGTGTAAATATTAAGGTCATCTTTTATCTGGAAAAATGTATGAATTAAGTTAAAATCAGTAACTCCGATCCCGCCCTGTATCAATAAAATCAATAAAGCGGTTTTCATGAGCACTCTGCATATTCATGTCAACAATCATAATAAGGCATATGGGAATGTAAAGCGAGCATGTATGCCTGTTTAGTGACAATTTTAGGGGTGGCATTGTTTTGGGGAGCTGGTGCCATAATTCTTCTGCTACAGCATTAGCAGCAAATTAAGCTTCAAGAGGAAGAACCAGCTCATTTTTATCGTGGGGTAAGCTGGGGAGGGGTGGAGGGGGGAACCCTCCTTCCTCAGCATACGTCTTAGACGCTGAAGTAGAAGCCACAATTTTTTTCCCCTGCGGTTTCACTGAACTCCTGTAAACTGCAGCAGTTTCTTCAGCAGGCTTCCAATTTCTCTGACGATGTTATAAATTTTGTTGGGACGATGAAGTCCTACAGTGCAATTAACTCCAAAAGTGGTACAAAGCAACAGCCCGCAGATACTGGGCTGCAGTACTTAGCACTTAACTCTGAAATTCTGATAAGCCCTATCAACTCAGGGTTGTGTTTAATGTTCACTCCTGCTTATATACTGAAGATACAACCTAGCGGTCACAGTGTTAACACTCCCCAATATCTATTACAATTAGTTTTTGATTAAGAGGCCTAGCATGGCTTTTGAAGCCTTTTATGTTGTGTCAAATGGCTAGTGATGGAGTGAGATGCACAGACACCTCCCAGTAACAGAGCATCTTGTAAAAGGTTTCAAGTGAACTATTTTATCATCCTAATGGAAACCAGATGACTCTAACTCCCCCTTTAATTTCAACTATTTACTGAAGAGTCCTTGTTTTGAATTACTTAAAGATTTATTCCAAACCACTATCTCATGCATTAAGAATCACTAATAACAAAACCATTCTGAGTGGAGCAAAGCTTTTAAAGAATGCGACTGTGCCATTGCATTTATCCTTAAGTTTAAATCCTGTTTTTTAAATGGCTTTCACATTTTTATATCTCAGTTTATTTTCTCATTTTTGGTTTTTTTTTTCATTTTTCTCCTTGAAATCCTGAACATATTTTTCTCCAGCCGTTTCCAGTCCCCTGCCGATGAGACGGGAGCTGGGTGGTGGAGCTGAACCAGTGCATACACTCCTTCGCTCCTTCATCCCGTCATCTGGAGAGTGACTATTTTGGATCTCCTTGGTGGGTTTAGCAGAGGAAGGATTGCTAAATGAGGGCCTACGGGGGAAACTGTGTCCCCCGTGCACAGCTTCATTATTTCCACTGAGCACTAAAATTTTCAGAGGACGAAAGTGTCGGTTCATGTTAGCTGTTCTGGCCTGATGGCTGGAGTCACCCCGGCTCGGCAGCTCTCCCCTGGAAAAACAGGAGGACCCGGGGGGATCTGCTTCCTCTGCCCTTGCTCACTATCTCTTTCAGGCTCACCCCTTCCTCCCAGCCACACCACTCTCTGCATTGCTGCAGAAGGAACCCTGAAATAACCTGGATTAACTGGATTAGTGGTGCAAAGCGAGTCTCCTTTCTGTGCTGCTGTGGTATCTGCTGCCTGGGGTGCAGACCTCCCCATTTCCGTGAAGCCTCACAGAGACACAGAAATTGCTCTTAATGAGCACGACCATGAACTGGTTTTCATCTCAAAATGTGACACTGTTATTTACATCTGTCAGTATTTTACTGAGCTCTCCTGCTCCCTGTGGACACTACCTTCTAAGCTGTTTCAGGTGACACAGCTGCAATATTCTTTCGCCAAAATGCCCTTTTGACTCAGACCGTGAAGTTCTTCAGTATATGTTTTAGTGGCATTAAAAGGATTAAAAAATGGCATAGTTAATTAAAGATAGATTTTTTAAAGGTAAATTTATGAGAAAAAGATACATGTTAAGAAAAAAAAGAGTGAAGAAATACAGCTGTCTAAGAACAAGAATATGTTGTATATTAAGGTGTAGCCATTAAATTTCTTGAGAACCTTCGCTGTATTGAATAAGGAATTTGGACAAAAAGAAGATGGTCTACTTTTAAAAACATTAAGCAGACTTCTGTTGCAACGCGTACCAATAACTATTGACCTTTGGTGACCGTGGATCTTCTAAGCCACAGAAACAAGTAGTTAACAAATCAAACACCCACTCCAAATGGAGAGCTCTTCATCCTTCACAGGGATTTCTACCTTGTGAATATGTGTTTTCAAATCTAGATCAAACAGAGGTCTTTAGTACCAGCTTTGCATGTGTTGGCCTTCGGACAGAACTAGAGTTCATGGGATGAGTGGAGGGAGTGAAGTGCTTTAGGTGGGATGGAGCCTCAGGTCATACCAAACAGGATGCCAAAAGATGAGGTGCATTTGGTATACAGTTGGCATTTTAAAAACATCAAGGACAAGGATGTATCTACAGCTTGTGTCCTCTTATTCTACTGCAAAAAGAAATATTTTTACAGTGGTGGATAAAACAGGTATTAATTAATAGCTCACTGTCATTAACTAGACCTCAGTATCACAAAGTAGATCTCATTTGACAAACAGGGAACAGGAACCACAAAATGGTCACATGTTCATGAGATAGAAATATTAATTCTCAGTTCTTTAGTCAAGTTATTAGGCTGAGTTGCATTGTAAGCCTGAGACTGACTATAAACTATATGCACACATAAATACTTTTGCATGTGTAAAATCCATATGCTGGCACACAGAGATGGTGACTTCTGCATTTCATTAAGAAAACTTTAATAAATTACATTTTGGTAAAATTCAGGGAGAAAGGCTCTTCTGCCAGTGTATCATGAGCTTTGTGTTACACCTGCAGACCCACAGAAGACTACTGGTTCTTCAAGTCCATCATCAGGAACCCTTTCTGTTGCACCATGATATATTCCATCTACTTTTCTTTGGCTTCCCTAATATGTCCTCTATCCTATTGCTCTGCCTTCTGACTGTACCTTCTAGATGATCTTAGATATTTTTTCAATTTTACTCGATGTTGAATAGCACTATTTTATTTAATATTAAAAAGCAGCATTTTTCTTAAACACTAGAGAAGTGTAATATTTAGCTGTAGAAATATTTTTCTACATTTTCTTATAGTGTAAGTACCATGATGATTATTGTTGAAGTACTGGAAATTCCACTCCCTTCTCATACGCAGTTATATATGCTTTGCACCATTTTTAGTTAAAATAATAATTAAAAGTAAGAAACCAACTGATTTGTGTCCATTGCAGTTTGCATTGTGAAAACATGCTGGGAGAGATGCAGTTAGTCTCAGACCTGGCTGCCTTTATATTTCCTATCCTGAATGACCAGGGACCTATTTACAGTCAAGTCAACTAGGACTAACTGTGGACCTAAGAGCGAGGTCTAGCTTCATGGTAATTTTAGTATTGGGCTGGAATAAACAGATAGAGCTGCACAGGAAAGCTGCTGCTGAGCTGACAAGCCAAAAGGAATTGGGAAAAAAAAAATCTCACTTTTTAGTATGTGGGAAAGAAATGCTGAGACTTTGTATTTTAGAAAAAAGGTGTTAGTAAAACTTTTACCATTGGCAATTCAAAGTATATTTTACTAAGAATCAATAGGCAGTTCTGGTGAGTGTTGATGGAATGTTAAATTCAAATATTCATACATTTTAATAACTTTCCAGTAATGAACAAAGGGAGGAGCTATCCTTTTTTTTATTTTATTTTTTTAAACATATTTGGGGATTAAATCAATTCCTTAAATGTTTTATATTCTGCAGAGTTGTCAACAAGACAGCATCAGTCTGAGAATCAATTGCAGAATGAACAGCTGTGCAATACTTTTTTCAGCTATTCAAATAACTTTACTCTCCATGAATTAAAAAATAATTTGTTCATAAGCTGAAAGAGAGAAGAAAAAAGAATGAGAAATGAATGCCTTAAAATTAGTCTCCTCTAGGTTTAAGTTTTAGATGTTTTTTAAATATTGGTCCTTGCCCTTTCCAAAGTTATTTCTATTAGCTATTTTCTTAAGCTTGCTGTAAACTGCCAGTTTTCCTCTGTGTTAATTATTAATATGACCTGTTTATGTACCAGTTATCCAGCTAACCATTAATGTCTGTTTACTCATTGATGACCTTTGCAACTACATGCCACGCTCTTGGCCAGAAAATGTCAACATTTTTTAATAACTTAAAAATACTCTGCATAGCTTAAGATCATCTACCTAAAATTTTTTTGACATGAAAACCAAAAATTAAATACCACTTATAATTCACAGATGTTTGTACAAGGCTGTTTCAGCCAAACGGCACAGTGAAAGTAAAAGAAAAAATAAATCTTCACTGGTATTCTTTGCTTCTGGTTTTGTTTTAAAATACATTACAACAGGAAAAAATACAGGTCCATCATGCAGGCATAGTAAAATGCTTCTCAAAATGAATTACCATAGGTAAATCTTAATTTTTACCCCCTCAGATTTTCAGTATTAACCTGAGCACAAATAAGATAGCTCTTCCACATATTCTACTAATAGCTAAAGGCTACACTGAGGACACAATTGGGTTAAAGCTGAAAGTGGTGACACTAATTTTTACCCATGATTACAAACTCTGTGTATATTTTTGCTCACTAAATGCCTAATTTAAAAAGACAAGCAGTAGCCCAGGACGAAAAAGAATTTGAGTGCGCTTCCCACTCAAATTGATGTGTAGGATGGCCTCATCCAATCTGCTACAGAGATAAGTGGAACAAGCAGGTTTCTTCTTCCTTGGTCCACTAACATCCCTTCCTAAGGAAAGCCTTGAAATATTGTCAAATATTTTCAAATATTAGCATCATCCCAGCCATAAGTGGTGGTGATGGCATTTACAGAGATTGCAGCTTTGATATATACATAGGTATATGTTCACATTTTCTTGTTCATTGGAGTTCTAACTTCAGTAAAAATTAGGTGGTTTTTTTTTTTTTTTTTTTTTATGTTACAGCCTTGAACGCTTGCTGTGACTGTCACTTCATGTGGAATTTATCATACAGAATGTAAGTTGTAAGGCTGAGGAGCAATCTGTTGCAAGCCATTGTATCAATAATCTCTGAAGGGGTTTGTTTTAGTCCTGGGTGGGAGGTAAGCTTTCTAGATTTCTACCCTCACTTGCATAGACAATTTGGGCTCAGTAGGATTTGTTTCAGAGGGATTTGCCTGGGCTGTAACACATTTACTTAAGCAACGTGCTTCTGTACAGGATGGTTATACAGTACTTCAAGCATATAAGTGCCTTTCAGGTTTTCTGTACTGAATGATAACTCACCTTGTCTTTCTTGGTGAGGTAGGTAATAAATAGAAATCTGGACTGTAACTGAGACGTTCTGACTTAGTTAGATCTTCTGGTGTCCTGAAAAAGACAAGTAGACTCAATTACCATGCCAGCAACTACATAAAGATTGTCAAATTAAATCCAAAAACCTATGTTTAAATAACAGTATGACAAAACCTGAGAAAAGGCAAGAATATCAAGCTCTTCTGACATTTTGACCTGAAGTTACAGCACTGTGGAAACAAGGAAAAATACTCTTTAAAATGTACATCATTATCTTGAAAGACTGAGGGGCAGGACTCGGTCAAATCCATCTTAGCCTGGAAATGTGGACAAGTGGTGCTGCAGCTGTTAATCCATGCTGTCTTCCTGCTTTTTACTGAGATAATCCCATGGTTTATTTGGTAAACTGGTAAATATATAAATGAAAGGGGAAAATAATAATATGATACACTTTCTCAAGATTTTTCGACAGCACCTTAATTAAGCCGCCAAAAGCCTTGTGAGTTGGATAATGGTTATATTGAATCAGGATCACCTACCACTGATACGGAGTTATCCCAAGGTTCAAGCACAACAGCTGTTTAATGGTGTATAGTGACACTACACACCAGGGTAGAAACTGAAGAAGCATACCACATCCGATTGAAACTGCAGGGAGACCTGAGAGAGAATTCAATTATTTCTGTTGGAACTTCTTCAGAACATTGGCTTGGCACCCCAGTCTTGCAAAGCATGCCGTGGAAACTTTAATGAGCTGCAGTTGTAGAGAGTAGGCTTTATTTTAGATATCATTGAAAGACAACAACTCAGCACACCTCAGCGTCAAGCTAGAAAATGAATTCAGTGCTGACTCAGAGGACAGTGCATAAACTAGAATTGTCAGCACCATTCGTTGCAATAACTAGGTCTTCCTTGGAGGTCTCTCATCTAAGACTGACCTAACTTGACACATCTTAGCTTGTGAGACAAGGGATGAAGCTCAAATGTAATATTCCTGTGGGAAGTGGTGTTCTACGTTCATCTGCTTTTATGTGCAAAGCAGTGACATATTTAATCAGGGCTTCCCTGCTCCCATCCCTTCCACGATGCTTATTATTTATAGGGAGCTGTTTAAATTTTCCAGATAAATATGTATTCAGAGTCTTTCCAAGCTATATAATGTGCTCTATAGATCAGAGCAACTCCATTTAAAATTGTTTTTTAAAAACACAAATTATAATTTGATAGACTGGAACAGCTCTATTGGTTTCATAGATAGCTGGGCATTTATTTTCCACTGTAAAGATCATAATATTTACCCAATGGACCAGAACAGCTCCTTCTTAGCCTTTACTCCCTCTATTATGCCACATTATTTAAATACAGATTCTGCTTGCATTACTTAAATTTTACCTAAGTGGATGGGGATCACTTGGGTGAGTGAGTAAAAGGGGCAGGGGTTGTCTCATACATCCCATCATCTTCTGTGTAAAGATCTAGAGATAATAAGAAGAGATTAAGAACTGATAGCTTCCATGACTATTTTTATTTATAATGTATTGTTCAGTTCTCTATCTAGTTCAGTGGAAGGGTGGGTTATTCAGCCATGTGTTCTGTGCATTGCAGGTGGGAGATATTTTAAATGCCTATATGCTGACAAGGTGAGTGGTTAGGGCATGATTTTGTTATATGCATATACAAGTGTGTGTGTGTGTGTGTGTATAACTATGAAAGCACAGGAATAATTTTCATGATTATTTCTCTCCTGCTTTATTTTTGTATGACCTCAGAAGGCAAGAGCATAAATCCATACTGCAGGGATACGTGCTATCTTCTTATTTATTTTGGAGAGCCAACAGAGTGCTTGATACCATATGGACTGCAGCAGAGTAGATACACATTCAGAAGCACTTCTGAGTGGTGTAATGGAGCTGCTACTGCTGCAGTGGTTTCCTCATGTGCAGGCAATGCTACCTCAGACTTTCAAAAACCTGGGGACTGATTTACCCACAGAGGAAAATTAGCAACTGTCATTGTCGTCAGTGGGCATTGCCTTGGTGTTCCCTGATGCTAAATGATGGCCATTCATGTGTATTTTACATGCCATTTTATATCACTTAATTCATAATCTCTGTTCCCAGATTTAAAAGAACCATTTTATTGCATCATATTCCCTTATTTTTGAACATGTTCTTCATTTCTTTTAATAATTTTGTTTCATAATGAATTAATACAAAGAGTCAAACGTCACCATTATGGCATTAGAGAAATACATATCCAACCCATCTTGACTTGTGGTGAAAGATATGATCCATCAGTTTATTCCCTTCTCTAACTTGTTTTTCTAGACTTTGTGTCTCCCTTAGCCAGTATGTCCTCACAGCTCAATATGCAACCATAGAAGCAGAGGTAAGGACCATATTTGGTGTCCATGGTTTCCTTCATTTCAGAGGTTAACCTAAGATGTTGCATGGTATGATTGCATTTTTTGCCTACACGTGATGACGGCTGAACTGCAGGATGGCTAAACTGTTGAATTTCTTGTTTTTCACACTGTACATTTCATCTGGCTCTGTGTCTCCTTTCTTTCACAGCCCCTTTCTTCAAAGAAAATGCCCTGTCAGCAAGTTCTCAGTCCTCTGTCATGTTCTGCTCATGCCTCCCCATATTGAGCTGGTTCAGTTCCAGTTCCACTACAGGCCTCCAAAAACACAAAATATTTTCTTTCTTCCAGAAAGCTCTTTCTGGTTTATATCCCAGATAAGAAACTTGAAAAGCATATGAACAGTGAAACACAGTTTGGGTTTTGAAGTTATACTGAGCTAAAAGAACTGAAACTTCCTGAAGTTCAGGGACTGTCTAGTGTGGCGTTTGAGCCAAAGGTGTTCTCTGAACAAAACTACTTGAGCAAAAAATTTTTCCTGATTGAGAAAGGAATGGATGAATGTCAAATGTTTGAGTTGCAGAGATGTGCAGGGTTACAGGAGCAGTTATGTGATGGGTGCATGGTCAACCCAGCCATAGGCTGCTGATAAAAGACTATTCTGGCCTCAGTTATATATTTTTGCAATCTAATTTGCATGTACACCAGGTATCTGGACAGATTCACCTGCTGAGAGCTAGTCTTTTCTATCCCTCAGTAAGGCTGGCTTTCCTATAGTTCAGTGAGCTGACCCTGATGCGTATGCATTCACCCAGCTGCCAGCACTGATACAACGGGACTTCGGGGACGAGGAGCCCATGAAGTTGGAGATGAGGTTGGCAGCAGCCTGGGCACCAGTAAAAATCCTCTGTCTGGGCTCAGTTTTGGCCAGGACAGCACAACAGTCATGGAAGTTGGGCTCATCCATTAACGTCTGTCTAAACAGGGTCATAGCAGGGTCTGTTGGAGAGATCTAATTAGAAGTCTGTTTTTTCTTTAAAAGTCCTTGCCTAGTATTTCCCTTACTTTTCCAAACACCCTGAAGTAGACAATACATCACAATGAGGTCAAACCAGAGGAAGGAGAAAAAAAATGAATTCCAGCAGCCCCAGAACAATGACAGTTTTCATTTATTATCCAGAAGTCATGTGAGTTTTAAAGTCACCAATCATCATCAAGGGAAGAATGGAGCTAGATGCTTGACAAGGAAGATGCTGTCTGTGGCAGCATAATATTCAATTTACTGCCAAGGCTACTGACACCTGAAGCAATGGGAGAATAAGTGAAATAATTGATTTCTTACCTCAAAGGTAATATGGCATCAGAATTACACCAGCTATGTTCAGTTGTCTTTTTTTAAACAACTTTCCTAATTCTATTTTAGTCCTTGAAAAAGTAGAAGTTCTTAAGGCTGTCTTGGAGTCTTACCATGAAAAAAAAGTCTTAGTGTATTGAGGGTGCATAGAAAACCCTAAAATATATGCTTACTGAAAACCAGGTTATGTTGCCTGCCTGAGATTGCAAACATCTTGCAACAAAGTCCAAACTGCTCCTTTGGTATTAATTATATTCTGCCCCAAAAGCAGCATGTTCTTGTTGAAGTTTTGGGTGGAGGTCCTTGCTGAATGAGCTGAGGGCATCGGATTTCCTTAATATGACCCTGCCCCATTCCTACGCCTATGTATTGTCTATTTAGGGAAACATTCCACTGTCCTTGCTCATGCTGAGCAGTCCTGTAGATATAAATCATTCTGCTGTGGAAGCAGGCACAATTCAGCGTGACTAACGGACCCTTCTCTGCTGATCAACATTAATGGATGTGGCATCATACATGCTCGTAGAGCTGAAATCAGTGGGACTGCTCATGGAGTAAAGTGCTACTCACTGTAAGTAAATGCAGCAACACATCGCCTATGGATAAGTAAACTATTTGGGATAGGAATCTACCAAATAATAGAAAAGCACTTTACTGAGCTGGATGGTTTAATTAAGTCTTAACTTATATGTTTATGTCAATAATCACACTTCACAGTTGGAAGGAGCTGTAAGAGTAGTAAGCTAACTAAAATACATAGGTGCAGTAGTATAATCTTACATTGTGGGACTGTCTCTCTTGAAGTAATTGTCAAACATGATCAATATGCAGTAGTTTTTAATGATCAGCAAGTGGTTAAATTCGACAAACTTAAATATTTTCCAAAACAATTTATATTTATTAATGGCTACTGCAAAATCCATTTACCCATAATCAAGTGAAACTTGAAGGTGCTGGCTTTCTTAAATGCTGAGAGTCAACAATATTAAAGTAAATAGTGGAGGACATTCCAAGATAGTATTAACACAATTGATTTATTGATGATTGCACAATGGGAGGTTATCTTTTGTTAATTGACTCTGTAAATAAGCTCATGGGTGTCTCAAGCAAAGAAAAAAAATCTATTGCTACTAGAAAGTTTACAGGGTGAGTTAGCTATGCTGCTCCATAAAGTGCCTGCTCTGCTGTAAAACTCCTTGTGGCTGGATAACGGCTGGGAGGCATTTCTAGCCACAAATCCCAGCAGGTGCTCACACACACATGGCAAGTAACACTCAAAAAATCTTGTTAGCTTATACTGTTCTGTATGTGAAATAATTCCCCTTGGATTTTGTAGAAAAAGTCAGGCATGGAAAAAGAAGGGACCATCCCAGAGGTCACAGATACATCTACACATCAGGTGGTGTCCATACAGCAGACAGATCTGATCTTGTACTGTTTGATCTTTCCGGGTTATATCTGGGAAGTCTTCTTCACTCTGACCCAGGACACACCTCTGTCACCTCAGACCTAAGCCCAAATCATTGCTGTTTCATCCAAGCTATGCTGCTAGATACCTCCCCATGGAATGTTTTACAGATGCTTAGATCTTATTATTGCTTTCCTTTGGAGTTCCTTATCTCCACCATGTTCTTTTATGGTTTGAGCAGGGCATTGCCCCTTGAGTAGCACTTTTACCATGTTCTTTTCTTGTTATCGCTTATCGCTTGCTTTGGTAAATCTGTGGTGCACAGCAGGGACACTCCTTATCCAGTGGCTATGGACTACCTTGTTTATTAATTTCTAGCCTTCTTGCCTGAACGGATCAGTAGAGCCAATTTGGTAGTCTACTTTTTACCACTTTGGTTTCCATTTTCCTCCCAGCACTATTTCTTTCTCTCTTTTTGATTCCTTTCTGTTCTTGTTCTCTCTGGGAATCTCATTGTCATCCCACTCTGACCCTATCTTGACACTAAGAAAGAGCCATAATCAGTCTGAATGTCCTACTTCACTTGGCGTAAGATCCAAGAGGGAACTCCTTTGCTCCTTATTTAACAGCTCTGAATTGTAAGCAAACAGAATTTCTACTTTTGGGTGACAACAGCAGACAGAAGGTTGGAACAGGAATACCGTGGCCACAGAACCACTGTGCAGGGACAACCCACTAGAGCATTTTTATTCCTGGTCTGTAAAACATCATGAGCTTTCAAAGAAACTGGCTTCTAGTTGGCGGATCCTTATGAATCACCTGCACTGAGTCATGCTCCTTTCCCTGTCATATCCACAACCCCAACATACAAAACCCAAACAACTTCCGCCACTTCTCTAGGAGAGCACCTAGGCTGTGGGAACAAAGGCTCTGCTGTTTCCTAATCTCAAAACCAATTAAGACATCAGATTAATAGAATCTTTAAATGCTTTGGCAGATGCAGGTGGAACGCCCTCTGTTTGCATTACTATAAAGCCTATCAGTACCTTTAGCATTAAAGGGCACCAGGGAACGCAGAGTATCAGGGTTGCAAACAAGAAAAGCATGAAGTCTTGCACTAAAAAAAGAGATTAAAAAAATAGCATGTGTCATTTCTTGTATCTCTGGCTTCTGAAAATTCTGCTAGACGTCACCAAAGCCTGAGGTTTACCTCTGAGAGGACAGGGAATTCCCTTCCCCTCGTGAGATGTAGTTTCCTTTTTTACCTCGTTCCCTTTGTTCCTCAACACAAAATTGCATTCAGCAGTTTGCTTAATGACTGTAATGCCCTTGGTTAATAGGATTTCGCTGCGATTCCTATCTTTTAGCTTGGCACTGGAGTCCGATGTGCATCTAGTGTTAGCTGGGTTTTTTCAAGTACTGTCTGCCTGGAAACAGCATGACAGTCCATTCTCCCAGTATTCTGAGCAGTAATCCTTGGAATTACCCTGGATCAGGCAGAAGTGAAGATCTTGTATAGAGAACTCAGATTTCTCTGCTGGGATTGCAGCTCCTGCAAAGATTAAAGGCCATATCCACAAAGATATTTTGACACTTCAGTAGGAGTGAGGTGCCTGAATACCTTTCGTGGGACTGACCCTAACTGCATCTAGCACACCTGCCTGGCAGCCAGGAGTCAGAGCACTGACCTGCAAATACTGATGGGAAATTCCCTTTAAAACAGCTGCCCAATTTCTGTGAGGATTCTGTAACAAAGTAGTCTGGGAAGAAGCCCTGACTAAAGATAATACTCTTTGGATCCTTCAGCTGGGTGAGGGTGGTGAACATCCTTTCCCCCGCTCCCTTTCTACAGTTCAGGAGATGAGTTTCATATTTTTCTTTTCAGTCACCTGATCTGTTGTGACCCCTCCTGTACACTGTGACACTCCTGTACACAAAAGTACAAACTGCTTTTCCATTCTTCGTTCCATTGCTTTGGGATCTATAAAAAGAGCGATAGTGTTGAGGGATTTCTGAACAGAGCGTTTCATTCCTGTCACTGTCCCAGGAGGATTAGAGCTGCAGAAGCTTAGAGTTAGGCTCATACTTCCCTCTATCCAAATGCCTGGCTCAGAGATAGGCATTGTTTAGGAGGCCTTAATATTCCTAAGGCAGTACTTGAGATGATGTGTTTTCACATTGCCTCTCTCCCTCATATTTGGTACACTCTTCCTCATATGAATTCAGTAACCCAAGCCATTCTCTGGAAGCCTCAGTGACTCCCATTTACGTCTTTGCCACCTTTTCTAAGAATGTGTTCATTTCATTGATCCCATGTTTCAACGCAGCAGTTGTCCCTGCCATTATCCTTGACCTAATCATAGCATTTAGGGAACTGCGTGTCTCATGGTCACAGATGAGCACATGGACAGAAACTGCCTTACAGACCTACCCATATAGCTCGCTTTAGATCCATGAGAATGGCGTGTGAAATTCCTATTAGGTCTAGTTTCTTCTGAGCTGCTAGGGCCAAGATAGTTGTACTTCATAATCTGCTGGAATGCTTCTTCGCTGGCTTGGCATAGCCAAGTCCCGCAGAGGGAAGAGGGGGGAGAGGATGTGCTCCAGCCCTAAGATCAGATGTCGGGCACAGGTGCTGGCAGTGCAGCAGCGCTGCAGCCCCCGGTATGAAATCGCAAGCTGGCCTCGTTCTATGGACCTTCTGAAAACAGCCCAAGATTGTGTATCATGAGTTATGACAGCAATATAAAACTGAAAGCTTGACTGCATCTGTTAGTTAAAAATTGCTGTGAGAGCTTGGGAGGCTGCTAGCTCAGTGTTTTAGCTAAATCTCAAATAGGGTGGCTGCACTTTACCTTCCTGATTAAACTCCCTCTTAGTTTTTGTTGCTCAGGTTCATTTTTACTTCCCCTTTCCCTCAAAAGCTGGCATAGATTATCGCTATCGTTGGAGACACCTATTCAGCATGTAAACTTTGGATCTGGATTCACCTCTTGCTCTCTTCGTCATATGTTGTGAGGTTCTTTGGCACGGAGCCGCCACTTTGTGTCCCAGGGGCCACATGTCAGGGGAAGAAAAGAGATCACCTCTCACAGTGGGCAAAGTTTTAGTTGACTGGAGACATATGTTGAGGCAAAGCTGTCATTTTTTTCTCAAGTGGGCCAAGAGCATATGTAAATACTGGTACTACACATCCAATTTTGCACTTTGCAAGGAAAGAAGCAGCTTTGTAAACAGATACAGAGCACATACAATCTTTTACACCTTCATTTTGGTAGATGTATGTGCTTTTTTCTCAGTCTGGCTGCTCGTGGATGTTCTGCTCTGTGTTATTTTCTCATCTTGTATCACAAGTGAAGTATCTGGTCCTGTTCCCGTGCAAATGAATGTTAGACATCTCCTTGGCTTCCAAAGGGCAATGTCAAACCTAAATGAGGAAAAGGTAGAACGATGCTGGGATGAGACACTCCTAAAAGGCTCTTAAGTGATCCAGGAAGGAGCATTCATAAGTGCTCCTCTTCCCTCTGACACTAATGAGTCACTCCTTAATCACAAACTGCCTGTGCAGAGCACTACCCTCCTGACACAAGAGCAAGCTTCACCTCTACGGACCTTTAAAATAAGTCCTCTAGGCTTTCCTTCTTTTACAAGAGATAGCTGACCTCAGTGACCTTGCTCCTCTCCAAATAATGAGCTCATCCTATAGATGCGAGGGGATATAGTATTCCTTTCACTTCCTGTCTTAAACCCTGGTCTTAGCCTGAGCACGGGCTGCCCAGGGGATTGCTGTGCCTCCTGTCCCTCTTCCAGCACTGGCAAAGCTCCTGTCATGGGAAAAATGATCCTTTTAATTGGGTTGCACATCATTTTTGGGGCATATGAAGCACTTTTGAGATAAAGGGTACTGTCTAAATGGACATCCTTGTTATTAAATCAATAAATAATAACAGAGTTAGCTCCCTGCTGTCAGACATGTTAATTTTCACCTTTGTTGCCACAGGTACAATGTAGCATTATTTTACTGTTTCCTTCGTGCTCTCAATGGCTGAACACGTTATCGAAAATGATTCTGGTAGAAACTTTTATGTCGGCCAAACGTTTTTGGCGCTGGAGGGGCCTTGCAGAGTTGAAAAGGGAAACTTGCCTTCCTAATAACTCATAGCTGTTGTGGCTACTATGTAAATCTCTTTATCCAATCAATCAGACATGAAATAAAATACACTGACCTGATGTTTGGCTAGCATGTAAATTCCAAGTCACATGAGGCCTGGGGAATTATAGTGCAGAAGGAGGAGTTTTCATTCCCCATTTGTAAGCTGATATCTGCTGGGCTCATTAAAGGAAAATATTTTGGGGCCTGTGTCTTACAAGGTAAACTTGCTCTATTGTGCAGAAGAACACTCACTAAAATAGCTAACATGGATCATCTGATGACATTAGCTTTGTAAGTAATTTCCATGATGTCAAGGGTACACTGGAGATTAAAGGGGGATTAAGGCCTACTTGCACAGTCAAAGCATCACAGTAAATTGACTTGACTTGGCAGGCTGCACCTAAAGTTGGCAAGTTTTCACTAACTAATCATATAAAATCCAGGTTTGTGGTGTTAGTTAGACTACACGTTCACAGAGGCCAGGAAACGTTAAGCTTTCAAGGTGGGAGGTTTTGGGAGCTGAAGGAGGAAAAGGGAGGGGAGACTGTCAAGGAGACTTTTGCAATGTCAAGGTGCCAAAAGGTGCTAAGTAAAATAATGACCCAGTTTTACCGGAGAAGGCTCTGCCTTTCAAGAGGAAGCTGGTTTGATTTCTACCCAAAGGGCTTTTCCTCCAGCAAAGTTTATTTTTTCCCTCCCTCTCTCTGTCACAAAATGCAATCTCCTCTTAAAGGATCAGACCCTGCACAGGAACTTCACTGAATAAAGATGAGTTTATATTTTAAAAAGGAAACAGCTGGATTGCAAAAGCAAGGGAGGTAGGCAGCTCTTGTTTCATTAGCTAAGGGAAACTCAGGGCCCCAGAGGAGAACAACTGGGAGAGCAGCCATGACAGAGAGAAAAAAAAGAAAAAAGGAAACAGAAGATCATAAGAACTAATAATGAAAAATGGAAAGTGAGAATGAGCCAAGAAAAACAGGCAATAAATAGATTAAAAAAAAAATAATAATTGTGGGGGGAACAGAAATGTGAAGTGACCAAGCAGGAAAAGAGCAGCACAGAGGCTATGGATTTTCTGGAAATGAAATAAATTTTGAAAATTCTCAAGAACCTGATGAAAAACTGGAAGTGTCTCATGACTGATCTCTTGATCTCCAAACTGGTGGCCAGTTCGATATGAAAAAGAAGGAGGAGTACTGTGTGTTAATTGCCCAGCAATTTGTTTGCTTCTTCCACTGGAAAAAACAGAGTGAGTTTAGCTGGGCAAGACAGTCCAGGCTCCATCCATGCTGATGAATTAGGGTCCTCTAAGAGCAGCTTATAAAAAAATGTATCTCACGATTGTTTAGAGGGATCCAGTCAACTGTTTATCTGTGCAGTAATCACTGAATGATGAGTTGGAGGTAACCTGGGTGTGGGACTGTGCATAGCGGGAGTCTCTGAATGGTTTCAGATGAGGCAAGAGTAGAGATTGAAGGAAGAGGGGGCTAGGAAGAAAACCAGATACTAGTCTGTCCTTCGTCTTGAAATCTGTTCATTGTGATAAAATATATAAACATGGCCAAGACTTCATAGTCCAAAAGAGAAAAGATTTTTTTCAGCTGCCCTTCAATTAGATCCATAATAATCCTGCAGCTTTATATGGTTTACAGACGACACTTTGCCCAGCAGAAATGGTGCTATTCTTTAAATTGTGCTGTGCTCATTAGGTTTTAATAGGAGCAGTTGTTTAAAGGGTGGGTGGGGGCAGGAGGGGGAATGCACTTGGTGATGCATAGTGGAATGTACATTAATCTTGTTAATGACAACACAGTTAATGGCTGGCAAAACATTACTTTTGAATTAACCTTTCTCTTGTGCAGGCTATACTTGAGAAACAGAGCCAGGACACCGAAGATACAAGGAAAGTACATGAAGACAGGGATACAGGATTTCCTATGATTTTATGTTGTTCTTAATTAGGAAGCATATTGGCAGCAAATGCTAACATGTGTTGGGATGTTTAGCTGTAGCCAAATAAATGTTTTCTATTACAACTCTGAATTCTTTGCCTAGCCAGAGCCCATGCTGTTCTGTTCATGTCTTACAAAATCCCTTTATAAGTCATTTTGGGGGCCAATTTTCTGTTGGCTTATACAGCATAGTTACTTTGAACATATGCACTCAGACTCCAGAAGGGTCGTTGTCCTCACTTTTTTTTTTTTTTTTTAATTCTGATTTTTTTTTTGAGTGATAAATGGGGAAGCCCTTCTTATGAAATGCTTCTGTAAGGCAACTAAACAATAGCCTGTACTGAGCAGGCTCATTTAAAGCGAAAAAGTAGGGAATGGATATAACTGGTTTTCTCCAGTCACATGTTCACACATAGACTGAATGAATAATCCATAATGAATCATTTATCTGACATTTAATTTCTTTCCCCTGTTTATGAATGGTCTGCAAATACTCTGCTGGTTTTTGTTTTGTGTTTTGTGGTTGGGTTTTTTTTGTTCTGTTTGTCATTTCAAATTATTAGTTAAATAATTTCTTATCTGGCTTGTAGGTTATTTGAGAACAGTTTGCTATGAGTATTCACAATTTATAACTCCTGTTACTTCAGTGATGTGAACACTTAACTGCAGTCTGACCTGAGTAGTGCAAGTTTTTCTTGTGCCAATGGAAATTTAGGGTTTTCCCTTCACAAATATCCTGCTACATTTAATTTAATTATTGTGTGAAATTTTTCTTGATGATCTAGCCACCTCTAGGTAGGAAATCTGACTAATGTCTTCCACCTCTGTGTTTGAGTCAAGACAGATTCTAGTAGAATAAGTAACTAGGGTCAACTTATTCTAGTAGAAGTTGAAACTTTAAGCTGGTTATCAGACAGTACAGTCCCCATGTATCATCATAAGGTATGGCTCCTGCTTGCATAAACCCAAGCAGAAAAATTGTCACGGAGGGCAGATTTAAATGAGAAGGGAATTTAACACAACCTTTTGAGTTGCTGCATCAGCCTTCTCCAGGCACAGTGCTTGCTCTGGTGGATTCTGACATTGTGTTATCATGCACTCATGTAAGCAGGGACCTGATTACATCCTGCAAGGGGTGGAAGACCGTCAGTCCATAGGTACAGAAACTCTTGATTTCTCTTGAAGAACCAGAGTGGAACATGCTGAGTTTGGTTTACATCCATTTCATAATGTCTTTGCATCTTTCTATTCCAAACTGCTAAGTTACAAAGGTGAAGATAAGAAATATGTCTTCTTGTGAAGAGCCCTAGTGTGTCACTATCGAGGCAGTCAGCCTAATAAAGCCTTCAGCACTAAGGTGAAAGAAGAAGATGGAAAAGATTACCCTTGTGTTAATGACCCCTGTCTGGGTTCAGGACATCCTTCATCCTTTCTGAAAGAACAGAAACACTCCAGAAAGCTGGAACAACTCAACATATAAAAGCAGAGCTTCAGACGCCGCTAGTGGGTATAACTACTGGAGGACATAGATCACTTAGGTGGTTAAAGGTAATTCTGGCTAGAATGGAAAACATAGCAACTAGTCACTAAGCTTGTCTGTGAGTGGAGAACCCTCTTCTCCCTGCCTCAATGTCTGGTAGCAGAAGAGTGCTGGTGGTACATAGTGTAATGTTTTGAGCTGTGAGACAGTAACAATTGTTTTCACAGCTTTCTGTGAGTGATTTTTAAGGTTATGTGTATGAATTTGTACTCTAGGCTGATGAAGATATTTTTATTCAGACCATTTTGTAAATAATTCAAACTAACGAGTCTTAAATAAAGTATATAATTTATTATGAATGTATACTCCTGATGTTTACTAGTGCACTGTTTGGCTTCCATCATATTTTGATTCTAAGGTTTCATATTTTTTATGATCAGAAAGCCTTTTTCTTCCCTTAAATGTTCATGGGAAAAAAAAGGGAAAAAACCAGGAAAAAGTTATCTGCCATAGCTATTTTGCATGGACTCCCTTGCTGCTAGGGGGGGAAAGAAGGTGCTCAGGGACTGCCCATTAAGAAGCATGTATAAAAGACAATGAACAATGGAGCTAAAAATAACTCATAACCATATAAGTATAGCAGTTGTTCTGTGCTGCTGCATGTATCAATTTATGGTGAAAAGAAAGAAGGCAAATTGCAGTATTTAATTACTTGTGAATGTGATTAGTTGCTTGAAAACTTAAGGACCATATCATATCAAAATCCCATACCATATAAAGCAACTTGCTCTTAGTTTTCTTCTCAAATTGGACCCCATTAATCACTGTAAAAGTTTCAAGACCATTTGGCTGAAGAACTCTGATAACGGAAGGCTTTCAGGAGGTCATGCTCTCTGATTGGCATTCTTGACCTTCTGTTGTCTCAGGTTCTCATCTTCTGGCTTCACTCTGGCTGTGGCAACCTAGCTGTCTCTGGGCTAGGTTGCTCCATTACGCGTCTGAAATCCTCCATGGGCTCATGTTGCGTTGGACTAAGCTGTTCAGCAGAGCATGCAGGAAAGAGAAGTGGCACCGGTGGCTCAGTCGTGCCTTTAGAGTTCAGCTTCAAAGAAAGGTAGGGGTTCAGTGGGATGGTTGTGAACCAGCAGGGATTATAAGTAGACCTTTGGAGTCCAGGATGACATTTAAAGGCTTGAGGCCTGATGTAGAGCAAAGAAATGTCATTCTTTAGAAAAGTGGACCAGGATGGTTAGTAGGAAAGAATGTCAAAAGAGAGTTTATAGGCATCTCTTAAAGTTGAAGTAAATGTATTTCATTCCTTTGATATGAGCATGTTTCTTCTTGATTTACCTGTGAATGAACGTCACAAGAGCTAGAGTTGGTTAACAGATGCTTGGAATGACATGAGGGAAGCACAGAGACTGGGAGACCGGTTAACATTTGACGGAGGGCACATAACACGTAAACCTGCCTTATATTGGAATTAAATCATCCCATCTGATGTGTTGGGAGCTGGATCTCCACACTTGTTCTTGTGGCTCAGAGACACATTTGAACCCTTGAGTGGTTATTCACACCTAACCCTTTTTAGAATCACCCATTATTCTTATTAACAACAGCAAGCACTACCAAGAAGGAAAAAAAAATAATATCATTCTTTCTGCAAAAAGGTAAAAACATAATAGTGAATTAAAGTTCTAAATGATAGCACTGTTAACATAATGCCTTTTGTCTAGAATGAACTATAAAACACACATATATACAATGGAGAAAACCCTGTAAATGTGTAATGGACAAAAAATATATATATAATAAAACTGTTGAAAGAATGCATTTTCTCAGCACCAAGGCTATCCATAAAATTTTTACAGTTTTCCACTATATAACATTATCCTTCATAAAAAATGATATTTTAAAGCAAAAAGGTTGGCAAAAGAAACAATTGGTAGTTAACGGAAGGACGGGATTACAGCACTGTGCCTTTGCTGTGAACGGTGGAATAGAAAATGAAAAACATTTGGGGCATTATATGAAGCCCAGCAGTCATGCTCCATATGGTTTGAAGAGTTGAGCAATGCTTGACAAAGATTTTATGACTTCATTTTCTTAACATTGAATATTATTCCTTCAATCTAGGCCTCCCACCCCATTCCTTGTCTTAAATTCCTCCTGTTTTCAGACAAAGAAAACTGTTTTATTAGTGTATATCATTTATATTGAGTTTAATCACATCTCATTTAATACGCTGTTTTGTTACCAGCATGGCCTTTCTGAGGAATGTCCTGTAATCAAGGTATTGAGGCAAAATTGAGGTAATTTGGCGCCCAGATCATGCAACAACTTCCTATGTGACTTGATGCAAGTGATTTCATCTCTTTCTATTTCAGTTCCCCATCTGCAGAATGGAAAAAATAGTACTTCTGTATATCAGACATTACCATGATAAGTTTTAGGATAAATAGCTAGAGTAATCTGTATAAGAGGACAGGTCAATATTTCTGGATAATTGGATTTGGAGCACAGAACTTCCTCACTACCAAACCTGTGCTCAGAGAGTTCAAGAGGTTAAAATTTTATCTCCTAGCCTGCATCATGACTTTCAAAAACAAATATTGCTCCTCTCTGTCATAATATACAGATTGATTAGCCACTCATTCGTCAGTCTACCATCTACTGCTGTGTGTGCTGCCATCAGTGGAAGAAAGTTCACAGCCTTCCCCAGAAACGCACGTGGATTATCCTTATTTTTATTTGACTTTTAAATCATTAGGCACAGCTGGGGACTGTGCCAAGTTGTACATTCATAATGATGTGCACACTCATCTTGAGATGGGAATTCCTGCTGCAAAATATACACCATAAGAAGAAAGGATATTTGTGTCTCACCTTCAAAAAAAGGTTAGAAGGTTCATGGAGATCTCAGCATTGGTACACAATCCTCTACGTAAGAGAGAAGCAGCATGATTACTGTTACTACAGATGACCTAAACTGAAAACTTCAGTCCTAGATCCAACCTTTTTGAAAGTCAAAGTATTTGGATCTGCAGTCTTAGCTTGGATGAATCCCTAAAAAGGAGTTACTGTTGTCATTTATTACATCAATTCACATACTATGCAATACAAAATAGCTCTTTCCTGAAACACCACTTTTAATTTCATTTCTTTTACTTCACAGCAAAAGGCAGCATTCCTCTAACCCTCCTCCTGCTGTATCTGAGTGCATGCCCTCACATGTGGATTTCACATGCAGTGGTATTTCAGATGGCACATTCTGCATTAACTGGATAGAGTATCACTGGGGGTATGTTTTATCCCCTAGACTCAGTACACTGGGGAGCACTCAGCTGGTTAATATTTCATATGGATTCTTTTCTCTTTTCTTTCCAGCCATCTATGCAAACTTTAAGACAGCCGGTCTGGTTTTAGGAGGTGATTTCCTTGCTGTGGATTAAAGATCCATTTGTGAGTCACTCTTCAGGCACTTCAGAAGAGTAGATTTCAGACCTGAAAGAATGTATTGCAAACAGAATAATGTGTTTTCAAAATTAGCTCATGTACCAAATTATATATTTACTTAATACACCTTAATGGCTTTTGAAGAAGCCATTAGGCTCTATTGCGTAAATAGTATGTATACCAAAATATGTATTTAACCTAGATAGGGCAGTTTCCCATTGTTGGTTTTCCTTCCTTCTTTACAGAGTTTTATCTTCATGGCCTTTTTAAAGTCTATTATTCTTGAAGAATTTATCCTCCAGGAGATTGTTTCGGACAGTGGCAGCTGTGAGGGCATGGAGGAGAGGGAGTTCCTGAGTTCTAATGTGTAGCAAGGAGGGACAGCTGTCAGAATGGCTAATAGGACTTTTCAGATTTTGGAGTGGGGAAGGGAGAAATTAAAATATTGTTCTTAAAGGGAAGGGAATATTCTCTTAAAGGGAAGAATCCTACAGGGCTCCTTGTCCTCACCCTAGCTTAGGGAACAGGAGTGGGCTCCTGCATAAGACAACTTTGCGTTTTCACATTGGGCTGTGAACAGTCCTACACATCCATGAAAGAGGTGTGCAGAAGAGAAAGAGCCCCTCTTCTGCTCCCAGCACCGAGGTGCAGGACCTGCTGATGCTGGAGGCAGACTGCTGTGGTGAGACCCTTGGAGGGCTCCTGGTGCTCCTAACCCCTTAGGGTCAGGGTACAGCCTGATGCTGCCAGCCTGGCAGTTCAAAGGGGTCTTAAATTGTGTTGGGATTTCAGGCAAAGAACCTAAGCTTCCTATTTGGTTCTCCATCCACGTATAAATATGGAGAACTGGGATAATGATCCTTGACGGTGGCTTTACTTGATCAAGTGATTCAATTCTCATCTCATGATGAGTGTGCACATAATTATGAATGTACAACTTGGCTCAATCCCCAGCTGTGCCTAATGATTTAAATCAAGTAAATCACTTGATCAAGTAAATCAAGGGGATCACTTGATTGGAATGGAATTAGTTTTCAGAATATTAGATGTGAGAGGGCTACTAAACCGGTTGGAACTGGTGGGAAACAAGTGGGGAAATAAGTACAAAAAGCCAAAATCACTGTGTTTCACTGTTTAACTGCTACCTCCTGTGACTGGCACAACGAGTAAACTGTATATCTGCTAACATTACAGGTGTGCTCACAGCTAGCTCATAATGGAAAAAAATCTGTAAATAACTGCTCAGTTACGGCAAATGCCAAAAATTAATCCACGTTATTCACAGGTGATTCCATCAATCCTAGCCATGTTCATCAGTTTGGAAATAACAACAAACCCACATCAAAATTCCAGAAAAAGATATTATCTTGCTCAGGAAATGCAATGAGAACTAGCAGCTAAGTGCTAAAAATAGGAGTGTTGTATGAAGCCTTGTAACTTTAGCATATAGTCATGAAGTGCAGAATGAGAGAGAGAGTGGAAGCCATTCCCAGCACCGGGCAAGAAAGAAAAGTGAAGGACACACAGGGGTAACCAGTATGAGGGGAGAAGAAAAGTTTCCTAAGTTTTAATGGAACTTCTTATAGACTTACGTGTTTTTGTGGGCTCTGGAAAGTTCCTGTCTATATTAATCAGTCTATTAAACAAACACTTCCGCAAACAGTCTGTGCAAACTCCTCAAGTTGGTTCATCAGGGCCAATGTGCAGGATGGAAGGGGACAAGAAGACGTATCGGTCTTAAGAAACTTGTTAGCTACAAGTGCAATCAACATAACGAAAATGAATTCAGCATTACGAATCTCTGATATGAATTGCTGTCCTGCAAAAATCTCTTTTTAGCAGCCCCCTTGCCTATGTGACTTCAGGCAGCTATCTCCAGTTAAAACAGGTTTTGGACATACTTGGAATTGCCTTGACTTGATTTCTAGAAGAAACCAAATTAATTCCAAATTTAAAGTAGGAAGGAGAAAAAAAGGATAATAATACTAGTAATAATAATAATAGTAGTCCTGAAGAACTGGACTAGTGCTAGTAGGTCCATTAATGATGCAGTTTTCCATTATTAACTTGAATGCATGTATGAACAGAGAGGTATACCAGAAATTATTTTGTGCAAATGCATCCAAGCAATGTTATCAACTGCAGACCAAAAATGCAACTGGAGCTGTATTGTTCTTTTTCATTGACTTTTTGTTGACCACAGGAAAAACTGGTTTTAAAGTACAACACAGTAACACAGTCTAAAGCAGTGAAAAACTTGTAGAGCCAGTTTGTTGTAAGGGTGTGCTGACTTGTGACCCAGACAAGATGGTGGTTTTAAAATAAAATTGAAACAAAGGAGTTCTGTTGTGCTTTTTATGTATTCCGTCTAGGAAATCATAGTCTGTCTCCTCCAGTCTTGTGCTACAGATCTTCCTCCCACCTCTATTCTCACCTACTGTGCCCTGCTTTCTCCTCTTTTATTCATGATCTTTGTACTTTGCCGTTTCCCTTGGTAGTGACCATCCCATCCCTTCCGAGATACCTTGGACTGTACATTTTTCCCATTTAACTTATTCTTACTCTGTTTAATAAAATGGTTCAAAATTTTTTTTCCCATTCAGTTATGAACTTTAAAAAATAATTTGGGTTTTTATGCCAAATTACTTTTTTTTTTTGTGAAAGCCTATAGAAGGCTAATTTTATATATATTTACAATGTTTTCTGATTTATAGGATTATCACCCTGAAAGAGTTTTAGATATGTTTATGGATGATATAAGGTTTCCAAATGACACATGGAAAGGTTCTCTTTGAAAATCAAAGTAAAAAGTATTTCCTGAAGTTATTTGCAAAACTTGACCAGAACTACGAAAAGTATGGCTATGCCCCTTTTGTTCCCTGTGAAATGGTATTTTTATTTTTGGTGTTGGGGGAAGAAAGAGACAAACTGAGCTGTTTGATGGTTTAGATTAGACACCATTTACAGGATAGAGTTTTGGTACTTCATAAAGTTTCTATCACAATGACACACTTTATTAATCTGTAGCTGCTCCCTTAAAAAAAACAGGCAGTTTGCATCTTTGTTTTTGTTTTTTTTTTTTTTTTTTCTCAGGTACTGGGAAATTATTCATTCCTGGTGTTCCATCAGGCATGTCAAAGACAAATATTTCTATGTGCATCTGTATTTGGGCCACCCATCCTGAATCTGTAGCTCAGCTTTTCATGCCAGAAGTCTCCTGCATTAAATTTCATGCTGCATTTTCTCTGGGTTACTTACAGGTGCTGTTTTTCTTGTTTTTATTAAAAGGCTAAAGCTGAATTGTGTTCATAATAAAAAGCATTTTTTTATAGGACCTGTTGGCCACTCTAAGATAGAAGTCCATCGTGTCAGAGAAGAGGTGCAGTTTTGTCTTCACTAAAAGGTTGTGCCTTCAGTTGTAAGAGATTTGCCTGCAGAGCTCCTGGCAGATTAGTGATTGATAATCTGACATATTTCTGTGTTTACAAGTTTCTAAAGTTCTGCTCATGGTAAGTTTTAGAGACATCACATGTTTTCATACATGTTCAAAGAAATTAGGTGGCTTCCAATCATATACATGTGGATATGTGTAGTTCAAGAGAAAAATGGGTACTGTTTGGAAATACTGTTCCTTAAATATTCATACATACGTGGTAAAATGCTTAGACTGTATAACTTTAATTGAAAGTATTTATCTGATTCTGATTTCAACAGATGTCTGAACAATGCCCCCCCCTCCCCGTAACAAAGCATCAGCCTGCTTCCAGACTTCCCATGCTGAAGTTTTTATGGTGGTCAGTGGTAACATGTATCTATTTTTCTCTCATACTTTTATAAAAACTACCTAACTTTTTAAAAATACTTCTTTTTCCCTTATGTAGTTTAATCCTGTCTTCTCTGTACTGGCTGATTTTCAGTTGAGTGTTGAAGATAGTTACTTTTTCACGCTGAGGACACCTGTTTTTTAACTCTATGTATCAGTTTAAGGAAACCGGGGGAAAAAATACAGCAAAACATTTGGATCCATCTGGTTGGATGTGGGAATGTTGTGATCATCTGGACAAGATGGCAACCACCATCAATTAATTTGGAAAATAGTAGATTTGCCCCTGCTCTAGCTCTTTCTGGATGATCCAGAGGTTTTTCTTTGCCTAATGATATGCTTGGTCATCCTTCTCCAGCTCTGTCTTTCTTCCCTCTCTCCATCACCACTGGAGGGGACTTTCCTCTCCTCCAGCAGTAGCAGCCCTTCCACTGCTCTCACTACTTGCCATGCTCTCCTCTAAGCATCTTTCCACAGGGGATTCACAAATCCTGTTGTTTTACGTCATATTGTCATTGCAACCACAGGCATGTGCCTGCATATGTCCCCTAGCAGGAGAGAGAAATGCGCTTCCTCGTGCCTGTGCTCTCAACATGTGCGATCTGCTCCCTTCCCCCAGCCTCTCCCAGCCACATGCATCCTGCCTGCTGGGGCTGTGCCTGCTGCAAGGCTCCAACCAAAGCTGCCTCTGTCTTGGCAACGAGCGTGGAAAGGAAATGGGATTGTGCAAGTGGGGAAGTGAGCCACGTGGGTGCATGCAAGAAGAGGGAGTCTGAGAGGTGCAGGGTAGCAAACTTGCCTCTGCCTCCACATTGATGCTGCTTTTAAGCAGAATGCAGCTCAACGTGCAACTATCCCCTTAGCAAAGGGACTGGGCTGTCTCTGTGGTCACTGGTGTCGAAAATGCTATGTTAGGTCTAAACCAAAAATATTGCCTTAGGCTCCATTTCATAGTCAAACCTGATTTAATAGGGCACATATAGCATCCCATAGCAAGATGAAGGGAGCTGCCAAAACACTACTGCAGTCAGTGTATCATACTCCATGACGGCTGGGCAACGGCTGGAAACTTGCTCAGTACCGCTCTGTGTCGTTTGACGCTATATACTTCCATATCTGGCCCATACGCACATGCTGAAATTCCTGAGCATGTGCGTAAAGTTAAGTACTTAAATGCTTTGCTGAATAAGAATTGACTGAACATGTGCTTAAGTATCCTGCTGAATTACAGCATTAATCAGTTTTACAACTGACAAAATCACTGCCCCAGAAAAATATTCTCCAATTAGAATGAGTGGGATTATTTCTTTCATTTGTGTGAAATAAGTGTGTTCCCAGTTGTATTGAACGTGTTCTATTTTCTGTGATATTAGAAATCATTTTCCATAAGATTTCATATTGCTCAAGAGAAAAGTTGAGAGATTTTGGAGTTGATCTGGTCCCTGGATTTGGGTTTATATTAAGAAAACATTGTAAGAAATGATGTAATGGGCCAAAAATATGCACTTGCTTTTTTTCATTGACTTCACCTAAGGGCAGAACTCAGGCCAGGGTGTATGTTCATTAATCCTCTCTTGTGGAAGCTACCTCTTTCCATATGTGATTTTAATTTGTTTGTAGACACTGAATGTAGTTTTTCATATGGTAGAGTGCTCCTTTTTCTTCCTTATTTCCTTCACAGTCTTTTCATAATAGAGTTCAGAACCAGAAAAAAAGAAAAGAAAAAAAACCCCAAACCATCAAACCAACCCCCTTTATATAAGCAGCCATTTTAATAGATAATAATGGTAATTTTTCTGCTCTGCTAATGATGATAATATTGATATTTATCAATAACAGATAGCATGCAAGTGCCAGGATGAATAGAGTGTTTTGCACAGTGGGGTTTTATATCTATATATGAAAGACTGTGCAGTAAAGGCTGCTAGCAGGCAGGTGAGGGAAGCTGAGCAAAGAATTGCCTCACAGCAGAGAGCCTGGTAACAGCAGAGGGGAAATTTAGTCCAACGCAAAAGCAGAAATAATCCCTGCAGTAAAAAAGCTGCAGAATCTGTAATCTCAATATCCAGCCCAACAAAGACCATGCATCTCGGGGCTCAGCTAAGTGAGCTCTCCCTGGAAATGGTGTGGGGCTCACTGCAGATAATTTGGGAGTGGGGAGGTCCAAGGAAAGCCTGCCGGTCATTGGAGCTAAACCTAGGCAGCCTGGATAGTTCCAACGCGCTGTTTAGGCTGCTATGCAATCCCTTTGGTGTTCAGTGTGTTTTATTTTATTAAGTCTGCAAAAGGGACTTTGAGAGGCGTTATCTTCAGGAGATAAATTTACAGCTGCTTTTCTTCCTATATTATGTTTACATTTTGAACCTGTGTGCCTGCATATTACCTGTTGGTAAAGCTGACTCTGTAATTATTGATCTTGAGGCTTATGATTGTTCACCAGACAAAGGGAAGGGGGAGAGGGAAGGGTGAGCACAGAACAACCAGCTTTTCCAAGACCTTCAGAGGTGACTCACACAGAAGCATATGGCCCAAATACTCTGCTGGAGCAAAGTACTATATCTACAGTGACAGCCCATGAGGTTGTTTACTGAGGCCAATTTAGGATGTGACCTTTGAGTTTCATTGCAGCAAATTACTTGAGGTACAGCGAGAAACATTTCTAAGGTGTGTCATGCTCACTTTCAGAGGCCCTGGATGGAATAGGGGCCTGGTTATGGACCGACCATCTGAACATATCTAGGTGCTAAATGTAGGCATAAAGGTGACTGGAGAGAGCTTAGGTGCACGCACTCAGCATCGCGCATGGGTCTGACTTGGAGCATGGCCCCAAACCAGATCTGGATATGGACAAGTTCAGGAACTTCCCTAGATGCCACATGCATTCAGCTCCACTGCTTAATCACAGGATCACAGTTTGTTATGCTTATAGTCACTACCAGATCCAAAGGAGACAATATTACCTTTTTAAACAAAACAATAAAGCAATAAACAAACAATAAAACCAACACTCCAGATGTCTTTCCTATGTTAGATAACATAAAACTAAAGAACAGCCACATACATGCACTTTGTTCTATTTATTGTTTTAGTATCAGCTACAAAATGTTTCTATATTAGTGTCCACACTAGAAAAATCCCAACTCTTTGAATCACAGTCATTTGTATATTTTATTTTCTTAGGCCTGAATGTATTTCCTAAATAACACAAAAAAGCTTTTAATTTGCAATAGTTTTTACTTGAATTTTCAGCAGCAATGCCAACATGTGCATTCCCCCCCATGTTTCCATGTTTCGTGTTACAGAGTCTGTGCAAGAGACTTTGAGAGGTGTTATCTTTGATACAGGAATTTATGGCCATTTTCCTATCTACCGTATGTTTACATTTTGAATCTGTGTTGAACATTTGTTATACTCACTTGTTGTGCCTTGTCTTAAATTAGATCATAAACATTTTGAGGCAGGGACCATGTCTTCCTGTATATTGTTTGTTTATTTAGGCCCTACTGTTATGGATGTGGAACTGACTAGGGGTGACTGCAATAATAAAAATAATACTGCTAGTAATTATTTTGTCCTGATAAAGAAACATACAACTCCTGTTATCAGAACATATCAGAGACTAGGGTGCTTAAAAAAGATTGTAGAATAGTAATCATCTTTGCAAATGCTTTGAACCCAAGTGTTAAGAGAAGGAAGGGGAGAAGAGTTATGTTTTATGGAGAGCCCTGGCAAAACCATTCCCAAAGTTGCTGATATCCAAATATTACCTATAGACTTGCATGTGCATCTAACAAACATTTTGAGCAATTACCCCTAATTGCCCTCTTCTAATATTCTGATAAGCAGAAAAATCTTCACTATAAGAACACACGGCTTGTAAATGAAAGGGATGAAAGCTCGTGAAAGGACGGAGGCAGACCATACGTCATCCCACACCTAGGCACAACGGGATGCATTAAGGAAGCATTTATGGAGAGGCATTCCATCAAGTCAAGGTGTCAGAGGACATATGGTCTCTTTCACCATTAACTCAGTGAATTTCCATACCTTTCCACTGGTCCATATTAATCTCACTTTGTGATGGTCAGCTTTGTTTGATATCATTGAGGCTTTGCTCCGAGAATACCCAATATGCACATGCAAAATTCATGAAAGTAAGTAACTAAAAATCACCTCTTCGTGCCCGTGTTTTGCAAAAAAGAAATTAAAAAAAATAATTGGGTCAAACAGAAATGTTTTCAGTAATCAAGACAGAAATTAAGAAATATAGGTATGAATACTTAGGTTTATCAATATAGATACCGGCTTTGACCCTGCTTCCTGACTAGAAAAAGTTGTTAGTATATGTCTTTGAAATACAGTGTAGCATATTGGTACCAATTTGTTTGGCGCGTGAAGGTGTACCCATCCATCTTAGCCATTAGTCGTGATCCCAGAGATATCACTGGGATGCTGGTAATTGCTAATAAAATGCACATGTAGAGATGCTTATGATAAACATTGTGGAAGGAGTTGGTAGAGCCACTAGGTAAGGGTGACAAAGTTAAATCTTACTTTTAGCTCTTCTAAAACCAGATATGCTTATCTCTTTGATCTCCTCAGTTGGCTTTGGGGACCTATGGGAGAGGCTGAAGCAGGGGGGAGTCTTCCTCCTTTTTTGGGGCTTCTTTGTGCTCTGTGGATATCTGTAGAATGTCTGAATTTAGGTAGAGGAATATCTGCTAATCCTAAACGCAAAGCTACATTTCTCTCTCTGTGGATCTTTTGTCGTCTCAGAAGATATCACACAGACACCTTCATCATCAAAAAGATGCTGAAAAATAGTTCATACACATATGATCAGGCTAACTAAAAGTTATTATTATTATTTTTTAAGATGGACTCTGTTTTTATTTTTGGCATTTCTTCAGCTAAGCAATTATTGTAGCCCAAAATCTCTGCAACTTCTGTCAGGGAAAACTTGAATGCAATGACATTGTGTTCTTACAAATAATTGAAATAATACTAAAAATTCCAAGAAGCCCTAATGCTGGGGGGAAGAAGGAAAGAATTTGTGAAAGTGCTAGGTGGGAATAAGAAAGCTTTTAAGACAATCATTATAATAATACCATCATAATAATGCCTTTATCTTGAGGGAAAAAAAACCCAAGAAAAATCATCAGCCAAGCAACCACCACTAAACCTGGGACTAAAACAATCTCTCTGAATTTTCAATTATCATAAAACACTGGTGTTTTCTGAGAATAATAATAAAAAAACCCCACAAAAATATATGTCTTGATTTTATCATGACATCTTGTTTTCCACAATACCTTTCTCCTGTCCCAGAGACTTCACCCAGGCTCTGTGAAAAGTCTCCTCAGTCAGAGTGCTTTACACATTTGTATTGACGAAATATTGCTACGTTTAGAAGTTTTTAAATTCAAGGGTCTTTTAATGAATGTTTAGAAGCACTGATAGAGTAGAAAAACTCCCTGCACACACCTGTTTCATTACATTTTCCCGCAGAGAAAATGCTGTCCTGTCAAACTGCTGTATACTTCCTAGCCCTCCAGTATAGTCTGTGTATGTACATACGTGTGTGTTTAATATACGTAAAATCCCTTGTTTGCACAAAGAATATTGTTATTCCCTGTACATTTTATCTGATTCTTAGCATGAAAAAAAACAACCAACAACGTAGTGGACTGAAATTTAGAATGAAAAGCCAGACGAGTGTAGACCCTTTACTTAGCCTAGATCCTAATGATACACTGTCCAGCGTTTTAGAATATATGCATTCAGAAAATCAAGTTATTAGAGAAAAATTCTCCATCCTGAAAAACAGGCTTATCACTGAATCAGGAATTGCCAGTAATGTCTCCTTTGGGATGCTTGTTTTTAAATTGGCTTTTGGGAGGCTTTTATGACTGCATCCACATCAGTGCTGTGATTCACAGCAGTGATGCAGTTTTGAAGCAAATCCCCCAGACTGTCCCATTTACCATGCAGTGGTTCAGTTCGCAGAGTGGTTTTGCAGCACATAAGCTGGATTCTGTTTGGAGAAAACTAAACTGGAGGCTTTGATCCAGGCATGTGCCAAATGTTCTCCAACTCCTATTACAGGAATAAGAGGCCAAACCAATGACTAGACCTCCAGAAAGCTTGGAATCAAACTGGGATATTTCTGTTCAGGGATCCGGACTAAATCAAGTTCAAAACAATCCTGTGTCTTTACCTCCCCTGTAGGGGAGATAAAGAAGCTTCAGTACTAACAGCTCCAACCTATTGATCTGCTCCTGTGGCCACAACTGCCTTGAGAAAGTAGATGTAGCCTATGACATCTTGAAAGTATTCCAGATTTTACAAATGTTTTCTGTGTTATGTTAGTTGTTTTTCACTTCTCTGTTGCTTGGATCTGGTGCAAATATTCTTAAATGAATTTTAAATGATCTGAGCTTGTGCCCATTTTTTGTTGCAAAATTTAAGCTCAACCTATTCTTTTTTCCTCCAAAGATCATACTGCACTGTGAAGCCATTTGTATGATTTCAGAAATTTTTTTTCATCTTCATTGGAATTGCTGTTTATGGAGATGTTTAAGAAGATGATATACATTCCTCATCTCAAAAAGGGTGAAAGGAAATTGCAAGAACTGTAAGTTTTTCACAACATTTTTGTCCTCAGATTTTCAAAGCTGTCTAATATTGCCTTACTATTGAAAATATCCAACTCCCAAGCCTATGTTATGCCAGTGGGCACCAAAGATTATGATCAAGTACAAGCAGGTTGTGATATTTCTAGGTTTTGGTGGAACATGTTTGCTTTACAGGTTATTTAAATTGTGATTTTTAATTTAGATATTAATCTCTTTTGTAGGTTTTTCCTTATGTGCTTGGCCTCATTAACCCATCTGTTTGACCTGCATCATTCTCATGTTGACAAAGATAGGCGTTATGAACCTTAAAATGTCATAAACACCTCTAAAATGTGACCCTACTTGCAAGCAATGGGGAAGGTTTGACAGCATTACACCAGTCATCTGATAAGCTCAGGTCAAAAGTCTCCCAATTGCTTGCCTTTTGTTTGGGTGTCAAAGAGGCAAAAGCTTTTCATGTTTTTAATAAGCAAATTAATGAAATACTTACAGTACATTGCATACATTAACTCTTAGGTAGCTGGTTTACTTCTGGGGCCATCTTTCCAAAGGTCAGAGGCCATAAAAGCAGTTTCAGTTTTCCAGGAAACAAAGAGGACAGTATATTTCAGTAATCCTTTCCTGCATGTAGTTAAGATTCCCCTTTTTTTTTTTTCACTTTGGCTTACTTTCTAGAGGCATAGTAACACTTGCCAGCTAAGCCAGATGTAGCATTTCAACCAAAAAAATGCACCGGATGCACGTTCCAAGTTTGCCAATGGCTATGCATGAGGCTGGAATGTCAGAGCAGGAGCGGCGGATTAGGAAGATTGTGTTCGTGTTACTCAAAGCAGGAGCCCAGAAAATGTCTCTGGAATTTCACTCTTTCAGCCACTTTTTCTTCATAGATATAAAACATTTGTTTGGTAACATTTTCATGCTCCTTACAATGGCTCACTATAGTGTTGCTTACATTTTCAAGGTATTAATGAATTAGTCTTCATATATATGCTCCACAGGAATTTAGAAAGCGTGATTTTTCTTTCTTTAATAAAGAAAATAAAGAAAAGAGACTTTTGCTTACCTAAGATGACATTAATACAATGGCAAGCTATTTTTATGTCTCCTGTTTCCTCTCTTCTTCAGATAAATCTATGGTTTCTTAATTTTTCTAAGCAAAACCTAATTTCATGTAAAATCAGTATTAATAATGCACTTTTGGCTGTGAAAGATCATCTACCTGTTACTCTTCTGTGGGGTCAGATGACCCAGTATAACTGTGAGGGAAGAAGTTTAGCTTCATCTTATTTACTGCTACTGGGTGATGGCTTTTCTAGCTTGCATTTTATACTAATTTAAACCATTATTTGGCATCTACTATCTAATACTTCCCAGTTTTCATCCTCAGCCACAAAAGCATGCTGCACCTATAGGTAAGCTCCTCCACACTCCCTTTGCAGGTAGGGAAACCAAGGACAAGAAGTTAATTGAAAAGCCAGGGAAATATGCCTCCTGCTTGGACCTTTAGCAGAGAGACTTTCATTGACTTCCAAACTAGACACAGAAACGTGAACTTCTGTCTCCTAAGGTGATTCACAGTCTTCACGTTAGCATAACATCAGTAGATGTTACATGAGTAGATGACCAAACCCTTGTCATTTCAAGTTTATGTTTTTGCCTGTCTGGAAATGCTTCTTAGATAGTCTCTGGTGCTTTAATTCTAGAATCAAATTGTTGCATGCTATAAATGTAGTTCAGGATGTGTTTTACTGAAATTCATTGGATGCCGTGAATTTCTATGAGGTAGGTTGCTGGAAGTAATCAAAGCTACTGAAACAAATTGACTTCTCAGACCTGTGGTCAGGGTAGAAAATCAGCTCTTCTATTAAGCACACTACTGAGAAGAAGAAAAAGGTTAAGTCAATAGAATATTCAAGGAGAAGGGGGAAGGTACTCATTCTTTCATGTGACTGAAATTCTGTAAGCATCTTTAAATGATGCTCAATGATTTCATTTCATACAGGTTTCACTCTTGACATCCAAACCAACAACCACAGACTGTTTCTCTTGCAGACTTAAGTAACTAGTGCCTGGACTGTTAAACATACAGCAAAACCCCATAAAATGAGACAAGAAGCTGTAAAACACTGGCTAGAATAAGCTCTTCCTGCAGCGGGCTGTGGAATCCAGGCTAAACTGAAGCCTGCATTTTGGGAAATATCTTCCTTTAGCCCAGGTCAGGCTAAAGTGCTTTGTTCTCTAAGGTTCCACCCACACTCCGTGAACGAATGTTCCACAATTTACCAGGGAACAGATATTTAAGTTACATAAAAGACATAAGAAATACAACCATGAGATGATTTTATCCCCTTTGCACTGGTTGGACTGCTTTCATTCTAAAATGAAATAAAAAATGTGGGGAAAACTGCCTTATTAACAAAAGCTATTAAAGTAATCTAAACATCACATTAAGCTTTGCTTGCGCAGCAGTAGACACAATAAGAAACACATATTACAGTCATTTAGATGCAAGATAATTTACTATTTTTAAGATCTTATAGCATCCTTTTCCAAATTCTTTTCTTTTACTCTTTGCTGTTTCTGAATATTTTGTTGCTTCCCCAGCACTGTCTGCTGAGGAAAGTTTTTTAGCTGGAAAACCTTTCTCAGAGTACATGTCAATTCTTTGCTATCAAACTGGGTGGTCATGTCAGTGGGGATCTTACAAGTGTTTATCCTAAGCCTGGTTTGTTCAATATTCACTAACCTCTAGGACTGTGCAATAGAGCATGCCCTTATCAAGTTTGCAGATGGCACCGAGCTGCCAGGGTGCGAACACCTTTGGAGCAGGATTAGAATTCAAAATGATTCTATTAAATTGGAGATGTGACCTGCAATTCAATAAAGACAGCTTGAACGTACTACAATAAAAAGGGGGTGTTCTGCAGAAGGGAATCAAGGGGTTAGAGCTGGTCCACAGACTGAGTATAAGTCAACAGTATGATGCTATTGCATCCTGAGACGGCTGCAGTTTTGAAGTCCAGCATTACACACCGCACTTCAAGATGCAGACATATCAGAAAGAGTCCAGAGGACAGCAACCAAAATGATGAGAGGTTTAGAAAAAGTGACCTATGAGGAAAGGTTGAAAGAACTTGGTTTGTTTAGTCTAGGAAAGAGAAGACTGAGGAGGTACATGATAACAGACTTCAAATATTTAAATGGTTGTTATAAAGAGGAAGGAGATCAATTATTCATGTCCACTAAGAATTGGACAAGAAATTAGGCATGGCTTTAATTTGCAAGAGGAGGATTCCAGTTAGAAAGCTTTCTGACTATGCTGGAGCACATTAGCAGCTTCCACAGCCTCCCTGGGTATTAAAGGTTTATAAGAGTGGGTTGAACAGACTTTCTGAGGGATGGTTTAGATCTGCTTTTGCCTCAAAGCACTGTTTAGGACAACAACTTCTTAAAGCCTTTCCTGGCCTAACTCCTATAGTTGTAATACAGATTTGTAATGTACGCATCCCTATGTGATTATGCAAGTGCTAAATTATTACCTGAAAGCATACTGGTTCTTTACTTACCTCTCCAGGTACGTGATGCAGTGATAGTGAGGAAATATCTGCTATTTGCTAAAAGAAAATTGCTCAAGAGTTTTAAAAAACTTTTCTTTAAATGCAACGGTGGAAAATCAGAACTTATACCTGACCTCCTCTGACAGCTGCTATAGCCCTTGTAAAGGGATTAACAACCTGGACATAAAACAAAAGTTATTGCCAGTTATTAAGGTGGGATGTTGCTCAGCACAATTAGGCCACGTCACAAGTCTGTGTGGGGCTATGCCTGAGTGGAGAATTACAGAGAAAAATGATGATTTTCAGATCTCTGTGAAGAAGCCCTGATGCTGTGGTGAAGGGGAGGCTAAGGAGGGTTTGGAAACATCCTGAGAGAAACTGGAGGCCACCGATGCTGGGGTATGAAACTGTGCACCAGACATGTGCCTGACACTGAAAGGGTCCCCCCTAAAAAACACTGCACAGACCCTATGATTTCTTCTTTTTTTTTTTGTACTATCTACATTATATATAAATATATATGTCCTCGTGGGATCCTTTAGGTCTGCAAAATGTGTCTGTATGATGCAGCACAGTGATCAATAAGAAAAGCTGAGTCCTGACCCTGGCAGAGTTTCTGACTCTGAACATTTCAGACGACGCCTCCCAGCCCAGACAAGATCTTCTTCTCTGCTGAGTAAGGAGGTGCTTTGGTAGCTTGATTCTACAAATCAGTATTTAGCAACTTTCACTCTTCAGAGATGCATGAAAGAGACAAAATGATGATTATGCTACATGAAAGGTATAAAGAAATAAAACCATTGTTATATTATGGGTTATTTTTCATAGCAATTTGCAGGCGAGCCTATGTGTTTCAATTATAAAAGAATGAGTTAGCTTATAATATGCTAAGTTCTTTTTATTAGTTGATTAATTTTTCACTTAAATTCTAAAAAAGTCATTATTTCTTCATGTTTAAGCTTTCACTTCTACCGCCTTCTTTTGTAGTGCTTTTCTTAATTACCTGTGGTAATTTGCATCAGCAAGAAACTAAGAATGCTTTGCATGTCTTTAGTGTCTTCCCTCCTCTTTAGCTATTGATGTAGTTACAGAGAGAGCTCAGCACTGTAGCATCTGGCATCTTGAAACATTATTATAAACATTAATTAAATAAACCTCTCGATACTTCTGACAGGTGATGAGAGCTGCTGACTTCTGATGAGAGCCCTGGTGCCCATTTTACAGGTAGAAAAACTAAGGGTATATTTGAATTGTGAGATTTGCAGATAGTTCCTGGCTTCCAGGTTCCAGGTGCATGCCCTGGCCATATCCCAAATCTGTGCTGGGGCAAAAGCCAGGCTCTTTCTCCCCGAGGATCTTGGTTTCCTTAGGAAGGAGACCTGAGTGCTCAGACGGGGAGGGGTGGCTAGCTCAGCTAGGTGTTGAGTCAGGCCTGTGGGTTGCACGGTGAAGCATTATCCCCACAGTCTAGACATAACCAAGGCAAGTTAATGGATTTGCAGGAGGCTCATGGTGATTCTGCATTAAAGGTGGGAGCAGATAAAAAAAAATCTTGGCTTCCTCATCACGCACTTCCTCCCATTTAACTATCGAGATGACCACACTGGTTTTGCACATTTAACAAGTCCAATGCAAACAAGAATCTTTCCCCCATTTTCATCAACTTCGAGATGTTTTATTTTCAGGGGTCTACAAAGGCAAATGTACAATTCAAAGAAAACCACAGCAGTGACTGCATAGAATAACAATCTCACTTCATTTTGGAGCAGAGCTTGGAAAATGTGGCTACAACCTAAACTAGTAGAAAAATGCAGCACACTCCTTCCCTCTTTCTAGCTGCTTTAAACAAAGGCCACAGGTAGTAGACTCTCTTCAAACCCATCTACTTGCTGTGCAGAAGGACCAAGCCAGAAGACGGCTTTCAAAACTGCACCATCTCCATGTTGCCAGATGCACGTTCTTGCTTTACAAACTCCAACATGTTTTAGCAATTAAATTCTGGTTTTCCTGGATTAAATGTCAGTTTGTCAGCCTGTGGACAATTACAATAGATAGTCATGGGGCACTGCACCAGTTAATGCACTTTACTCAAAATATGAGGGACTTGCCTTTCAAATTAAAAGTTACCTTGCCAGCAACAGCCATTCTTTCTTTGACAGCACACTTGCTTTTCCAGACTTCTTTTTAATTTTTGTTCCCCATTTTCACATTTTCATATTATAGCACTGGACTATTGATTTGGTAGTCCACGAGTGGTCAGACAAGGTCCAGGGAAATCAAATAGCAACATTTCACTGCCTTTTCAGAACTGCTGGATTAGCCCTGGTGCCTACAATTTAAGAATGGATCCCTATCCAGAAAAGCACTTTAACACGTGATAACAGTTAAGCGTGTGCTTAAGTGCTTTTCTGAATCTGGGCCCATATAAGGAAACACTTTTAGCAAACAATTCCAGCTAGTTCAAATAGTGTCCAACTTTTCCTGATATTAGATTTCCTCTAAAATATATAAGCAGAACTCCTTCAAATATTGAAGAACCTCACTAAATTCTTCCCTTCAAACAATTGTTTGGAGGTTTTCTCTGTTATTGACATAAAGATTGATTCAAGTTGCAAAAGAAAAAATGTGTTTATGCAAATATTAAGTGCCTGAAAACTACACCACAGCTGTTTAGTTTTTGGATGAAAGTCTTGGCTTGTAGTATAAGATGCATCAGCGTCTATGAGACTTAGAAAACATCTTTTGTTACATGGTTATTTCAGTGGAAATACACTCTTCAAAACCTTCTCTTCCAGAACAAATTCAGATTTCTCTACATTTAACATTGTGAAATTATGAAAAGCTTCTTGGCATATGTGTTCCTTGTCAAAATGAATCTAGAATGAGATAGTGACAATGGGGGACAAAAATTTTGGGATCACTTATGCTCTTAAAATTTTGGAGCATGGAATTGTGTTCTAATTACAGGGAAGCTGCAGCTGCAATGAGAGGGTTCAGTATTCCTGTAAGAGGTGGTCATTGAGTGCAACAAGTGGAACAGGATGATTTCATTCCATATGTAAACATTAGCGATAAGAAAGAGAAGCCTTCTATGTTACTTTTTTTCTTTTGTTGCGTTAACTTCAGACCATGCATCATCTCTAATGAGCTTGATAAAGCATAGCAAGGAAAATGTGCCATAATTCATCATGATTTCCATTTCAAAAGTGACAGCCAACTTCAGAAAACAGTCCACTTTGCAACAAAGGAAAAGCAACAAATGATAATGGAAACAAATACCTTCAAATGAAAACTTACAGTCCTCTCAGATCTGACTCCCATTATGGAAAAGTGGGCTTGATTTTGTTAACGGTACCCAGGGATTCTCTTTGGTTCATCTTGTAAAAAGAGTATTTGATTTTTCTATGTTGTCCACCTCAGAAGAAACAGCACCCCAAAATTTTATTGAGCAATAAGAGCTGGTATATGGAAAAAAGCAGGATCAGCATTTTAAATTGTTGGAAAATGTAACATTAGATTTAATTCTTTCCCATTAAAAAGCTATGGCCCATGCTGCAATGGAAGGTATAAATAAACTGCTTTCAATAACAATAAAGGAGCAATCTGTATATTTTGGGAGCTTCTGAAGTATTTTTACTTCTTTGCGTGAATATTGAAAATATTTTTTTTCTTTTGGTGGCTGCAATCCTCTTTTAGAAATCAGTTTATATTCTTTCTGGTACATCTGGGTGCCTTAGATATCACAGGTGTCACCATTTACATAATTTACCTTTAATCTTTAGTCTTTGAAATAATTTTGTTTTGAAAGAGGGTTAAGTCTTGGGTTGGAGAAGAAAATGGTACTTCCTGAGATGAGGGAAAGGAAAGGTGGAGGGTGCCAGAGCAGGGCTTAGCACTGGAGCCCTGCACCCTGACTCCTTCGCTTCCCAAAACTGAATCAGTGTCCTAAAGATAATGCAGATTTGTCCAGTGGTGTCAGATCTACTAAACATGATGTTGACAGGCTCTAAATCTTTTTTTTCCAGTATGTGCCATCTTTAAGAGATGTGATGACAGGAGAATATTTTATGGCAATTTGGAGGTGAATGATCACTGCCAGAACACAGTGTGCTGCTTTAAGACTGTGTAAATTTGCGAGGCAGAAGACTGACCAGCAGCCTGCCCAGGATGATATCCTGGGCTGAGCTGTTGTATCCCAAACTGGAGGCGAAATTTGCCAAGAAACTGGGAGATGCTTCCTCTCAAAAAGGCAGGATGCTGCTCTCCTGGGGCACCATCTGCTAAGCATCTGAGAAGTCAAATCACACCTTAAGTGGGCTCACAGGTCGTATTTGTGTTTCTGTGCATGAAACAGATAAGAGCGATTGTGGTCTCTGATGATATCTCTGCTGAAGACAGAGCAGGCATTCATTTTGTGTGAATACTTCAAAATACCCAATTAAAATTAACTGTTTGGAAAACGCTAGTTTTTTACTGTTGATTGATGAACTAGGGTGTCGTTACAAAAACAGAAGAAACAGCAGCTACTGGTGTCAAAGTGAATTTATGTGAACCTTCTAATAAAAAATTCTCAAAAACTTATACTCAGGATCATTCTTATGTAAGTAGTTAATTAACATGTGGAACTCACTGCCACAAAATACAGTATCTTTGAGGCATGAGTTTAGCAGGATTAAAGGGATTTATTAAACACTTATATGGATAATGAGACCATCCGCAGTTACATTACACGGGATGAAACCATACATTAGGGATATAAACAATTATGCTTCAGGACAGAAGCCAACTACTGACTAATAGAGTTAAGGAGGAAATTCACTCCATAATTATCCAGGATTTTATGCACCTTTTCTAAAAGTTCTGCTACTGGCACTGTCATGAATGGGCTACTGCCTTACAGGAAATATTGGAATACAGGAGGAAATATAGGAAAAATAATGAAATTATGAATTCATTTATGTCTAAAGATATTGTCTTATTTTTCCTCCTCCTTAATAGTAATAATTGCAGTCTTTTATTAAAAGAAAATTGGAGAATGGGAGATGAAAAATTAACCCAAAGATTATTGAGGCTAATGAAACAGGGTCCTGCCTCCTTCTGTATATAAACTGAATATCATCAGTTCATGTTTTTTGAATTTAAGAAAAAGAACTAAGGACATTGCTTTAGCTGATCTTACGCCTTCAGTTTGCATAATGGCATTATAATATGGTCAGTACCAGTTTCTTAAGTTATACTTTTGCATCCTAACACACTGCTCTTTTAATGGTGCTATGAGCATAGACTTGCACTGAGTTGTCTAAAAGGATGCTGATACTCATGAACCCAGCTCTATTAGGAATTTTAATACATTCTCTGAAAGGGGCTTTGCAATAATTTGAATCTCTAGGAACCAGCATCCAGCTAGGACTTCTGCTGCTCAGTAGACCCAAGATACCATGTCTCCCATGCAGGCACTTTGCCTACTTAAAGTAGTCCACAAAGGAGGATCTTTTAGCATCATATAAGATATAGCACAACCTACAGAAGTGGAAAGAATGCATCAGGCAGGACTGAATTGCCTTTGACCTATTTCAAGATCAAAATAATTTCAATATCAAATTGTCTTAAAACAAAAAAGCAAATAAACATTTGGTTTTTAAATCCCAATATTTTTTTCACCAGGAATACGTGCAGTTATGCCCTCTGAGTCCTCTGTGGAGCTCTGGATATGACAGCAGGGAAAGTGTCATGTGCCTTCCCAAGTCTCCCTGGTAAGGGCTTCTCATTGGAAAAGGGAAAAGAAGCTTGCGTCGCTCACATTTTTGTCAGCGATTTTTCTTGGCAGCCATAGGCTCGCGAGAAGCACTTGCTTACAGATTCCTGTGCATGCTTGCTGACAGAAGACCTGAGCACGTGCAGTAAATCTGATGCATCCACCCAAAGGGTCTCAGATTTGCTGTGCATGTATAAGGCATTACTGTATACCACTTGTACTGGCCATGGCTGGGACTACCAGATGCTGTATAGCTGTGCAATTTATGGAATTCCTAAATAAATATCCAAGGCTCTCAAATTTGGCTGAGGTGAAAGTTTTGGGTGGAAAAGAGGACATTTGTGGTGAAACCCAGCCTCATAGTAACTAATTGCTTCTTCTCAACAGCTTCCTTCTTTTGTTCCTCAAGGAAAGGATTCATGGTCTCTAGGTTGTCTCTGCTTGTATTATGGGGGAAATTGTAATGTCTCAAATGGCACGTCAGTAGATACAGACAGAGGGCTGTGCAAATAACTATTCACCTATATCTCTGGGACCAGTACCAAAATCACTGAAGTCAGTGGAAAAACTCCAGAGAGCTCCTCTATCAATCAGAAAACATAACTATGACTTGAATTAAAGACAAAAAAGCAATAATAAAATAGGAAAACAATGAGAGGAGCAGGTGTTCAGCATATTTGAAAGGCAGAAAAGCAAACTTTTATGTTATAACAGTGATGCTCTGCAATGAAACTGAAGTCTGTCAACATCCTGATATGTTTCACACTGTATGTTTGGCATTGCAACAGGTGGTTACTGCCAGATATACCAATGAAGAATATTCCAGATTTTTTAGCTATTGCATGAAGTCTTTCCACCAGATGAATTGGCTGTATTTGGCAGCAGTCAGTTAGTAAATAAAAAATGATCTAGAGTTCACAACTATTGTAGCTTTAAAAAGCCAGCTAAATAACATTGTTTTTCAGCAATGGCATTCCTCACCCAGAAGGGAAGTCCCAGAGAACACAGAAAAGGAAAAAAGCTCTGACAGTCAATAAATCTGGGCAATGTTGAATGAAATGGTTAAATAAGTAGGGAACTCATTATTAAAAATGTCCTTTAACAGCCTATTTACATTTAAAGAAGAGGACTGAGAAATGAGGCAAAGCTTCTGTACAAAGATAAATTTGGTAAAACCGCCATGTTAATGTCTAGGGGATGGAACGTGTAGGTTAGGGTTGATTTTTTTTGTACTCTGCTGGGTCTTTAACCTGCTAATTTTCCACTATGTTGCACAGCCTCAGTGGACAACTTCTGGCTATTTTTACCTATAAACACAGCTTTGGCTATGAACAACGTTTCAAATTGTAGTGTGCTGGGATTTTTTGTAAAGAAAACTCCTTATTCACTGGAAATTTGCTGACTGCTTGAAAATGAAGACTGAAGACTGAAGAATGAAGACTGAAAATGTTTCAGGAAAGATCAGTTTGGGTCATTTTCCCACTTTGATAAGAATCTGGGAAGAAAAAAAATTTGAAATTGCCAGCACATTCCTTTCCGCCATTTTCAAAAGTGAAGCAGCCCAGTGCTAGTACTGACAAAAACAGCTCAAAATGATCAAAACAGCTGTTTCAGTGGACTGCTTCCTCTTCATCTCTTATTACAAACCCACAATTTACTCTTTTTGTTTTAGAATTGCAGTCCCATTTTCTCCTAACAGTCTTACCTGTGCTTCACAACCCAAACAAAAGCCCTGTGCTATGCAGCTCCAGGCGTATTTCTGCCCTTGGATCATCTATTGTGTTGCTTTTGACAAACTGTTTAAATACATCAGGCTGAGCTAATGATTCTAATTTGATGGAACTTATTTATAAAGCTGTTATATACCATTAAAAGTAATACTGCACATTATCAATTTATGTTGATAATTTTCCAGCCATATAAACCCAAGGAAGGAACCAATACCACGTCACACATCACATATATGTTTTTACCATTTTAAGGCCCAGTTTTAAGGGAAACTCTGTGTTTTTCAGGACCACAGCTTCCCCCTTTGCTACAACTGATGAAGCTGCGCTAGTGGAGCCTTATTGGTGTTTGTTTCAAGCATTAAGTAACCTTGGGGAAGCCTTTTTCTTCCTTCTGCCGTTCTTTCGTCCGCTCACAAAGCAGGTTTCAGGTTTGGGCCTGCTGGTTGAGGGGAATGCTTAGCTCGCCTATTTAAAACACAACTGGATTTTGCTATTCAAATGTAGGAAACCTAATTACACATTGGTAAATTCTCTTCAGTCTACCAAACACAGAAAAAAAACAGTGACAGAAACTGAAAGGCCAAAAAAGAGAAAAGAGTCCCTAAGACCTAATGAATCCAAACTAAACACCTCTCCACAGAAATGTCAAACATTTCTCTTAGCACAAAACAAGGCTTAAAGAATTCCCTGCTTTTGTCTCTGGGCTAATTCCTTAAGCAGAGAGGGGGATTTTCTTCTGGGAGTGTTATTTCACAAAGAACTAAACAGCAAATAAACAAAAGACTCTCAAAGAGTGAGAGAGTATAAATAAAATTCATGACTCCTTAAAGAGTTTACACTGAAAGAATGTGGGGGATTATTTACAATTAAAGCATAGTCTGTGGAATACAGTTATTATTACAAAAATGAATAAGAGGGTATTTCATTTAGCGCACAATGAGAGTGCACCTGGGTCTTCTCCATTTGTTAAAATTGGAGAAAACTCACTTGCCTTCAGAATCACCTATTAGCAAACTCTTTTTCATATACCAGGCCGGGTAATCCAATCAAAAAACTTGTTTATGAAGCTGCAAATTATCGGTGTTGTAGCTGTAGAAAGTGTCAAAAGGAAAGGACAAAAACCAGGGGGACCAAAGCATGAAAGTTGAGAATGTCCCTCCTTTAAGAGAGAAAAGAACCCCCAAGTAAAAACTTTTATCTGTTTTTCTGTGAAAAGTATACTTCAAATCCTCACCCCCACAGCCAGGCCTGCAGAAATGAAAAAACGCACCTTGTCAACAAAAAGAAGTGGTTTTATACTTCAGGCCTAGAAGAAAGCAAGTGTTTAGTAAAGTGAAAAGTAACAAGAAAAGGAAGAAAAACTTTGGGGGAATCTCCCTTCTTCCTTGCCAAGCGGAATATGAAACAATAGAGTAGGTTAATAATGAAGACAAGGTTAGCTGAGGGATAAGATGAACGTGGAACAAATACAAGATTTCACTTCCAATAAATTAGGCAGACACAAATGAATGGTTATTAAGATAAAGAAGCATAGGTTGAAGAAGTCACTTGATTATAAATTATAGAGCAATTAGTCCTCTTTTCAGTGCTTTTTTTTGTTGTACTAGGCATTTTGTATGCTACAGCAAATGTGTCATAAAACAATGCTAATAATGATGTTGTTGAAAGCCGAGGTACAGCAGCCAAATCCCATATATATATGTGTATATATATGCGTGTATTAATAGGGTTGTGAATGATATATGGGTGTGTGTAGCCATACGGGTGTATGTATCTCTATGTGTACATCTGTGTGGGTGTACACACATGTCTGCCAACAGCATAAATATCACAAGGCACATCCATGTGCAGCCCTTTTAATTCTTTGGAGAAGTGATATATTAATGTACATTAAAAAAGAAAACTATATGAGTGTCACGGAGTGTACTTTATCTATCTATCTGTCCATATTATGTCTCTCTGTCATGTTAAAAAGAAAGCCTTATATGAGAGGTTAGGCCATGGAGACTTATTTCATGTGCCTGAGCGACAAGAGACAGAATTTAAAGCTTTGCTGAATTTGCAGCAAAGTTTTGATTGAGTCTTATCCTGCCATGCCTGTCTCGTCAAAGTATCCGAAACATTTGGCTGCACACGATTAAATGAACAGTATTTATTTTTAGCATCTGCTGCCCCTGACTCAAACTTTGCTACTAAGAAAATTCAGCTCTATGGAAAAGAATTTGAATTCCAGCTGGGCAGTTTTCAAAATAAGATGAAAAGTTAAGCAGGCAATTGGTGTGTATTTAGGGCTCAAAACACCTTGCCTCCTAAGAAGTCTTGAAGGAGTTAATCCCTTCTCAAGATAATCCACTAAAGAGCATCCTTCATTATGATGTTAAAAGCAAGGATCAGTGCTGGGGGAGTCTAACAATAGGACAGGGGTGCTTTTCAATCCCCATCACATTCTTCCCAGGTTAGAAACAGAAACTGCTGTTATTCCAGCCGAAAAACAGGACGGGTTTCTCTCTTGGTGTTAAATATTCAGATTTAAAAAGGGAGGGGAAGGGAAAAGAAAAAAAAAGCAGCAATTGCTAATCCACTGCATTAACTAAACTTCTCTCTTATTGGGTATTTTTCTGCCAGTCTTTGTAACTTTTATGACAAGGTGGTGAATGCGGAAGGGCTGCATTGAAATAACTCACAACTCTCTTAAGACATCAAAAGAACTTTTGATAAGAGGCTTGTAAATAATTTCCTGGTGGTAACATGTGAGCAGGAGAAAACCTGAAGCAAGTTGGCCAAACTTCACTGAACCAAAGGACACTACATCCCTTTGCTCTGGGCAGGAATCTGACTTCTAATAAAACACAGAGAAAAAAGCACGTGTACCAAGCTGCTTTATATTACTTATATGGCTGATGTTCTTAATATCATTCTAATTCATACTTCACTTTGCTTAATACTGAGTATCCTGTTTTTAATTAATGAAAAGATAGAGATGTGTAAAAATACACGTTTTTTTTTTTGAAATCTTGCAAACATATTTGGGGATTACTTACATACGCACACATGCACTCACACACTGTTTAATACAGAAATCACCGAATTAAAAAAGTTTTGCTAATCTATCCAAGTAGGAAAAAAAAGTAAAAATATTCATAAAGTGAGAGATTTTATCTGCATTTTTAAGACAGCAAAGGCAGAAGATTCAACCTTTAAAGACCGTATTCAGAAAATGAAATAAAAAAGCTGTTACTTTGATAGCTGGCCATACAGTTGATTTAGGATATGATCCAAGTCCTGTGGATCTCCAATAACCACAACTGGTGTTTGGATCATGTCCTCAGAGTACAATAACAAGTTTTTGCAGCATGCATAATTGATGGGTTTTAAGGAATCTCATGTAAAACATGTTTCATTGTGCCTTGGAAATGTCACCTTAAGGAATTCTAGCCCCATGTCAGGGCCAAGAGAGACAGCAATAATATTTCAGTCATGATAATTAAATGCTGTAAGCACCGTTATTTTCCTATTTGTTGTAATTCCAACTAAGAAGGGCTCTGATTGAGACCTGGCAAGAAGTGGTTGAAAAATTGCTCATCTGAAGGGGGAAGCTAAAAGAGCCCATGACTCAGCTGTAGATAGTAATTTTGATTCTTTTGTCCAATATAGCCAGCAAACGGATGGTAGCTCCAATTCACTGCTAAAGTCTGCAGCAACAGCAGTTGAAGACTTCGTGACACAAGGCCACCACTTCTCTTGAGATCTCTTCAAAGGAGTAAGATCACAGCTGGATAGGAGGAGGAGCAAACCAGGTCTCCAGGTTGATGTCCCTACTCATTGCAGAGGGGTTGGACTAGCTGACCTTTAAAGGTCCCTTCCAAACCAGACTATTCTATGATTCCATGATTTCCATTGCCCCACTTAGCTGGAGCACAGGGCAGCCCTCTTCTTTCCATCATCTTCATACAAGAAAGTAAGATAGCCTTATGCTTAGCTAACCTGGAGGAGATGACGATTAGAGGGGAAGTGTATCTCAGTACATGGGACCTTATCTGGCTAGTCCTTCTTGAGTCTGTGTCCCTTACCTAGACCAAACTGGAAGTGGTGAAGATGTATTTTTGGAAAATACTAATGCTGCAGATGTTGAAGATGTCTGTTAACTCTTTAGATGTTGCAAAGCTTTCTGGGCGTGTTGAACAGGAATAGTGAAGTCCCATCTGTTTAGAGTGCAAGCAAACAGTAGGGAGGGATCTCACAGCTGCTCTACTCCCTCCCTACTGGTGGTCCCAGGAAGAAGGGAAATGCTGCCATTTCCCTGCTTGCTGAAGCAATGGGAATTCTTTTGAGTTCTTCTGACCTTCACTACATAGGTAGCTGTTGACATAGGAGATCAAGGCCATGGTTCTGCTAGCCACAGCCATAGCTTTGCTTTTATTAGAGGGTGCTTCTTTGCCATCACTTTAAGTCATCTTACCAAAATTAATGGCCAAGGCAAGGAGTCGCCCTGCTTACAAATCTTTAGAGGAGGTGATGAACCTTGCTTTTTATAAGCACCATGGTTATTGGGAAAAGGATACAGCTCTCAGAAGTCCTGCGATTATAACATATATATGTTTGACTTTGTGATAAAAGCAGATGATTTTGGCACATTAAGTGTTTATAGAAGTTTTTAAAGACCAAAGGCTCTGATCAAGATTGGTTAAACCCAGGCACTAAATAAACAGAGGGAAGGACACAACCTGAGCCCTTACAGGAGCTCGCTTTTGAAGCAGAGTCCATTTCAGGATAATAGGAATGGCTGATCCAATTCCTGCCCTTCAACTGCATTCAGTTTCTGGAATTAATTTATCAAGCTACATTTAAGGATTAAAAGATGGCGCCTGACATTTTAGAACAAACCAGAAAACCCCAAAAACCCAAACAAAAAAACCTGTCACAATTCAGCAGAATTTGCAAAAGAAAAGAGGCTGTATGGGATAAAGGAAGCCAGTCCAAAGTCCTCTTAGGTTGATGATCTCTTCAGGTCACGGTTCAAGTTATCTTGATTTTCAATTGTACCCACCCAAGTCTGTACTGCTACTCTCTAGCTATTTTTTTTTTAAAAAGACTTTAAGTCGCTGCCTAAATGCTCTTCTCCTTAATGAGAATGAAACTGACTGGCTTTTATTAATGAATCCCATCTTTTGTGCATAGGTTTTAGTTTCTCTTTAACATCTTGAAAAGTCATTAATTTATTGCTAATTTAAAAGAAAAAGAGAGAGCGATCCTGTTGGTTCGAATGAATACTTTTCCTTTGGTTGAACCAATAATTCAAGCTCCTGATTATACCAATTAAAGACCAATTTGAGGAAAGGCCTCCAGCACTGAGCTGCAGCTGCCATTTAGCCACAAATTATGGGTCTTATATGTGGGTGGACATGAAACTCTTTCAGAGAGAAATAGATTGAGAAATAGGGAAACTATTGTAGGGATTTTAGCAGAAGGGGGACATTAATTGGATACATTGCTTGAAGTCAATCAGAGATTCAGCTACACTGTGGGCCTTTTGACTTCAAGACCCTTCTCTTTTTGTTCATGTACCTTCAGCTAGATTAATCACAGTAACTAAACAAGCAGAGATATTTTTCAGAGCTTTTTTTCTTTTTTTTTTTTTTTTTGGTGGCTGTGAAGAAGGGGCAGCTTATTCTACAATGAAATGAATGCTGAAGATGGTAGAAATAAGTGTGATGGTTTCAATCTTGAAATTAATTTTTTAGATACTTTGAGCTAATGATATACAAAAGTGATCCCAGGATGAAAGCTTTTGTTTGTCAATTTGGTATTAGAGACTCCACTTTATTAAATATATTGATTAAACCCAAGTGAAATTATAAGCTTTTGATATTGTTTTCCTGCTAAAAAGGAAATAAAATACTCTCATGAAAATGTTTCTCAAACTTTGGATCTGTACTAATCAAAAAGTGGAAAAAATAAGGCGCAGCAGCAACCATCAGAACATTAGTAAGTCATGGATAAAATATAAAGTGCCAATGCTCGTAACTGAAATGTTTTAAAAGTGTTGCATAATAGGTGCCATTGGACTACTGTATGCTATTTGAGATTTATTGTTCTAGATTCTGTTTCTCCAGCCCATAGTCTCTACTGCTGTGGTAGTTTTCAAAATTCTTTTAAAATGCTGGGAGTACAAATAAATACATGAAGTAGAACTTTTGATAAAGAAATGTAATAACAACACATATGTCTATGTTTGTACATTTATATATATATATATGTATATAATTGTGCTTACTTCTCAAACTGCAGTCATCTATAAGAAACCTCACTGCTTGTGATTTCTTGTAATCTGCTTTGAGGTTTCACTGCTGGAAAACCAGTAAACTTTCCATTAACATTACTTGTGGGAACTCCATAATTCTGGATTTATCATATACCCTGATATTCTGGGGTGTGTTTTTCCATAACATTAATAACCTTGAATTAATTTGGGTTTTTTGGTTTTGGTGGTTTTTTTTTCAATAGCATTGTTGTAACTCACCTTGATTAAGCCAATTAAAATTCTCAAAGAGGTTGTCTGATCAAGAAGCCAAAATCTTTTTCTCAGTTATTTCTTGAGAACTGTATGTACCAAAGTCTTTTCAGCTCTTTTGATGTTAAATTGAGATTTGCAACCAAAACGAGTCAAGGAGGTTGATAGAGTGCCTGTAAACTGAGAGGACTGAAAAGACCACTTGCTTCCCTTTACCTGGCATAGGAATTGCTTAGTTGGTTTCCAGATCATTATATTTCTGGGCATTTATTTGGGATAGAATTGAATTGAGCTGTGTTTCACATTTTAGATTAATGGGACTTCAAACAGTCTTCAGTGCTTTCTCTGGCTTAAAATTCTCAGTTAAAAAAAAAAAAAAAAGGAAAGACTTCTGTTCTGAATTTCCATATTTCATTCAAACTTGCTAATTTTATCCTGGTTAGGAAGTGGGATTAATAAAAGCTACTTTTGATCCACCCAGAGGAGGAAGTTGTGGAAATGCTGCAGGAGAGTTTTGTCCTCTTAGAGGAAGAATTTGCTTTGTACAAATATGCCGCCCCAACTTCTTAGCCTGTGGAGGCCTGTATAGCACAGATGTTACTCTGGTGATTTTACAGTTATTCTGGTGATTATTCAGTATGGAAGCAATCATGAGTTTTCATCTCCACAATAACCAGATTCTAGTTTTTTTTCCTCCATCTAGTCTCTATTCTTAGATCCTGCTCCATATTTTGTAAGAGATTTTCCTTTTGCTTCATAGCCTTTACACAAGGATTTTCTCGTAACATTTGCTGATGAAACACCAGATGTTAAAAGGAACAATGTGTTTGATTTTTATTTTTTATTTTTTAATCATTTGCCTCCTTGATACTTTACACTCCCCAAATGAGACAGAATGTGTGAAACTGAAAAAATCTTGAGTTCAACAGGTGAAACAGAGGGCTGAGAGAGTCCAACACTCAAACCGCCCCGCTCCCAGCTTTTGATCTGAGTTCAGCATCTTCTCCACAGCATGAAGAGGTAGCTTTTTGCTGGGTTAGCTGTGTATCTGACACACCTGCATGTATGGATAGCAAAGCAAGTTAACACATCTCCTTGTTCCAGGTAGGTAATTTCCTGCCACAGTATCCAAAGTAACACTTTGAAGGGAGTGCCTCAGAAAAAGAATATTTTTCCCTGAGAAACTGCACAATGCCCATGGTTAAGGAACATTTCAAGCATCTTATTCTATACTAATTAATCTCTAAGCCTTAACATTTATCTCTCCAGTACACAGCATACGTATCACTGTGAGTTTCAGTTCTGAAGTCTGATAAAACTAATAAACCAAAACTGCCAGAGGTGGCACATTAAACTGGTAAAATGGTTTTCATCTTAATTGGATATGAGCAGTGTTATCTCTAATAACCCCAGGATACTTCTAATTGGAGTTTTCTTTTTCCTTTCTTTTTTCCTCCCCTCTTCTTTTTCTTTCTTTCTTTTCCTTTCTTTTCTAACACTAATGTCATTGACCAGTGTTAATATTTGAGTACCCCCTCTTCCATTCCAAACCCCCTACTTGGTTGCGATATTTTCCGAAGCAAGAGTCAGCCTGATCTCAGAGCGGTGAGGAAGGCATATTTGTATTCCATTAACAAAGGTGATTTTACGGGTGCTATCATTGGAGATTTTAATAAGATAGAGGTATTGATGTTAGCTAATAATGTTTTGAAAGTTGGTTGTGTTCACTGCCCTGAGATTCACCTCAGGCCAGCAACTTCTCAATTTTCAGATGTTATTGCAAGACAATGGCTGTCATTGTTTAGGCTCAGATTGTAATTTTAGTGTAAATCTTTGCTCAGTTTTTTTTATTTTTTTAGTGTGGTAAAATTATTCTTATTGCTTCCTGCTAAGTTTTAGACTCCTGTGAGAAGAATGTATATTAATTGGTAATACTAAAATACTGTGTATAATTAAAAAACATCTAAGCTTTCTGCAGCTAGTATCCTTTTGTTTTATTTTGCTAGGGTTACCGAGAAATCTTTACACGGATGAGGAGATATTCACACCGCTGAAGCTCGCTTTTCACAGGAGAGGCGCCTTACAGCTGATAGCTGTGTGGTCTACAGAGGAGATTGCACAAGGGCTGCTTGCAGGAAACAATTTTTGGAAACTTTTGTTCACTATTTTTCAGGATTCTCGCTCTTTTTGCTCTTTCTTTTACACATGCAACCCTGAATTAGCTATTTCACTACATCAATTTTATATTAAGTTTTTGTCATGCAAAATCAATTTCAATTTCTCTTTACCCTACACTTGTCTAGCAATACAGGTATGATTTTGGCTCTAAAAGAAGTAAGATGATAAAGAATGAATAGAACTGAAAGGACAGAAGGTCTAAGAAAAAGAATTTTAGCGATAGCATAAACTACCTCATTTTTTCAACAGGGATTAAAAATTGAAGTCTGAGTATGTTTTAAATGTGAGAAATTTTACTCCTGAGACATATTCAGGAAGATATAATTCATTTTCCTGCAGAACACACATGCACATACACACACGCACATGCACACACAACTGTGCATGTGACGAAGTCAGTACCTTTCCCTGCACCGCACGTGTTTCCGAGAGTATGTTACCAAGCTCACAACGGTTATTACTTCTTCTATACAATTAAAAGTATCTATGCAGAGCTCATTAAAATATTATGGAAATGCAACAAGAACACTTCAGAGTGTAAAAAAAAATCTGTACGAACCCCCACAATTGCAATAAATGAAATTAGCACAAAGATCTATTCAGTAATTTATATTTACATTTCAGGCAATTTAATCAGCAATACCTGGCGTGTGGATTAGTAGGGATCAAAGGCCTTTCACAAAAAGAGCCTTTTATAGTATCAAAGACCCTGTGACATCATGTTTGCCTTTTATGCTGAATTAGATAATTGCAAATAATTGTAACTCTGAAAGACATTTAGTTTTATGGGAGATTTTTTTTTTCCCTTGCAGGTCAGTGTGCAACCCTTTGACCCATCATTGTAGGACTAAAGGCTTTGTTAGAAAGACAAAGATTATTACTTTTGCAACTAAAATCATGCATGATTACTTTTGTGAATAGTCAGAGAGAGCAGAAAGAAATCTCATGATACACCAACCCTTAGAAAAAATATTCCAGGTTTTTTGTTAGGAATAAAATAACCAAACAAGGTGGGATTTTTTCCCCCTTTAGCTTTCTCTGGGATTTACCATATCAAATGCAAACAAAAATAAGAATTATAAATAGATTAGAAAAGATAATCTGCTCCTCATTCCTGTGCTTGGGTCTGTCTTTCACACCTTGGCATCCTTATATTGCACCTGAGCTCACGGCAGCAGGCTGACCTAGGGGGCTTTGTGCTTTCAGTGGTTGCTTACAGGACCTAGGCAATGGAGAAGAGCCAAAGTACAATAGGCTTGGTGTAAATCTTCAGAGTGTTAAGTGGAAAGTTCAGCAATACATTTCAGCAACAGATCTCTGCACCTACCAGTCAAAACATTAGCGACAACATGATCTGACACCCCCCTCCCCTCTCCTGCTCTACTGTCCCAGGAGACCTCATTGCATGGGATCTCTGTAGGGTTACTTCATAGTCAATTTAAGGAACCATTAAATTACTCTCATGACATTTTTCCTTTCTGGACAAATAAAGACCAACACGAATTTAATCTTCTGCCTTACAATAAAAGTGAAAGAAAATACCTGGGCCCTGGAAGTTTAACCATCAGGCTTGCTGAGCCTGGAATTTCCACCAAAGTATAGTCAAAAAAAGGGCAATAAAGCTGTCTGTGACCCCGATAGATACAAAAATCTGTCTCCGTGGTTTATCAAGCTAATGAATTGCTCCTGGTTTTGCTGTCAAAAGGCCTAATTCTTTCACCTGTTCTCGTGCTAGGGAGCAGCTCACATTGCCCCAGTTTCCATGGGCGGGGTGGACAACTGGTGTGGGAGCTTTGGTGTCAGCCTGCAGGAGTGATGCTGGGTTAGGGGAAGGCTTGTGACCTGTCAGTCTGTTCTAAAGGTCTGAAGTTCATGGAAGCCAAACCTTTCCCCTGTGTGTTAGCACTGCCCTGAAAAAAAGATTTGCAGAAATGCATATAAAATTTGGCCTTTGCTGAAGAAAATGAAAAAGAAGGGAGGGTTACAAATAAGGAGGAAAAAAACCCAGGCTGCGTAACTGTGAACATAACCAGATTATGGTTACCTTTCAAAGTGTTGCTATGCTTCAGTGCTGCCACAAGTTACAGCCTGCCAAGTGGGTAGGAGACCAAACCAAGACATATTTCTTAGATGGCTCAACTGTCTCAGGCTTGGAGGTTCATTAGGAAGTAAAATCGTCCCAGGAATACCAAAACACCAGGACGCAATAAAGATGATATAGGTAATGTATTCTGATTTCTCCTAGCATTAACTCATTTAAAAAGCAGTGTTAGATAGAAAAGCAGACTTTTATAAGCTTGTAAAACAGCAAACAAAATGCAGAAAGGCATATCAATGTTGGGTATTGTTTGCCTACAAAGAAAGCCAAGGGGACAGTAGCTTGCTCAGCTTAGTGTGACTCTGGGGTAAATAGGAATAGACATTTAGGTAGCAGTATAACGGTCAGTGAGTGTGGGCTGGACATGAGAACAAACTGCATTGAATATTGCCCAGGTCAATGATTAATATATTCCCATAAACTTGGTAACCTCACAGCCTCCTCCCCACTCTGCATTTTTCAATTTAATTAAAATTAATGTGCTAGTTTTAAGCAGCTATATAAACAGCCATAGTTATTATGCATTTGACAGTAGATAAGTAAAAGGTTGTAGTAACAGAACAAAAATGTAGTGCCTTTCTTAACACAAGCGCTTCCAGCCAGCGGTCCTGGGAGCTTCAGTGAAGCCTGTGGCTACGTACTGTACATACATAGGCAGAAGCTCCAGGTAGGTGCTGCTACTCAGTGTTTTAGAGCTGATCTGGAAGCAGGACCAGTCTGAAGTGAGAGGGCTGGACCCACATGAACTCCAGACACCCTTTCCAACCAAAATTATTCTACGATTCTAAGATTTTTTTGTTGGTAATGGAACAAAACAGTAATGAAACAGTCCTTTGCAGTCGTGAGTTTGGGGCTGGAGCAACCGCAGGAGGGAGAAATGCTATGAACACCTACTCAGGAGGTAAACAAGTATTTCCTCTGTTTGCACGCACTGTGTTTCAGTACAGCCCCCAAACTATCTTTCCATGCTCACTGCTCCTGTCTGGAGCAGCACCACGGCATGAGGGCAGGCTGCTCAGACTACCTTGGATGGGAAACTCCCCTTTCTAAACTCAGTTTTTTCTTCTCTGTCCTGTGGTGTCTCATGCCCATCAAGGGTGGTAATATTTCCAGATCTTTCAATTGCCAAACAGCCGTGGAGTGGAAGCATACACATTGGAGCAAGCCATTGCATCTCCTTGGTAGTTCTGGTGTACATGGGGATTTTCACTGCCATCTTGAATTTTGGGTGTTCAAAACATCATAGATGGATCCAGCTGTTGTTTAATTATTTCTTGTGCACAAACTTCTAGTAAACAGTAAAACCCCCTTAATTTTTACAAATGTCACCATCATCAAGGAAGCATGTGAAAGCAGGCCACAGAAGGACCAAAGGATTTAAAGTCCCATAAACTTAAAGGGCAGATAGGCACCTAGGTAAGAATTAGGTTCTCAAATATCTTTATGGAGCTGCCATTTACTGTTTGGGCAATGTAACTAAACCAACCTCCACCGGACCTCACAGTCACAAAAATGAAATACACTGATTGGCTTTCCCCTTCTTCACTTCCTCACAAAAGAGTTTAATATATTTTTTTGGCATTAATATAATTTCTTTGGCATTTGCCAGCAGGAAGGCTGTATTTCATGCAGCTGTAGTCAGAAGACAGTTGAAAAAATCCACTTTGTTTAGAGGATGTTTGTATTGCAATATAAACATAGACATTTTCAAACCAGCATTGCTGCTCTTCTACACCAACTGCAAAGCTGAAGGCATACATATTTCCACGCAAAAAGTCAGCATTGATCTATTTACCCTGGTAACCTGCTTCTATTAATGTTCAGCTTTTCACTGGAACTTGTCAAGCTTTAAAATATTGTGATAATTTTCCAATGTTATACCATTGGGTGCAGTAGAATTTCTCCTGGGCTGCAATTAGCCAACAGCTTATGTTAATTTTAATTAATTAACTTAGGTTCATAGTAATGCCATGTAATAAAACATTTTGCTCAGTGTGAAACTTGTCCATCACATTTGTTTGTGACCTAAGTTAGTAATTATGTGTGCTTAAGTCAGTGGTAAATGGAAATAAAATGATGCGTCAGAGCCAAAATGAGGTAATTTGTGTCAACTCAGTTGGTTGATAGTGTTATAAAGGTAAAAGACACAGGAGTGCTGGTTAGAAACTGGTCATTATTTTGCAATCCAAGGAATCTCTCATGATGCACATTCAGTACTAATCAAGACACCATTTTCTCGTGTGAAAATCCTGTCTTGTGGCACAATAAATCTAACTAAAACCCCAACTAATGTACAAGGTTCAGTAAGAACGTTGACATTTGAATTAAGATGAAATTGCTGTAGTTTGGTTCTTCTTCAGCCTTTGAAATCTAAATGATCAATGAAAGCGAACGTCAAACTTGTGACTGATTGTTGAATGATTGAATTAATTAAAAAAAGAATTTCTTCAAGGAATGACTTTTAATACTGATGTCTTACAGTGCATAATGGAACCTGAGAACATATGCACTTGCACAATAGTTAAAAAATTTGCTGTTTTTCTCATTCCAGGTGTGTTTTGGAAACAGGGTTCTCTGCCCCCACTGCTGTAGCATCTCACCCTACTAATAAATTTGAAAATAGTTTTTTCCTTCAGAACTTGAATTTTAATTTAAAGGCTAATATCTTGTCTGGTTTATTTCAATTGGACACTCGTGTTTTTCAATGTTGCCTTTGGTGTCAGGGTGAAAGAAAGTTGTTGTCTATATTTTTGCAACTTAGACCAAAACTAATTAATTAGTTAAGCGTCCAACTATTCTGTCTTCCTTTTGATGTCTAAGTTTCCAAGACATAAAAAACCCCAAAAAACCTTAGCAAATGAAAACAAGAACACAGGAAAAAAAATCCACCCTGTGGATTATCTGCAGGTTTTTTTCCTAAAAGGTTCAGCTTTATTTTTCTCTTGCTGGAAAAAAAAGCACTCATTAAAGAAACTGATGATGTTACTGAGACTACCTCTTCAGGCAGCATGACAAGCCCAGCGGTAGTACAGTGTAGGTATATGAATTTCTTTCACTGGAGCTTCTTGCAAAGAAAAAATAACTCATTTTCTTATTCAAACTTGTATCTGATTGTCATGTTCCCTCTCCATATGTCTTGTCAAATGTCAACAGGTGAAAGTACCCTTGATCAAAGACCAGTTCATTTCAATATAGTGAATATTAATTCACCTTATGCTAGAAAAAAGTTACTGGTGAAAATCACATATATTGCCATGGGGATGGTATGTCTGGTCCTGGTGAGAGCATGCGAAGCAAATAATGCAACTGTGATCACCTTTATGAGTTATAATTACAGAAGGTTAGATTTGTTTGATGGCTGGCAAGTTGAAATTTTTGTTTTGAATCAGTGTTAAAAATTTACCTTGACCTGAAAATACGTGTTTGAGTGTTTGCATTAGTTAATGCTTTCTGAATAGAATTCAATTAAAAAAGAAAAATTCAGTTTGAAAAGGAAGTATTGAAACATTTAGTCTGAAAATGTTTTTTATTTTTGGATTTTTCCGCATTAAATAGATTGATCCTTTCTAAGAGTGCATAAATTCATATTAAATCTCCTTTCTTATCATAAAATGATATATCTTGAATTTTTTTCCATAAAGTCTTTGATTATACAGCATTTGCATTTCAATAATTTCAGCAAATTGATATGTTCGTTTTCAGACCAAACAAAAATTAATTCTGGTCTTCCAATCACCAAATGGGGAAATGGAAATGTGGGGATCAATTAACTTTTCCCCCACCCCCATCCTGCTTCTTAAGAAACTGCATTTCCTATTGGAAAATCATTCAGATGGAAAATTATTGCTGGGCTTTGCTCATTGCAGATTGGGAAACATATATAAATTTGTGCTGGAGAATGGAAACCTGCAGCGTGGGATCTCTTGAGTAGGTTTTACAAGAAGAGCTATGACTGATTATTATGCTAATATTAACTTGCAATTGTTAATGAACCTTTCATCTTGAAGGATCCCAAAACACTTTACAGACTGCAGCGATCTCTCCCACTCCCACTGAAATGCAGCCAGCTCTTCTGGTCATTCTTTGTGACTTGGTGTTACTCAATAGTAGAAAATAACCTCTGCCTGCCTCTACACCGGCGATGTTTAGAAATGCAAAAAGTAATTACCAAGTTGGACTGCAGCCAAGGCACCGGTTCTGACACTCTTGTTCCTGCGAGTGAAAAGTGCTATAGTATCTTTAAGTGGCCATAAGTCAGAGCTTGGGTCTGGCATCTTATCAGAAACACGGAGGCACTGGTACAACACAGAGTCTCAGGGGAGGACGGGAGCTACTGCCTCACCCCCAGTGTGATTTCTTGTAGCAGCTCCAAGTTTTACTTGGAGACTCTCCCACTGGAAATTGGGCTGATGTAACCCTGCTTGTCTAGTAAAACCGAGTACGGTTACGACTTGACTTGCAGATGGCCACCACACTGCTGTTTGCGATGGCTTAAGCTTAAGTTAAGCATGTGCGCAGATGACACTTTTTAAACAGATTTTTATTTCTGGAGATCAATGGTGGTTTTCTGTGCTGTTAAGAGATTTGGGCTTTTTTTGTGTGCATGTGGGGAGTTTACCTGAAATATGTGTGCATTTCCATCTACCAAATATTTCAAAGTATGTGGAATACAACTATACTCCTCTCACCCCTCATGACATGTTTTATAAAGAAGTATCAAACCAACTGATGCTCTTAACTTTAGAAAGATTCTGTTCCTAATTGTCTGGGTCAATAAATGGAGCCAAGATGTCTTAGCAAGGTACATTCCCTTTAATTGATATTCATTTAAATTAACTTGTGTTTACTGTAAATGTTCTTGCTGCATGAAATGTGCTTATACTACAGAAGCAGTGATGTTTTTAGTGATGGAAGGAAATGCTGCCTTTTCTGTACTTTTATTTGGAGTTTGAAGTCCATTAAACTGACTTCATAAATTCAAAAATAAATCCATTGATTTCTATGAATGCCTATGGTTAATGAGCATGTGGCATGTGATTTAGAATTAAAGAGGCATTATCACATTGTTTTAAAGGCCTTAAATTTAGGCTTCATTAACAAAAAGATGGGAAAGAAGTATCTGCATTTTGACCGGTCCTCTGAAGTGCTGGAAACTTTGAAGCAGTAGCGTAATGCCAGGTGCCTTCAGCATCTGAAGAGCTACTTTCTAGGTCTGAGTAGGACTAAACCTTGCTGATACAAAGGCAGTTGGGGCTGATGTCTCACCCAGGGTGAGGGGCTGTGTTATTTTCTTTGGGCAGTGATTTGGTAGAATGCTTAAGCATCTGTTCAATTTTCACCAGAGGAGGAGATCTACTAGACTGTTTACACGTTTAAAATTTATCAGCTGGTAGATCTTGAGCTTTATGGGTTTCCCTTGAGAATCTGACCAGAGCAAAGACTTCAGGAACAGGCTCCAGGATTTCAGTTTAGCCCTTGCTCGTGAGAAGCCCACAGCCAAATAGGGGAGCTGTTAATGGTAAACATATTAATTTAAGAGCAAGTGGTAAACAAGAGTCCAGCCACAGAGAGTGCCCTGCAAAGCAGTTGAATTTCAGAGCAGTGCAGAGATGGCAGATCACAGAAATTGTGATGCCATGGTGGGATGCTCGTAGATCTTTTCTCTCTCTTGCTGCTTATTTGAAAAGCCACGGGAGAGGGAGGTTGTCCCGCAGGACCTCTGTGTGACCCCAGTCCCAACTGGCTGCCAGCAACTGTGTGTGTGCTTGCCCGTGTCATGGCAGCGCACGGATGGCTTGACGGAGTTTACTGCTTTCTGGCTTATTTTAAGTACTCTTGGAATCTTCTGCATCCTCTAGCAAACTGGGGCAGGCTGACCTCTAAACCACATAATCTGAGCATAAGTTAAAAAAGAAGCCCAGAATTTTCCCTTCCCGAATAGCACCGCTGCCGACGATCTCTGATCCAGCTTTAATGTTTAATTGGATGACCGGGTTTTAAACGGAGCATTCTTTAACCCTGCTGACTCTGCCTGCCCCCATCCCCCTGCCCAACAGCAGCCTCACTCCAGTTATCAAAGTGTCATTAGTAGAGACAGCTGCCTGTAAACAACAGGAATGTCAACACAACTGTCTCGGTCAACAGGAATTTAACTTTAATCTGTTCATTACTTAAAGATACATCATCCTCTTTCTGCGCTGTTATCTACATCACTTGCAGACAAAGGCGGAGAACAAATTGATGGGGAGGGGGGGTGTCCGTGTTGGGGGGTGAACTGGTCCTGCCTCAGCCAAGCTGGTTCTGTTCATCATTTCCAGCGTCTCCCCACCCCCAAACCCTTGCAAGTTCCTCTCCTGTACATGTATATATATTTGCTGGATTGCGGGTGAGGGGGGTCAGGAGTTCCTTGTTTAGCTGGAAACAGATACTACATATTTATAAATGTAAACTTGGAGCGCTGCCAGACTCCTGCATTTAAGTGATTAACAAATGTTTCCCTTCAAGTGGACACCTCTTGTTCTAAATATATTTGACAAGAATGTAAAGAGTCAACTGGAGGGTAGAAAGGGCATACCGCAAAGCGTGTTCTGCAGAGGCTGCCAGCGTTCGTGGGCTGGGGCGCTGCGGCCGGCGATGCTGGCGGGTGCCAGCCGAGTTCACGGCAGGCAGGCTGCCAGCGCAGCCCAGCCTCCCCGCTGTTTAACGACAATGGATTTACTGCTTCTCTGCATATTGGTGTTATTTTGTGTAAACAAGGTTAACACTCCTTTTAAATTAAATACACCACCTGGTGACTGAATGCCTGACCTTGGCAGACGTCTTTCACCTGGTCTCCAAAAAGGGTGGGTACTCCGGCTGTGCCGCTGCCCTTTTCCACCCACCGGCTGCCTTTAATGCCTCGTCCTGTAAAAGTGTGTCAGTCTGCACAGTGCAGAGCCTTTCTGGGGCTGCTCCCACCTCCAGATGCACAGGACGGCCCGGAGTAGGAAGGTATTTCTTATGAGCAAGAGTGTGATTCTTTCGTAATCTTGTGCGTCGCGTGTTATTCTTCGCTACCATGGCCCTGCCATTTCCCTTCTACTTTACCCCAAATAGTTCTCCTGCTTAATCACAATGCATCGGATCTTCCTGGATTTTCTGTTTTGTCTGTGAAGAGGAGTTTCTGACTCTGACCCCTCTTCCCCTTCAAGAAAAAGATGGACAAGCTTGAGAGCGATCTCCCTCTCCCCTTTCCAAATGATAATCTGGAAAATAAAGCATTCTTACCTTTGCTAAAGTGTCAAAACTTTTTCACTTCTAAAGCATCATCTGTCATACAGATTCAACTAAGGTGTTTGAAAGATAGCTGATTCTGCCGCCTTTGATATCTCTAGGGCTGCCTCTTTGTTTAAGGTTGAAGTCATTCATCATGGTGTGTTAATAATTAAGAAAATCCTATACTGGGTAAAGAAATCTGAATTTTAAGCATTGGAATTAAGAGTCTACAACTAAACAGTAGCTATGTAATGAAGAAAACCACTTGAAGACCCCAGTACACAGACTGTATAAAGCCTGCAAGTCCCGTGAGTGAAATGTGTATCGGAGTTTGTAAACTCTGCAGGAGAACAGAGATCCACCAGGCCCAGTGACACACAGAGCTTATAAATTTCACAAGGTTGGGAAGCACACTTGAGGACAAAACCCCCACCAGTGCTACAGATCTAACCTTCAGTGGCTGGCAGCAAGGAAGGACTGTGACTTTGGAAGGATCGGGGAGAGGGTGGGGTGGGTGGGGTGCTGGGTCCCTGGATGGTGGCACCAAGTCTCTGGTTAAAGGCAATTCCCAGGTAAATCAGGTGACGTTTCCTGGCAGGACTTCTATATGATTTTCATTAAAGTAGCTCATTTCTTGTAGTCTGACTTTGCGTCAGGATCTACCTTTCAGCTTCCTAGTTTAAATGGAGATACGTGGCTTTTTCTTCTAAGGGTGACATCCCTTCCTAGTTGTGGGTAGCTCAGTAGCTTCATTCTTCCCACAAATTCCTGGAGGGTACCTGCTCTTATGTGCTAGTTTTTTAAGTGTTGGACCTCAGTGATATACTTTGATGGTAAAATTACCATTCTACTTGAATTTTTATTAATTCTACATTCGCTGCTTTCAGTTTTACTGATTTTCCCCTTGTTCTTGTGCTATGAGAAAGTAGAGTTAAGGGTATTCTGTTTTTTCCCTGGAAACTTTACAAAGAAATCTTAATAATTTTAAACAAACATTTAAATATCTAGATAAGAGCACTCAGTTGGATAATGAAATAGAGATGATGGGAAGTAATCTGAAAGACTGTATTTAAACTATTAGTGATAAGACATTTTTTAAAAGAAAATCCAGACAGATAGGTACAATATATGTAAAAGAATATTTTATAAATATATGTGCTAAATACAGTTTTCCCAAGCATTTTTGGAAAGAATCTCCTTACTCAGCGACTAACTTATAGAACACGTTCTGATTTTATGTAAAAAATGCTGCACATTTAGAAACAAATTGTTCAAGTTTTAGTGCATAGATGTTGTCTGGCTTGTAGGCTGGGTGCCTGTTACTGGGCAAAAGGCTATTCCAGTGCTGGCGAGAGTGACAGAGTTTTAAGGGACGAGCAAAAAGCAGAGTTTTTCAGAGAGCTGCTACATTTGTACAGATAAGGCTAGTCTAATTAAACTATCACTGCAAAGTCCCCAGATTGCCCAGGCCCTTCTTTTGCTCTTAGCTGGAGTTTGGATTCTGTTCTCCAAGAAACACAGTCTCTTTGAACTCTTTCCCCTTTGTGTTTCAAGGATTGTTCTCATCTGTGCTATAAAGAGCCCCTGTTATCTGCAACAGAGCGCGGTACATCTATCCTGGCTGGACCACACAGTGATAGAGCTGGGAGCTCTGAGTGATACCTCATACCCATTTGCTTCCTCCTGTCTGTTTTCTCTCATACAGAATTCTCTCTTCGTAGCCTTACAGAGCAGAATTGCTTTTCACGAGGTTTATGATAAGCTCCTGATGTCCTTTTCCTGCTTCCAGAAGCTGTTTGCTAAAGGACTCACTTTTTCTTTCTTTAACAGCCAGAACTAAAAGCAGTTCTGTCATCACAAAGTGTCAACGCTGTTGTAGGAACAGGAAAATAGTAAGATCACACAGAGCTCAGCCAGGTGCAATGGCTAACACTTGAACTTTTAGAAAATGGTCTGCGCAGGTCAGTTTTTAAATAACTTGCCTATATGAAAGAGTTTTTCTGTAAGCTTGTTGCTTTGTCTTCAGTCTGCAGTGGGTGCACCTGAACTGATACACACATGAATTTAGGTATCTTTGGTTCCTTGGGGTACAAAGCAGACATCAGACACCATATAAGTTACATATTGTAAGCAGGACAAGAAGTACTGCTGAATATGGGGTATGATTCTCCTTAAAAATACATCAGAGAAGCAAAGAAGTGAGAAAAAAAAAGTTATTTACATTAGTAAACAGTGCTGGCACATAAACAAATGGGATAAACTGACGATGAAAAGATCTAAGTTAGAAATTAGAAGAAGATTTCTAGTGAGTGGAGGGCTGACACTCTTGAATAGCCTTCTAATAGGTGCAGTTAAGGCAAATAATGAAACTAGTTTTAACTTGGAGTTCAGTGCATTTAAAAATAGGATTACACAATGTTGTTGCATAGCAGAGAGCTGGGTTTACTGACCTTGGAAGTTCTTCTCAGTCTTGTGCTACATTATTCCTTCTAATTATTGTGTGGCACTGACCTTCAATAAGATCTTTTTTTCAGTTTTCCATCCTAACTTACCTAAACTTCAAATATTTTGGTTGAAATCCTACAGTTCTGGCATAAAAATTAGCACTTTTTCCCTCTTAAATTGTGAAACTGTCCGGGCGTGTTACAGAAAAACTTGTTGTTCTGCTCGTGCATTATAGACCAATTTAATGGGAAAGATTTAGTGTTTCCATCTCTGGAGGGTGGGAATGAAACTTGGCAGGGTGGCTGTCTTTGTGCAGTTTGCTGCCCTATGGAAAATCTGCCCCACTTTTCATCCAGTTTCGAAGATTCTGAGAGGAAAAAAAAAAAAAAAAAGAAAAAAAAAGCCAGTTCGTGTATGGTCAGCGGAAACTTACTGGAGTTCAGTAGCCAAGTTTCCAGATAGTGCATGCACTGAATATGTGCCAGCTTTTGTATGTATAACCAGATTGCATACATACTATGACTGAGAAGAGCATGAGTCCTGTCTGGGACTGAGCTGGACGTCTGCTGAAACTTACTGCTCCTCTTTTCTGAGAGCTGCTGTGGTGCCAGAACAGAGAGCAGAGATAATTTTCTTGCTGCTTAATTCTTCCCAGCTGGAGCTCGTGCTGTGTGGAGGACAATGAGGAATGGAGACCTGTAATTTTGACATTTCCTAGATCTGGTCATGGAACCATCAGGAGTGAGCCAGGAAAGAACCCCAGGAGTTCTAGACCTTCTCTGTGCTAGGACAGGATAAGCAACGGTCTGGACAATACTTAGCTGTTTCTTTTTTTTTTTTTTTCTAGTGCCACAGGTCCCTAAGTCATCTATCCTAGCACTCAGATTAGATTTCCTTAAATGTTTCTTTATCTCTACCCCAAATCTTGCTAGCCTGAGTGGACATGTAAAATAGTTTATTCCTTTCACCTTTACTTCTACTTTTATTTTTTTGAAGGCTGCTAGCATTCCTTTCCTCCTCTTACTGAGACAGCAAATTTAAGTCCTCAATATTTCCATGCTGGTAGAAAGAGGACCCTTCCTATTTGGTACAAATCTTTTTTGAATTACAGCGCCAAAGGTAGACCCCAGTCCTCCAGCTGGTACCTGATGCTCGGAAGCATCATCTACAGATTGCACATGATCCAGTAGGACATTTTCCTTTTTCCCCCCTCCAATATCCTAATGTCGATGACTTGTCTGTCACTAAGGGTATCTCCTAGATCATCTTCCGCAGAAACGCTGCTTATCTTCCCTACAGGATGCTGCACTTTACATTGGCCCCTCTTGAACCACATGTTGGTTTATCTGAGACCATTCCTCCAATTAATCAAGACGATGTTGTATTTAATGTTACTCTCCAATCTGCCTGAAAAATCCTGCTGGTCTGATATCCTCTACTAGTTGAATAACTGTATTATCTATGCCATTATGATGTTATTTGTGAAGTTTAGGGGACTTGACTTGGCAAGCTTTATAACACAGTATAAAATTTTGAAAGATTTGTTGAGGTTTGTAAACAAGCTAATAAATACAGTCACTGATGTTCCTGATGTAGGAAACTTATAAACTCTCTCGCTCATGCAGACATGTACACACAGTACTTGGCAAAAGGATGGCAAAGTGACTTTTAAACACACAGAGCGCATGTTGGAATCGGGGCAGTGCTGCTCTCATTCAACTTTTCTTATCTTCTGTGCTTCTTTGCAGTGGAATAATGCCAGTTAGAGAGGCTTGGGAAAACAAGAAAACTTGAATAAAATGTAGTGGCTCTATTGGGATTTCTCTGCATGTATTGTGTTCCAGTTTCATTCCCTCTTCCTCTTCCCTCGCTTTTTCTTGCATGATATTACTTGATGTGTGTGTGTATCTGGATGTGTGTGTCTGTGCCAGCTAGATGCCAGCAGAAACCGAATAAAAAAAATAAATTGTTGATTTGATCATTCTTTCACTGACTGTGTTCGTCTCTGAAGTTCCTATTGTTTCTGATAGTTCTCTTGCCGTGGGGACTGGATTTTTGCCAGCTGGGTGCCAAAAGCCAGTGAAAATAAATAGATACATACTAGGGATTGTAGAGATTAAAATACCTACCATTCTGAATTACCCAGGGGTAATTTAGAAATACCATTTTGTTAAAGGTACCTGATCTGCTTTTATTATACACAGGATTACTGGTGAATGAACCAAAGGAGAGATAATATTTTAAATCTTTGATTAACAGTATATGTCTATCCTTTTCACCTCTTTTCTGAAAAGATGGGTGTGGTGAAAAAACAGATATTTCCTGTGACTCACCAAAGAAAGAAAACAAGTCAAAGGTAGGACGATAAATACCTCCGTTCCCGCAAACTGGGTGATTACCATAAAAAAAAAAAAAAAAAAAAGCAAGCAGCTTTTCCCCTGAAGTTAGACCATATAATATTGCATAGTACAAACTTATTAACAGGTTGGCCACATGTCTCAATGAGACCAATCTATCCTTGAATAAGCACTTATATCTCTTCCATATCCCTGGGCAAAACCAATGTTCTGGAGCTAAGATTTTGTACTTAACTATAAGATAGTTGAGTGGATTTTGCTTTAATAAGATTAAAGAGAGCATGCATTTATCTGATCCAGGTAATGTGGGAAGTGCAGAGACAAAAAAAGAACAAGTCACCTGTAGGGGAGAGGGTAGGTTGAAGGTAAAGAACTAGTAAACAGACACTTTAGGTTCTGTTGCTGTATATTCATCTCTGTCTGAGACATGCTGATTATTTGGGAAAAAAAATCAGTTTGCAGATGCCATCTTCCAAGGGCAATAAAACACAAAAAATTGTTGCTCAGAAGCACAAAGCAAGACTACAGTGCTACATCTATTGCTTCATTATGAGGCAAACTTTGTTTGTCTTAACACTTACAGTTATCAAGTTTATGTAATTTGCAAGAGTTCCTATCTTTCAGTAACATTTCTTTTAATCAGTAGATGAATGAAATTACACAGAATATTTTGCACAGGCTTTCAGTATGAACAGGTATGTTGGACTGATACTGAAATACCTATTGACAACAAAAAAAAGTAGACTTCTGGGAAAGAGGGTTATTCTCTCTCTACCTATGAAGGAACACTGTGGAAACTGCCATTGCTAGGAGTTGCCACAGTACTACAAACCCAGGCATACAGCACCATTTTGCACTGGGCAGGAGATAGACTTCATGACTGAGTGGATTTTTAATTTCCTAATTCTATGCCTCCTTTCTCTGCCCCTTCTTAGCATGGCCCTTTCAAATATTTCTCCCATAGAAAAATATCTCCAAGAGAAACTGGCCTTGTGAAGAGGAACGGTGAGCCTAATCAGGTTCTCTTTTGTGTTTCTTATGAAGGCCACAGGTTCCCAAGGATTATATGGCAACAGCAGAGTAGCAGAACAATGGGCAAGTTTGAGATGAGATACTTCCTCTGCTGTTTCCAAAGCAAACAGTGGCAGGGAGCATGCTGTTCCCCGCGTTGGAGCTCTGTGGAAAGACCTTGTTATGCTAAGTATACTGCAGGAGATACAGAAGCAGATCAATATGTGGCTAAGTGTCTTAGCTTTACTTTTATTATGTTTGACAGCGATGACAACATCGTGTGTATGTCACATATAAGATGACTAATGTGTGTACATGTGTGAACCCCTTGCACAAACAGGTTTTCCCATAAACTTTTAGGGAAGAGCAAGCTCCCTGAGAGCAGATCAGAGCATGGATTGAATCTAAAAACAAAACAAAGAACCAAACAAACCTCAAACTAATTTCAGGTCTTATGAGATGCTGCAGTGCCATCAATGTCTGGAAATATCCACCACAAGTGGTTTCAATCCAGAATGATTTCCAGGAAACACTTGCCTTAAGTTGTGCTACAAAATGTGTCATCAGGATGTTCTCTGTGTTCCTGACCTGAAGGAGGGTGAAGAACGCTGCAAGGCGATGTGAGAAAGTAAGGAAGTGAAACAAGAACTTTTTGTGTGAGTTGATGATTTGCTCTTGGGTGAAGATTCCCTCCAACACACCAGAAGTGAACCAACCAACATAAGCCATTTTTCTGTAGAGAGCTCAGTCTCTATAGTAGGCCAGCAGCCAGATGAGGGGTTTTAAAGAAGAGTTATGGTAGTTATAAAGAGGGAAAAAATTTGCAAACACTGATAATAATACTCCTACACAGGAAGGTTTGAGCCAGTCACACTACTCCCCCCCTTTTCCAGTGAGATTCAGAGTTACATAGGAACAGGAGATTGTTTTGGCTGGGATTAGATAGCACAGATGGTACCAAAATGTGTAACACCTACCACAAGTTCTTTAGTTTCATATCATCTGCACAACAGTTCTTCTTGGCCTTTTAACAGTTCATTGAATGGAGGAAGAGGAGAAAAAGACATTGGACAATTGCTGGAAATGTGCAAGTACTGTTTTATTTTATCTTTTGGAGAATCCATACAAAAGCATGTAGATAGGCTCATATAAAATCTTGCATATATCTACTGTGAGATGGTGTGAAACGTCGCCTGGCTCTTCTCTTTCAAGAATCCCCAAAACTTGGCAAGTAAATCTCACAACACATTTGAGAATTACATCAGAAATGGTTTTGCAGATACATACAATGAGGTACAGGAATTTTAACCAGTTTTTCCAGAATCACCAAAGGAGATTGAGGCATGGGTGGCTTATCTCCATGGAGCTTCTCAGGAGTCCCACGGACTTTGTTTTGTGCCCTGACATAAATAGCAGCAGTCTTTGGTTTTCTTTGACCTTGCAGGTCTTCTACATGACCTACAATAAAACTTTCTCTTCCTGTCCTAAATTTTCAAATAAATGCTATTGTAGCAATTCATCTACAGCTTGTGATCCCAGGAATATTTTACTGCCAATTCGAATATCATGCTTTATTCAGTGTATCTAGTTCTTACCTTCCTCTACCAAAGACACACAATTTCTGTGCTTTTATCAGGTTTTCTAGGGGTCCAGAAGAAAGAGAATGGAAAATACACTTCTTCCTTAAAGAGAAATACAAAAAAAATTCTAAACACAGGCACTGAGGTGCCACTCTAATGGACATACTAGAAATAACAAGACTTCCAGATTGAAATTTTCCAGGTTGCCTATTTGATTTGGTTGCCGCAGGTACTCAGCACTCCTAGATAGCTTTGAAATATTCACTGTAACGTTATTTAACAATTAGGCTGAAAGCATGGGGTGTTCCCTGAGAACTAACTGGGAAGAGCTGATGGCCAAAATCCTGTCTTTTGAATATGCAGCCACACAATTTAAAAGCATTTGAGATTTTTTTCCCTAACTAAAAAGAGGCCTTTAGCTACACAGAGTAAAGGAAGACACTAGGTCCCCATTAAATGGGGAACTATCTGCCTTAGGACTTTAAGTTGGCTAATGTTCAGGGAAAGGTTACTCTAACCACATGTGCAGTGAGCTCCCTATTGATATACCCAATGAGCAATGCAGATGTCATTGCATTGACTTCGGCTTAACTCCACTGCAGAAGGACATGGGCTGCTGGTTCATTCTCATGCGTGCCTCTGAAGAACTTATATTAAGGAAAATGATGAAACTTTAGTTGGTGAATTAGGTCTGCAAATGTATCCGTGCAAAAGAAATCCACGGTTTTCAATGTCTCAGGAAAGCGAGGCAAATGCAAGGTGTAATTCAAAGCCATTATACCACTTGCTGTAAATATTGTTTTCATAAAGCCAGCCTACTCATATGCTCAGATAACCCATCCTATTATTCTGGTAGCTACAGGACTCCTGAATCACACCTACTTGAACCTGAGGGATTAGAGGTTTTGCTCTTTAAATAGCATAGGTGCTGGGCCGGCCACATTTTTCAGACCTCTTTGAGGAAGCAGAATTGATTTTTTTTTTTTTAAACAAAAAAATCATTCAGGGCCCCAAAATAGGCATAAGCGAGCCTCCTCCTTTTGTAATTGTGTTTTTAAAAATCAGACACGTAAAATCTTCTGTAGCTGTAGGCTCGAAACCTCTTTTGTGGAAACACTGGTGCACTGTAATTGGTTGAGTACTGCTATCCAGCCTGAGAGGGTGACCTTTCACACTCTGCCCTAAAAGAACACTATAGAAAGAGAGGTGGCGTAATCTGGGTTAAAGGCTTCTTACTAACATGTTGAGAGCTTGTTTCACACACACACAAACAGTTGCACGAAAGCCCCAGCCTGATGATAACTTAGTACTTTAGCATGGTGCTCTTGAGACAGCTCTCTTCTGAGAGAATAAAGAAGGGCCCCTTAGTTGAAATGCAGGACTGAAGCTCTTCATAACCACCGGGCAACTGTTACGAGGGAAAAAGAAAGTTAAAAGAGACGAGAACAAAAGGGGCTATCCTTGTTACAAGGCTCTGGTTCTAGACCTCAAAAACTCCTCTCCCCTAATCTTTTTATTCTTTTTCTCTGTATAGCCCCAGGTTTTGACAGTGAAATCTCTTGTCTTTCTGGGCAAGCATATTCAGTGCCATTTAAGAAATTCCCGTGGATCTGCCTTTTTCATGATCTCTTCGTACACAGAAAAAGAGGAAGAATAAAGGTGAGCATCATCGCTTATTTGGTTGAGAAGTGAAAATAATGGGATATTTCTGAAGTTAGGCAATGACAGCCAAACTGTAGCTTGAGTAGTATAAAGACTCTAAACACTGTGCTGTTATATTTAGCACATAGGAATGTGTAAAGATGTGCTTGCCTAGGTTGTGTGCAGACTTGGCACTTTCATGTTTGACTTCAGAGGGACCAAATTTGTGGCTGGTTATTCCATGCCACCAGCATGGGTGAAGGTCCTGGGTGCCATGAGTGCAGTATGATCCCTTAGCTTGCAAAGCCTCCCCAGGGCTAGCAATGTGCCCTGGGCTGGTGGGTCACGGGAACAGCTACTTGCACCTCAGTAGCCCCCTCGCCTCTCCATTCTTTAATGCTTACTTCAACGTTGATTAATATGTTACACCCATCTCTTACAGCTTATAACTTTACATTTCATTTTTCCACCTTATTCCTTTCCTAAGTTTTCTTTTCCACATGACCCAATTTTCTTTCTTATAAATTTCCACATATTCAGCAATTACTCTGCTATTCCAAATTATCTGTATATTGCTACTGTATATGTAATTAATGTTAATAAATTGTTACACACTAACAGTGATTCCTATTGGAAAAAAAAAAAAAAAGGACATTCAGGAATTGCTTTAATGCAGTTTCTTATCTACTTACATCCAGTATGATGTCCACAAAGTAAAACAAGATGATAAAGTTCTATATTTATCACAATATTAGACTCTTTCACAAAGGTTTTTCTTCTGGATAACAGTTAATAGGGCCAGGGAGCTCCAAAGTCAATGCTAAAAGTCTGGTTTGCTCTGGACCTTATGGACTTACAGCAGTCCTCCTTAACTTCATGTGTGTCAGGTAGCACAGATTGCTTGAGCTCATGCTTTCTGTAGTATTTAACTTAATGCTCTTTGTGTCCTCTGCAGCATAGTTCAGCTTTGTTAGCCGTGTCTATGTTTCTGACAACGGTGACCCATTTCCAGTCTTCTGAACTACTGTTTTGGTACTTTTTACTTCAAAATCTTTCAGGACTGGCAACTAAATTTACAACTCTCTCCTCCAGAAAGAAGCCCCAGAAGTATAAGGAAGATTGCAACCACTAGCTGACTTTGATTCATCATGGACGGACCCAATGGTAGTCATCCAGGCTGGTGGGCCAGCCCTGAAGAGGACCAAGAAGACAACCAACCACTCCGAGTTGCAAAACCTGATTCTGAACAAAGCAAATTCAACACTGCTGAAGTTTAGTTTCTCGTGGATTAAAACTTGATCTCTTTACCTTTGGAGACTGAGGTGAAGGTTGTTATTTTACAGGAAAGAATATATTTGATGAGTTCATCTGAGCCTATGGTGGGAATATTTTGTCACAGCACGAAATCATCACACAATACAACATGATTGGCAGCTGCTTCCTAAGAGCGACCCATGGTTGTGGTAGGAAAGGTTGCAGCTGCTCGTGATGGAGAGCCATTGGCAGTCAGTGACGGGGACTTGCCCACAACGTCCCTTTGAACCACGTAGAGCACTGGCTAACCTTCCACATCCCTCGCTTTGGGGTTTGCCCAATTCTTTGCCTCACACCTACAATTTAGGAAATAAATTGCTTTACTCCTGATTAGCTAGTTTACGTATAGGAGAAATTGGGTAGGTATCCAAAGGTATTTATAGATACATCTGAACAAAATAATTGCAGGAGGACTGCACAGAGAAACGCTATCATTTAAAAAAAAAAAAAAAAAAAGAAAAAAGGAAAGGGAAACTGCAGATTTTATTTCTAAACCTTTCCACCAGGAAAGGTTACGAAATTTAGGGAAATGAGCTGCAGCTGACATGCCTGACAAATAACTCTCACGGAATCTATAAAGTGAGTTTATTTGTGCCATCTTTTACAGGAAGGGTTGTGCACGAGTTTTGTAGCATTGCCACTGGGGTTGTTGAAACACCCGGCTGGTGATCAACATTTTGGATGCTCATGAATAACCGGAATATGAGCACCTTAAGCACAAATTCAACAAAGGTTTTTTCAAGTTCATCATCACATATGAGATTGCATCATTCAGAGTGGCATTTATAGCCATCAGTACTATACAACCCATGGTAACAGATGACATTGCATGCTGAAAGAGGCCGTGAAAGGTCTTTCATACTGTTTCCTGTTCCTAATGACAGCTTTTACTGCCAGTTAGGACAGAATCCAAACACATGAAGTCATGATGGCTGTAGGTGTTGATTTGGATATGAAATGTATTAACTTAGCTTATGCAGCACCGATTAACAAAGACAAGGTTTTCGGTGCACGTGTTGTATGCACAGTGCTAGAGAAACCTATAGGTGAAGGGACAGAGGGAATGGGCATGAGTAGGATAGTACACTGTTAGCAAACAATTTGATGTACAAAGTATTTTGTGTTAAAAATGTATTTGGATGCCCCCACAGATAATAATTTGGACATCATGCCCTGAGACTCTGTTCCATTTTACCATAAAAGAACATACGTCTGTGGATCCAGCTAGGAGGTTTCTCAGCTGGATGCAAGTGACATTTATCTCTCATATGTGTTTTTGTTTGTGTGTGTATATTCTGCATGTATACTTTCATGTTTAGCCAAGAATTCCACGTCTATAGAATGCTCATGAATATTTTATAGCTTTTGTTCATGAATTCATTCATGAGTTTTATAAATAGTGATAATTTGAAAAAATAATATGTCTGAAAGGCAATACCACTTTACCTATGAATGACCTCTTTCTCTTTTTATTTTCCTTAGTTTGGATATGTTTTCCCAAACAGTCTGTGAAAGTGTTTACTGGTCTATTCACTTTTACTAAACCTGAGGTGTTAACAGTACAGAAATGAACATATACATACTCCCTATGTATAGTTACATCTTTTCCAGCCTATAGCTAACAAGAGACCTTTAATTGCACTGAAACTTGATCTCTGCAGGCCAAATTTGTTGGTCAGTGCAAACTTCAGGGCACGCTGTGCTGGATGGGTCCTGTGCTGCCTGTGGGTTTGCTGCTCCCCAGGCCCAGCCTGGCGTTGATAGCTTGTGGCTGGGCTGTCTCACATTCCTTTTTGGAGTATAATGTGTGTGTGTGTGTGTGTATAAGCATGCGTGTGTGCGTAATAAGTAATATAGCATAATCCCCTTCCGATGACAGAAGCTTCAAGTGGTTACAAGTAGCAGACCTGTTTTCAGATGCCTGAGGTAACTGTCTATAAGGTGCATGGTAAAGAAATAATTAATTACACTTACTGGTTGAAATGGGGGAAACGACATATGATAGCATGCTTTTGTTGCAAGTGCTTTGATTCAACACGAGGCAGGATTTTTGGTGAAAGAAGTGTCAAGGCATAGAGTATTTTTCTGCAGTCAAAGGTTGAATTTAAGTAATCACCCAGTGCAATTTTACCCATATCAGATGTTCACAACTACAATGCACACAGGGGGAGGAAAAGAAGTGAAAGATGGAAACAGAGAGAAAAAACATCCCCTAAATTCTGAACATGCAGTCTTGCTGAGTAACCACATTCATAACTGAGTGGGAGTGATTTGTTCTGACAGCACAAGTCTACTAATTTTGCTGAATTAACAGCACTACTAGTAGTGGTAGAGCAGGAAAAAAAAAGAGGAGATTTGTTATAGACATTCTCAGGATTATTAATTATCAGGTGATATAAAAGATATGTGGTCTATAGTATCACAAAAGTTTGGTTACATCCTTCTGGTGTGTTGCTTAAGCAACTAAATATCTGGAGCAACATGCCTAAAAGAACAAGATGCATATTTATATTCTAAAATTAAAGCAGGCTTACACTTGCTAGTGAAAGGGAAAAAGCTAGATCAGCCTGGATTCTTTCTTCACTCTAAAGAAGAGGGCATTTCACTAAGGATCTTTAAATTAATGTAAACTTTTTTTGTTCCTCGCCTTTGGAAAGATATGAGTCTAAGATTATTCTCTATTGAAAAGATTAATATTTTCAAAGCAAAGTTTGGAATCCACTTCGACAGCCCAGAGCTTCCAGCTGTTGTTTATGCTATTAGTTAGAAAATCCCAGTGCCATTCTTTCAAAACAAAATTAATAAAAAAAAGCTCTATTGAGTTAATTTTGTGGAATTATGTTAATAAGCACAATTTGCACCATGCAGGTTTACTTTGTGGTTTGTGGTGAGTTTGTAGAGGTTTTGTGAGCAACCCAAATGTGGTGACAGCAAAACCTTTCCAAAGCACAGACTTTTATGCTCTAAGCACAGAATTTCCTTTTGTGGTCAAGTGTGACGTGGTTTTTGGATAATAAATGTCTGTAATAAGGTTTCCTTAGGTTGGCTCAAAGGGCCTGTGCCCCTGTTTTTAATGGCTGTCTTTGGAGACGTTTGGGTTACATATATTTTCTTAGAACTGGAGCACTTCTTAGAGACAGCGTTTAATGACCTAGAGGCTGATCCAGAGATGTATTGCTCACTCACCACTTCAGACCACAAGTGCTGACAATATACCTCTGTGTTACCTTGGCTAGCCATTAGGACACGGTTTTATCCAACAGAGGCATCCAAGAGAGGTAGCTGAAAGGGGAGTTAGCTTCAGGTGGCTTGATTGTCCATTGCACATGCAGTTAAGAGCAACTCTGAGCTTCTCTAATTTTTCCCGGTCAGTACCAGAAGTCCATAAAAGGGCTGGAAGGATCTGGAGCCACTCTGCTCTCCCCTGGGAGAGCAGCACGGTGGGAGCACAGCCGCTGCCGCCGCTCAGGCATTCTGCACCAGGAGCATATGTAGAGCAGAAGTTTTCCAACTTCATATTTCATATTTTCATCCTCCTCAAGTCTAAACTGGTGAAAGAAGAAATATCCCCCTTGTGACAGTCTGGATCATCTAAACTGATACTATTTTTGTGGTGGAAGGGAGGGCAGAGGAAGGAGCCACATTTGCTATAGAAACTGTTTTCTATTCCTACATAATAAAAAAGCAGATGAGGTACGGATTTAAAAAAGAAAAAAAAAAAGCTGAAAGAGGAACCAACATGTTGCCAAAAGCAAACCTACCGAAAAACCCCAACAAAAAGCCCAGCCACAGAAAAAACATGCCTTTTGTAAGGCTCTTTTTGTCGCAAATCAGTAAAAGTTGATTCCTAATGAATTAAAATATTCCAAAAGCTTAAAGCTTCTATCACAGTTGACCTTTAAGGCATGTAGCAGCAAAGAAGTTAATACACTTTGCACATGTTGCAGAGCAACAGGTGGTAGAAAAACCCACGCGGGCTCCTTGCATTCCTTACTTTTCAAACTGGTGGCCCCTGGTATTCTGGGATTTACACTACCTCCCCCAGGCTCTGACTGACAAGCTAATCGGTGTGCTGGGAAGCCCTGAGCTATTGATTCCACTGTAACAGAACACCTCCCCGTCAATGAAACTGCAATGAAATGCTTCAACAACGAAGAAAGGGAGGCATTAGGCTGTTGAGCAACTGGAAGAAATTTGCTTGTAGGTAGTGCGGCAGAAATGAAAAGGCTCTCGGGGGCACAAGCTTGAAAAGCCAGGTTATTAAAAAAGCCACAAAGCTGGAGTCTGGCTGAGTGGAGAAAAATAGTTATGGCTCAGTTAGGCGTATCTAAAAGGAGAAGGGAGGGGAACGCAGCTTTCAAAATTGCGTTAATCCCCCATGTACTTAATTTCTTTTCTTTTATGGCAGCTTGTAGTATAGCAACAAGTATTCAAGCAGTTAATAATTTTAAACAGTTTAGCTTTCCGTAGGCAATATATCTTTAGCCTTAATTAAAATTTTATTTTAGTAGGGGGAAAATATTAAAATGACATTCTGATCATCCTCTAAGATGGAAAATATATGATAATATGAATATTTTATTAGACAAACTATTATTAAACAGCTGGTGCAAAATCCTAGCCACTGATTAGTTTGGTTTGTTTGAAATGCAGGTCACTATTTCTTAATAATGGCCCAACAGCCCTCCACTGACAGGAACGACCACTGACACACCACCTGCAAACACAAAGGTCTTAATATCTGTACCGGAATGCCAATATCCCCAAAACAGAACTGGATTCCCGCAGCCCCAGTCCTGGGGATGGTTCCCACTTTGGAGTAAAAAGCCTTCCCAGCACGTCACCTGGGCATGTCTCTCAGGTGGTGGGTCTGTGCTTGTATTGAGACATGATCTTTGCTTCAGGAGAGCCGAGGGGATGGGTATCAGAAGGTGAATCAGCTTGGCCATTTGAATGGGGGTGGGAGTCAGAGGGGAGCTGTCACAGCTGAGCTTTGAGGCTGGAATTTGCATCTGCCATTAATTCGGGAGCCCGAGTTTGCTGACCTTCAGGCAACATGCATGTCCTATCTATTTACTCAGCCTTTTCCTGAGTGAGCTGTCAGTTTTTCTTTTGGAAAGTTCTTTCCCCCCTGCATGGGTCGTTGAGTACAATAAAAAATGTGTAGGCCTTGATTGCACACGAGGCAAAACGGTGACTTGCTTAGGCAGCCAGATTAATTTTTCAATGACAATAAGATGGCTGATGTACATAAAGTAAAACCGTCAAAAGTGGCCTTTTTGGAATTTTCAATCCCATCAATTATTGCCTGTTGTAGGTTCAAGAATTTTGCCTTGAACAAACAATGGAGGAGGCTTTTCTGTACACTGTTAGTTTTTTTTGGTGGTGGTGGTGCCGTCTATCTGAGTCTATCTATGAACATAAATATATATAGGGGCTGTCTTCCTGTAATGGAGTGCTCTGTGTAGAGAGGGGATGGGGAAGCTGGATGCTAAAGGTTAGGCTCCATTTGCTTGGCATCTAAACCTGTGTTTTAAGCATATATGGCCTAGGTCTGCCCACAGGAGCTGTGCTTGAGTGGGTACCGAGCATCGCGTGGCTGCGGTGGGTAGTGCTGGGAGAGCAGTGCCTGGCTGGCTCCACAGTCACGGTAACACGGAGGACATCCATGAGTTAAAAAGGGAGTCAAGGAGGCAGAGAAAGTATTAAAAGAAAATTACCTTAAAAACTTAAAATCACAGAAACCCAACTCCTACCTATACTGAAGCCAATCAGAATATTGACTTTGATTTTGGTTTGACCGGAATAGAAAAAAAAATAAAATCCTTCTTTTATTAAATATGTTCTGTCTGATGGAGAGTGACACATGCACAAATAATGGCTCTTTCCTAAAGCTGACCCGTATCTGTTTGTCTTAATTCTGTTCTCATCCTTGGATGAAATTCCTCTGAGGTTGATGGACATTCACCGAAAACTTGGATTTGTGTCAGCAACATTAATTAAGCTGAATCCAGAAATATGCAGCCCAACACAGAGGAGTTCTGTTTTCCATTTGTGCAGTCTGGGCCAAACTCTCATGGACTTTCCACTCATCAAAATGAAATGCTTCTGCCATGAAATGTATATGAGCAACATACAGCTCAGCTGAATAGCAGGCCAACAGCTGTAGACCTGACTAATAAATTCCCTGAATACCATGTTATCAGTATTTGGGATGTTCTTCTAAACTCAGATATTCCTACTAGTATTTTTTTGGTTGTTTTTGGATTCATTCGATTTGATCTGATAGTTGTTTAGAATTTAGAGACTGAAGTAGCTATCTGATGATGTGAAAAAACCACTGTAGAACGTAGTGTGTCCATTTTTAATGTGAGAGTTATTCAAACTTTTACAGCACTTTTATGCTGGGAATGTTACCTTATAGAAAAAGCAATTTTGAACTCTTTTATTTCACCAATGAGACACTTGTGTTTTGCAAGGAATTTGCCATTTAAAATTTTTAGTCTTGTTTTTCCTTTAAGGGTCTGTAAATTATATTTTTTCCTGATGTTCAAGAAACTTAAACATTAAAAGCTTTGAGACTTTTCCTAATCTATAAACTATGTGTTTGTGTAGACTCTAAAACTGGGCAACACATATCTCTCAGGTCTAGCTCATACCAGTTACTGATATGGAATCCATTTTCTTTCTGCTACTTTGCTTTACTGCAAGTGTAACTGGAGGAGTAGAGGCTGAGGGCCTAGAGACAGGGAGTTCTTTTCTACTACTCACACACAGAAATAAAAATAAAATAATTTTTCAAGATGATCTATGCCAGGAAGTTTAAAAATAACCAGAGATGGCTGGAACACCTTGGAGAAGATAATCAGATCTGTTTATTCCAGATGATTGTTAATAACCCTGTAATTATTGGCTATTATTAGTGAAAATGTAAAAGCAACTAATAGTTGGTTAAAAAAAAAGAAGGTAAAAACCTCAGAAATGTAATGCAAATGGGGTTGATTCCTTTTCAATCAATGGGCTTTTAAGCTTCCTCCAGGCTTTAGATTTGCAGAGAAGTCAGTACTGGCATGGCTTATAGCGGCTGTTAATGCAACACATGCCTATCATTTGCTGTTGACAGGCATTAATAAAAACCTAATCTGAGGAAATTATAAAAAACCTACATATTATGCAATCTGGTTCATGTTTTGGCATGTGGCAAGCATTGGTCTAATACAAAGGAAACCATCATGTATAAACTTTACTGCCATTGTTTCCACTGTAAGGGTAATTACTTTTTTTTTTTTTTTAATGTTTGATCCTTTAATTGCCTCAATACTCAGGTTTGCTTTGTGATACCATGGTTGTTACTTTAAATCTTTCTTTTACAGAAACAAGAATCCTGAACAGCAGTTACTGACTCCAGGTCAGCAATAGGGAATTTGAGCTCTGAAGATCACTTTTCTGTCCGACTCTACTCCTCTTTCTCCCAAATGTTGGCTTCTCTGGCACATTGTGAGTAGTCCCATTCCCCTAGACCTGAAACCTTTTAAGAAACCTTTCCCCCCGCTTTTTTTTCCCACCTGTGTAACCTCCTTCTCATTAAGGAATGGAGCCGCTTCAACGACATAAGCAAGAAGCACCTACCACTGCTCTAGATGAAAATTTGGCTTTCTTTTTTTTTTTCTGTGTGGTGGTTCTCTGGTGTTGATGATGATAATCCACATTTTGTTGTGTGCAATTACACCTTCTCCTGAGTTTTTTGGAGCTGCTGGGAATTCATTGGATTTTCCTGCCTTCCCACAGGCATGTTAAACCTTATTTACTAGTTTCATCTTATACAACAGAAAACATGTGTTATCTCTTAAGACACCATAAAGTTCAGTTATACTTGTAATTTGAGGTGTGATAAATTCTTTCTTGCTTGCTTGTTTGTTTCTCTCTTTCTCTTCTTTTCTCTGTTTCTTTCATAGGATTTGTTTTGTGTGTGTGTGTGTGTTTGTAAGCTCTGTCATAAAGTCTTACAATACTGATACATTTTTGTCACTGCCTGAAGTATTGTACTACTAAACTCTTTAAAATATCTAAAACATGAATGTGTAAGGGAACTTAAAAAAAAAAAAAAAAGAAAGACACAGAGGACAATCAATAATATGAGGGTGAAAAAAGGGGTAAAACAATTCTATAGATATTCAGGCTGGAATGTGAGTGCTAAGAAAAGTCTTTGGTTAAATTCAACACAGATTTGGCCTGCAGCTCTAAGCTGGCAATTCCAGTAGAAGAGCAGACCTCTACCCTGTGGTAAAGAGGTACAGAATAATGCCTCTTTGAATTAGTTTCAAAATGTTGCTGTGATGCAGACGAATTGCTACTAGATGCTGAAGTGCAGTGCACCAGCATAATAGCATATTGTTAAGTCACACTGCCATTAAAGGATATAGTTATTAATCAAATTAAGTCAAAACACAAAGCAAGTACAAATTAGTATCAGATGACATGTCTCACTGCTAGCAGAGAAGAAGGAATGGAGGGACCCTGCCATTTTAAAGGAAAACAATCTTTCATAAAACTAAAACAGAAGGTGAGGGAATGTCCTACTACATAGTAACTGGCAGCTGGTATGTGCTATCTGGACAGTATTTGTCTTTAAATTCACATGACAGTCCTAGAGTGCTGCAATGTAATCAGTATCTTTCAGAAGCTTGGGCTAAACTCTGAATAATGTTTGTTTTTGGAGAGGTGGAAAATGTTTACCAAGAAAGACAAAAGTACTTGAAACTCTCAGGGTTTAATATTTTATTATTTTTCCATCCTCATACACGTATTGTCACTGTAAATTTTTGGCTCCAGAAGAAATGCTAATTCTCATTGAAAGATGGTTTGGGATGGTGGGGGGGGATGTAAATTGCCATTTTGGTAAATTCTGTAGAAACATGTCATTTGTGGGTTGTGCAAATGGTCCAAATGTGATTTGTGCATGTTTGTCTAGATAGCCTTCACAACAAGAACGATTCACTTCTTTTGTGCAAGTCTGATAACTAATCACACATGCACACATGGATTTAACCATCATTACGTGTGTGCGAGAATGTGTGTGTACGTGCGTGTGTGTTCCCAAGTACCACAGTGTTAGCTTCAGCGCTCCAAATTCTTCTAGTTACAGTTAAAATTGTTGAGTAGTTTATTGAAAACAGTTATAGTGCCTAAAGGTAATGCAAAGACATTCAGCAGTGTTGTAGGATTAGGACTCTGCATTATGATGTGCACCCTTGCAGTAAATTTAGTTTCTTCATGGATCATCAGAAACAGATATAAAACGGAAGCACAGCCTTCTGCACAGGAGGAAAAGATGCCTTTTCCCTCTCTGGTTTTGAAGACGATGTGTTTGCTCAGGCAGTATTTGCATGGCTTTCACAGGATAATCTAACTTTAAAATGATTCTAAATTTTGCTTACATATAGGTTTGCATTTTTTGTAAGTGTCGGTTCAGTTTAGAACGTGACTGGTAGATGGCTATGTGAGTTACCTGTCAGCGTTCAAGTGTGTTTACTTCATTAATGGTTCCTGAGTGTGAAACTTTGTTTCCCTTCTGCTCTTGCTTCCTGAGTCTATGGTTTCCTCATCATCGTGACATTGCTGTGTGGTGCTAACGTACTACTTCTGCACAAGAGAATGTCATCACATGGGATTACAACCTTAAACAAAAGTCACAACAGCAAGGCACTCAATCTCAGGTGAATTGCTTAAACAGCGCATGTTTGTATTAGCGCAAATGTTAATATAGACTGCTTTCTGCCATTATTCATTTGTTATGGGTGACAACACCTGGAGAATATATCTTTCAGAACCGGACAAAGAATAAGCATGGGTCAGACTTCGTTCCTCACTAATAATTGCACTGAGATGCTGCAGAGTTTTTCATTAGTCTACTTGTAAGGTGCCCTGTTAGATGAAGAAGAGACCTACAGGAAATGAAAATAGGGAGACAGAAGAAAGTTCTGGAGGGGTAGTTGTAAATGATGTATATAAATACAGTGGAATATTTATAGTGGAATAAATAAGTATTCTACTGAGTTCAGTAGAATTGAGTCACTAATGAATGGTAAATCATCTCCTCCCTTATTAATGGATTTTTGGTGATAACTTTAAAAGGTATCTCAAGGGTGTATGTGTATGTATCATGACGAATAGAAACAAAGAAACAGGATGGCATTTCAGGGAGTTTCTTCTTGAAATCTTGGAAAGACACAATACTAATAAGCTAAGCTCTAGTAATCTTTGACCACATTAGTGCTTTATGTTCTTCAAAGGTCAGGTCATCATTTGCTTATACCATGGCCAAAATACAGTACAAGGAGCAGGACTAAAAAAACATTTTGAGGGTGGTACGCTGTGTGATAGCAAAGGTTTGGAAATCTGAAGAAACTAAGGGTGGGAGGCTCCTGCCAGACAAATGCAGGTCTCTGCATGTAGAGAAGCTGCTGTCCTGGTGGCTTGAAAACAGACTAAAAAACAGCATGTGCACTTCAATCTTCACTCAACAGGAATGGGCTTAGAAAACACCTTAAATTATTTGCTCATTTGAGGCCTGAATAGGAGGGGAATCAGCAATCATTATAGGGTGTTAAAAACAAATCAACCCTCATCGTAATTGGGTACAGCTTCCCTGAAGCAAGCAGAGTTGCACCTGTTTAAACCAGGACTTCATCTGGTCTGCTGAAGGTGAGCTTGAGGCCCACCAACACCTTTCAGATGGATCTACCATAAGTCAACAACTGATGATAACAGCCTTCAACCCCAACAGCAAACAATCCTCATTCCAGAAGAAGTGTTCGGAGCCACACGGGAATACTGGGAAATAAACCTGTTTTGTGAAAGAATGGGTTTTCCACAAATAGCTGTCAGATTAGTTCTGAATGTTCACTCCATCAGTGAGCAAAGTAACGCAGCCATCTTTTTTATTGCATGTATAGAGATACAGGGGAGATACAGGAATCTTATGCAAATTAAGGAGGATTCATGTGTGGTCACATAGTAAGGTGGTAATAGATTCAAAGAGCTGTTCCTGACTGTGTCTGGATTAAGCAATTCTGATGATGAACCTTAGTTAAAAACAGTTATCGAGATACAATCAGCTTCACACATTAAATATTCCAACCCCAAAAAGGAAACAAAACAGAATCAAAGCTTCTAATCAGTTTATGATCCAGAGATTTTGCCAGCCAAACTTATTGGAAGAAGTAATGTAAACAGAAAGATGCAAGCAAAGTCAGTTAAGTGGAATTTAAGCTGTCAAGCTACAGTGTAGAACTCCATTACCATATCTCCTCGCGTTTTTTTTAATAGTATTCTCTGAAAAGCACTAGATGTAATAAAGTCAATTTAAAATTTGTTCTACCAATCTTTTGCATCTGTAATTTTCCCATTAAATGTAAATGCCCATGAGGCATGCTATTTGCATTACATTGCATTTACAGTCTTTAAAACAAACTATAAATCCCCTCCTTGTTTCATGTGATTGATGCTGTGTGTATAAATACCACCATAAACCTCAAAGGGGGCTAACAGTGACAGTAAATTAAAGTTTTCAAGTCTGGCAGCATCTCAGCACTTCAGCCCTTGATCTTAAGCAGTGTTGTTAACCCCCGCCACATTGCCCTCCTGAACTCACCTTCCCCCCTACCCCCCCCACACCCCCCACCCCTTTTTTTTTTTTTCCTTTTTTCCCTGTTCTGTCCCTACTCTGATTTCCTTGGGAAACACCTTTCCATCCATCCAAACCGAACCAAGTCAGGAATATGCTGTTAATTAAAAAGAGGCTGCAGCTGTTTGCCAGACAGGACCAGGTCTTAACTTTGCTGCCTTGGCATATCTGAGTTTAGAACTCTCAGGCTATCTTGGCTTTGCAAACAAGGGTCAGCCACAGCTCTCTTGATTATCCAGCACCACGTCAATAATTAACTGGCTTTCAGGGTATTTTTTCTTTTGCTGGTTCCCCGCTCCCCCCCACCCCCTTCTTTTTTTCTGATTGTCTTTCTCTGAATTACTTTCAGGCCATATGCAGAAAAAATAAATTGAGAATTGAGAGAAACCTCCTTCAAGGCTGAGGAATGCATCATTGTGTCATTATTAATTTTTCCAGTTAATACGTAAACACACTTTATCAAATTTTGTTGTAAAATTGGCCTTGATTTGACCCTATCAAATCTTAACTTTAAGAGAGATCAGCTTCCTCTGTGGTATCTGCCACTGTTGTAGTAGAGACATGATTTATGCCAAAATTATTCAAAAGATGCTCTGTGGGCCAAACACAGCGTCAGCATTGGTGACAATGGGGTAATGCTTGCTTACCACCATGAAGGGTCTAGTTCTCTATTTTTCACATCAGAACCAAGCACCAACAGCTAGGCACTCTATCCTGTGGTAAGGAAAAAAAAATTTGGTGGTTTTTTTTTTGTTTTCTTACAAAGAAAAAAAAATTATGAGAGAACACTGATGTTACCAGGCAACATGCACTTAAACCTGTGGGGCATAGAATTGTTTTCAGATCAGGGAAATGTTGGTAATATTTTTAAAGATTATGGTCAAAGATGAAAAGGGAAGCAGGAAAAAAAAAAGTGAAATATGAATGGAGATAAGGCTAATTAATTATTTTAGCCTCCTAATCTCCACCAGAGATCTTCTGAGAATATGGGAGCAGGTAGAGTGTCCCAGGTGGATCCTACTTGGGATTTCCATAGATCTCAGTGGGAAGGATGGCTGTGCCAGCTTCTTTCTTATCACTTTTTCCTTCCACCCTTCCTGGTCAAGGGGTTCTTCTCCTGCCTGAGAATGAGATTTCTATGCTCCCTATGGCTTTGCAAGTTACTGTCTTCTGTAAGCTTCTCCCTGCTATAACCTTTAGAAGTCAGTGATGTCCAACATCCTATCAGACTTCTTTACGACATGGTGAGCATTACAATCAAAATACTTTTCCTGAAGAGTTTCTGACGGGTGCCAGGTTTTGGTTAAAATTAGGAATGTGCATGATCTTTCTTTCCTTAAAATGACTGGGATACATACGAATAGAAAGGGAATAGAAATAAACTGGAAGTTTTGTCGACAAATTTGAGTCCTGAAATAAAACAAGTGATGCCAAACTGGATTCCCTTAAAAACAAATTTCACAACTACAGAGGGTGTAAGTCATTAGCATTTTTTCCTGAGGACAAGTATGTTATGTGTGTCTTTGCTGAATATCGATAATTGTATTCAACAATCTGCATCAAGCTATGCAGAACGACAACTCAACAGGTGAATGCTGATGGCTGTTCAACTTCCTATAAAAAGGTTCCCTAGGGGTTTTATCTTGGAATGCAGTTACCCAGAAGTCTGACAGTAGCCAAAGGAAGCCACTGTATTTCATCTCTTTTGACAAAGAGGTTTAGAGGTGCCCTGATCATGTACAGCCAAGCCCAGGTTTATTCATACTTTTGACTGATATTGAGTAACATTTCCTGAACCTTGCCAAGTTTGGATTTTATAATAAGCCACCAAGACAAGCTTGGCAGCTGCAGCTTGGTCCCGAGTGTCACATCTTCTCATTATTGTCTTAGGACTGTTGTCCTGAGGCTGATGACTGTTTTGGGTTCTCCATGCTTTTGTTGTGAAGGAATTCCCATTAGCAGTCTCATCAGCTATGGGTACAAGGGACTCTGTACAAGTCTGTGTGTAACACCCTGGCAGGTAGCAATGGTTAGTAGCATGGACACAGAGAGGTGTCAGTCTGTGGGGCATTTTATATACAATCCTTAAAAATTATGCTGGTATGGAAGGACTTTTTTGACCAAATCTCCTTTTAAAAATGTTAAACTGCTGCTCACATAATAAAAACTGTTAAAAAACTCACTGTTTTCATTCTGAAGCATCCCCTTCTTAACCTTTTATAACTCATCCCTGTGCCCCCTGTGTCTGTTTTGCCCTTTAATGTTCCTTTGAATTCCTTGGACACTCTGTTCTTTCCAAGTTGTTACAGAAATTTGACTGCAGTCAGTGGCGTGACACTTTCAGCAGTGGTGTGGGGACATGCTCCCTAATCTTGTGAAGAAGTCGCTGAATGGCTCTTTTAAACATCCCTTGATTTCCTTATTAGAGGGAGTTCACTCAAAAGCAGAAGCTCAATGTGTGTCTTGCAGGTCAGAGAAATAACTCAGGACATTCCTTCTCCTAGAAATGAACCTCTTGAGAGCTAAGTTTACTGCAATCAGATTCAAATTTACAAAGCAAAATGAATAAACCCAATTTTGACAATACTAATATATATACACACATGCATCTATATATTTTAAATACACTTAAATTTCATTAGCAATGATTGTTTAGAGAAACATCATTACATTTCCTGGGCTTGGGAGCCTTCTCCAGGGTTGTGAACAATCAAAGATTTATTTGAGCTTTCTGCACACTGGGAAATGAAGACACAGAATCTCATTATCATGTCTATTAAAAGGCAGAATCTGGGGTACATCTAAGAAAAGATGTATTACTTTTTAAACTGCACTGCAAACTGTGAAGTACTACAGGGACTTGAACTATTTAAAAATACTCTGGGCTTATGAGTAAGAAAAAATAGGGTCTCTTTCCCAAACAGTATAAAAATATCACACCATTAAGTTCTGCTGTTATTACAGTCTTGGAAATATGATTGTATCTACTTTTCCTTGAAGCTGGTTGATCCCTGAGTTTGATGCTGGGGTCGAGGGACCATGGAGGGCTACCAGAGTGAGTTACTTAGGGGAGAATGCAGCAGGGGGTATGAACAATGACCAGTTAAATTCTAGTTAACCCCAATTATAAACCTTCACCTTTGTTAATTAGATTAATTCATCAGCAGGCACTATGCTTACAGTGTGTTGGAGGTGTGCGATCCAACATTTTCACCATTTATTAAAAGTTAAAATCTTTTATGTCATCAGTCTGTTGCACACAAATGGCCATGCAATATATTACTGTAAAGGTAAAATCAGGTTAAGTTTACCTATAAATTAGAAGGTAACATTTATTCTAAGGATCCTTCTTAGAAGTGAAAAATTTGCCTTGCAAGCACTTTCTGTAGTTATTAAAGATCTCCAAGTTATGAATCTGAGAGCTTAATTAAAAGCAACATAGACATGTCCAAGGAAGGAAAGAAAATGGCTCAACATCAGTATGGGCAATTTTCTTAGATTTTCAACATCTCATTCTTCCCTTGATCAGTGTCCAAAATATTGCGCGCATTGGTGCAATGTCTTAAAGCACGGATCTCTGGAGACTGGAGTCCAGTCAAGGTCTGCTTAAGGCCACAGGTGATGGGAAATGGGTTGCCTTCCAGAGCCGAAAGGTTGGTTATATCTTCTGGTGCCCCAGTGGTCACACTTCCATGTGGACTTCCCATCAGAGAAGCAAAGATTATTTTACTGCAGGTGTGGAAAGCAAAGGGCAACCTTGAACAGCACCTGTTTGGTCTGTGTTGGCTGATAAATCTTTTTCACAAATGTGAGCATGACTGACCATTTTTCACGCTAGCAAATACCATACAACTAGTTTGCATAAGCAGAAACGAGTTTTGCTCTCAGTCCCATATGTGCAATTAATTTACACTGATCCCACTAAATTCATTGGGGGTAATTGCGAATTCAAATTTGTGAGAGAGATACATTTTGTCTATGAAATATTTTCAAAAGAATGACTCAAAGTCATTTTCAAGTCTTCACGAGCTCTGTAATATCCCTGTGAAGCAGGTGAATGCTGTATATATAAAATATATTTATGTATCTCCAATTTACGGTTGTGCAAACTGAGGCCAGAGAGCTCAGCTCCTGAGAATGTCATAATTTCCTATTTGAGTGAAAGGTCTGTGGTGACAATATTGAAAGGGAGGTACAAGAAAAGTGTTTGCCAAAATTAGAATATTTTTTAACATTTAAAAATGTTTCTTGAGGAAGTGGCTACAAAGCAATATAAAAAACCAACATGAAGCATGAGAATGCTTTTTCACTCTCCATCAAGGTCCAGACACTTCCCTGTGCCTCCAAAGCAGGAACTTCTCTTAACCCTGGTTCTTGTCAGTTGTGTGGGTCAACGTTAGATGAAGGCTTGCATTTTGGAGGAAGATCCTTTTGTTGGCTAACCACCAAATGCAGAAATCTTTCTAAGGTTTTTTAAAGAAGTCACATTTTGGCTTTGGAAGAGGGTATTAAATGTACAATTTTTTGGGATCTGTCTCTGACGATATGTGTTTGCTTAAGAGATTACTGCAGTAGATTTCTGATACTTCTATACGTGTCAACATGCTACTTGGTTGGGAGATCTGGACTAAAGAGACCCTTAAAGGAGAGTGTATCATCTTCACAGCACCAAAGAGGCAGGGAGCAGCTGAACTGGAATAAGTGCAGGAAAAATATCTTCTTTAAAATGTTACTTAAGGTAAATAGGAAATGAGTTTAGTCTTAATTAAGAACCACGCGTTTGTAGCTGTTGCAATCATGCTGTATCAAACACCCCAAACACTGCCCCCTTCTTCATACACTAAGCAGTGATACTGTTGGGTTAGCCTCTCCTCGAAAACCAAAAAGAACTTATGAGGCAAGCAAACAAAAATTCCAGATTATGGAAATTGATTAAAGCACACAATGCTGCCTTTCTTAATGTTCAGACTTGACTAATTAGGGATTAGATTATTCAAGAGCAGCAGATCAATAGGATTGCTTTCTGCAGAAAAACCACAGTGAAATATAGTTACCTGTTGAAAAGTGAAAGAAATCATGCCCAAGTACAATGGACGGATCAAGGCACAATGCTGCACGTTGACAAAATAAATTATGAAAACAATAATCATGTTTATCCAATCTCTTTGTGCAAAACTGTTATTTTGATTCCAGTGCCAGCTGTCTGAAACTTTAATTTAAGTGCTTGCTTGAGGCAAGACATTTGGGATACTAGTTTAGAATGTTTTATAGCCTAAGCAATATGTTTTACTAACCTCAAATACTATGATGATGATTTTAATGGTAACTATAATACGTTCAAAAGGGTTCCAGGGTGATCTTTGATTTTGTCAGATTGCTTGCCTGCCTAATGTACCCCGATATTTTTCAGCTTCATTAGCTGCCAGCTCCCCAGGAGTGGTGAGAGACTTCTCTACAGGAGGTGAGAGCTTTCTGTTTTAAGGGGAGGCGCACCATGTAACACACTGCACTAACTTTATGCTAGTGTCAAACGCATGTGTGTATGTGTAATCTGTGTTAAAAAAAAAAAAAAAAAAAATCTCTCCACATTTCAGTATTACAAAAAAAGACTGATAAAAATAAATACTTCATAACTCACTAAACAATTAAGTTCAGTGGTTGCTGCCTCTTTGTACACTTAAGAAGAATACAATTTCTCATTATTTGTAGTTTGAGGCTCTTCAAAATCTGTGGTCCTTGCTACTCACTCCAAAAGGCAGCCGAATTGCATTGCAAGGGAGAATCTGGTGGAGCCTGATGGATAACCAGGCTTCAGTGATTTGTGCTGGAAGTGGTGGCTGTGAGATGTCACTGCTTTTGAAACTGTGGCTCCCTTATTGCCCCCACATAGCCCATAGACTTTGTGCCTCAGTTCCAACAACACAACAGGGCTACCAACACTTGTAGGGGACTGGAGCATACCTTTAATCACTGTGCTCATTGCTAGCACCAAGTGCACGCCGAAATTTTTGGTGTGAATAAAGGTTTTGAAGGATTCTTCTTATACTCAGTAAGTTTTCTGAACCCACTGAAGTAGATGATGGAAATATTTTCAGTAGTTTGGTCTGTTCTTTTTTAAAATGCAACACATTGGACAAAAGACATTGATGTATCTCTTTTAACTAAAGGGATTCCAAACAAGCATTATACAGATTTCTTCAGGCTAAAGGTACGATTCTGGTTTTTTCCTTTTTTTTTCTTTTCTTTTTTTCTAAGTTTACGTGTTTTGAATGAAACATAGAATTCTTTTCAATGTGTTTTTTGGCACTTTAACACGTAGTCTAACCCAGAAATTAATGGCTTATTGAAATAACAACTTTGAAAGACATTTTTTCAAGGAATGAGAAGGATTTCATTTGCTACTTGCTGGCAAACTCCTTCATGCTTTATCAAGGAAAAATGACTATTTGGACTTATGTATGTATTATATATAACTATACTACATAATATTTTGGGTTTTTTTTCCAACAGGTCACATAATTTCACTGATTCAAAGATAAAACTATTTAATTGAAAATAATCAGTCCTGTCTTTTTCATTTTTTATTTCAAAATTAGTATTCAGTTTGAAAAACTATACTCTTAAATCATTTTAAATACAAAGCAATTCTTGGGTAAGTATTAATAAAAGGAAAATTTGGGCCTAGATCTCTTGGGTCTAATGCATTAACTGCATGTGTAGCCTTCATGAAGCCATGAAGTCCTATACTAATCCTGTTTCCCCAGCCTACAGCCTTTGGGCCATTCGCAATGCTCTGGGATGATTTTTTGGCCCGTGACTTGCACTTCTTTTTTTTTTTTTCTAACGGCTCCTCACAACTCAGCTCAGAGCTATCTGCATTGTTCAATACAACCAGCAATCAGATCTCTGTTCCCAGCTAGCACCCTTTTCTCTGTTTAACTTCTGTTCTCAATTTTCTAAGTTTTTTATTTAGCGGTTCCTCTCTATTACTGGCTTTGAAACCAATTTTGTACTCTAAAGAATGTTTGTCTTCCTTGTCTTTTACGTATACAATATCTGGTGGGTTATTTACTCATTGCATATTTGTTTAGTGGTGGATAGCCTCTGAGGAAGAAATTAAAACACAAACTTTACAACACAGGTTATGTGACAGAATAATCCTAATCTGGCATTAGTTCATTTAACTTTTTTAATTGTTTTTTTCCTCCTTTCTGACTGTGAGCAATGAACCTGAAACATGCTTACACAGTTGGATGATTTCATTTAGTGAAATTTGGGAAAGTGTTTTTGTACTATTTTATTTAGTTATTTTTACTGTTGGTGACAAAAATTCAGAACTGAATAAGAGGTTATTTCATTCAATTTGTTTTCTCTCATGCAGACTGAATGGTTTGAAGTTATCCTGGACTCCAGTGAGTTTGACATCCGTCAGACAACTTGGGTCATTTTTATTCCATTAGTATGAGTTTCTATTGCAACAAGTCCTTTTCCTGCTCAAATTTATGTCAGAGATAATAATCCAGATCTTGTCAGTTTTCATTATGAATGGCCTGAACCAGTTCTATTAGTAAACATTTTATTTTCTTGTATATACAACAAATAAATAGTTAATTCTATTTCCATCTAGGGCTAGCAGATGCAATATGTTTCTGAATATTTACTTTAAATGTACGGACATGGCTTTTATAGTTGTAACTCCCAATTCATGATCTGTGGCAAAGAATTAATCTATGAAGTCACCAGAAATTCACTGCAGTCTAGATTTTTTCCACTTCTAAGACAAGCATGCTACCTGCCAAGAAAAGACAATAGAGATGTGTTTGCAACACATTTTCAGTATGCAGAGTGATATGCAAGTAGAAAGTATCAGTATCCTTTCCCAAAAAGCAATTTTGGTAAATTATATCAAATTCCAGTACTCAATAGATCACTCACAGTGAGTCCCATGTGCAAACATACAGTCTTGTGCACAAACATAGGACCTCTCAAATAGTTGACTATATTGACTGAGGTGCTGCAGTGTGTCCAGAGAAGGGCAACAGAGCTGGGGAAGGGTCTGGAGCACAAGTCTTGTGAGGAGTGGCTGAAGGGCATTGGATTTGTTCAGCCTGGGGAAAAGGACCCTCATGGGGGACCTTAGTGCTCTCTACAACTGCCTGCAAGTAAGTGGTAGCAAGGTGAGGAGCGGTCTCTATTCCCAAGTAACAAGCGACAGGACAAGAGGAAGCAGCCTCAAGTTGCACTAGGGGAGGTTTAGATTGGGTATTAGGAAAAAATTATTCACTGAAAGGGTTGTCAAGCACTGGGACAGGCTTCCCAGGGAAGTGGTTGAGTTACCATCACTTTCAAATACCCACGGAGGTATTTAAGAGATGTGTAGATGTGGCACTTTGGGGCATGGTTTATTGGTGGACTTGGCAGTGCTAGGTTAATGGTTGGACCTGATGATCTTAAAGGTCTTTTCCAACCCTAAATATTCTATGACTCTAAAGTTCTATTGACTTTGAAGCAGAACAAAGTAGTATGATGTAGCATAGAAAAGCTGTGCTTGAAAGGACATGACAAACGAGACAAAAAGATCTGGTTGGATGCAGTACACAGAGGCTTAGGCACAAATGCACCAGCTCAGAGCAGAAATACGTCCAGTTCCCAGTGTGCTGTCTCCTGCAGAAGCCAATGAGAGAGGATTCTTAGAACTATGGCCCATGCAGGTCTCAGAGATTATTCTTAGAGATGGCAAACGTTCTGGAAATGCAGAATTTCCAAATAGAATGAAACCATCAGCTTGATTCTAATCACCACTAGAGACAAAATAATTAATTTCTCTGTCTATATTCCACTTTGGACAGATTCCTTGTAATGTTTGCTTTGTTTTTATGTGTATCTGTAAGTATGAACTTTTCCTGTTATATAGAAAAAAGAAACAGAGAAGGCCCATCATAATGGAAAGTATGCAGTGAAAAGGAACTGGTAAGTTCTAGACAGAATGCTGCAAGTCTATGGCATTGATTGGACAGTCATATTTGGCTTTAAACTCATGACTCCCATTGGAAGCAGAAAAAAAGCCTGGAACACTGCATTTATTAGAAAATTTCCATTTGTGAACCTCTTGGTAAACACAAAAGGGAAGTGTTGTAATTTTAGAAGATACTTCTTATTGAAATTTGATTCAATACATATTAAATCTATGGGAGTCTATGACACAGCAGGAACTAATTGGGATTCTGCAATACGCAAGAAAAGGAATTCCATTGCATTTTTATCTATTTTTCTTTATGTGCTGAAGAGGATTTTGAACATTGAGTGCTGGTTGGGAAAGCCTTGCAGCACAGACATTATTAATAATACTGAAATCCACATACGGTATTTCCTATTGCATCTCAATTACTGGATTTAATTAGCATCCAGTAGTCAGGAAAAGAACAGCAGTAACATTTAACATAAAGTAAGGTGCAGATGTACCAGGAAATCCACACAGTCCGATTATGATATGAGTCACAAGACCACCCATGAGCACTGGAGTATTACATCCATCAGTATGGTACAGGTTACTCATTAGCCAATAAGATTCCTTTTCATCCTGCTCCTATAGATTCAATAACTTTACCTTTAATTTTTTTTTCACTGAACAATGAAAATGGATGAGTTGATAGTTGCAAAACCCATGTATCTTGATATGCATTTTATTCTTTTGCCTATGTATTTCTGCTGAAAATCCATAACAGATCATAAAGAACATTTCTTAAATAAAAACACATCTTAAAGGCACCCTGTGAGTGCAATTAGAAACATTTCCCATCATACAGCAAAGATAATGTTTCCTAAATGCTCTTAATTTCATACATCTGTTATGCTCCGTCATGAATTTTTTTTCTCCTCCCAAGACAATTTTTGAAGGTTTCTGCCAATGTAATTCAATTTAAAGCTTTTAATGTCAGCTCAATGGTCATGCCACTTTCTCCACATTTGTATTAGGCTTAGGGAAGGCAGAAATATGCTGAACACTTTTCATCAGTAGCCTATATTCATGACAAATAACCATTGCATTTTTCCCCATTATTTGCTCACCATATTTTGCAGTAATTGTTAATTTTTTTGTCTCAAATGTATACACAGACATACACACATGCATGTACATATATATGCAGGATCATTTTATGTGGCATTTTCTTAGCCCACAAGTCATTTGTATTGCTTTTAAAACTGCAGAGGGTATTCCTCATTCACTTGTTTTCAGCATATGTCTGTAACTATTTTTTCCTGATTAATGAACACTAACTATACATTGAATTTTGATACTAGTCCTGAAACTATGTACAAAGGATCTGACCTGTCATTTCTATTAATTTTCAAAAGCCTGCTGAACAATCCCCAAGTTCTGGAGCAAGTCAGATGGGCTAGGGTTATATTTGTGAGAAAACCATAATATCCTGGATACGACTATATTTTGTTCTGTTTCTAATACAACGTTACTGTGGAAATTGAGCTCATTCATTGTCTCTTAGCTGCTATATCTGAGTAGTAGCACTTTGACTCATTACCAGGAAAACACCCAAAAAGGGATTTTTACAGTTGTGTGGGAAGAGTGGAAGGATGTAAGGGGTATGCATACATGAGGAAAAAAAACCTGCATTATTTGTAAATATGTGTATATGTTACTATCACTCTGTTTTTAGTTTGAGAGAAATAGTGTGAAACTCAGGATTTCACTTGAAATGCAGATTACCTGTCCTGTGAGGTGACGTATTTAAAAAGACACTGCACTCTGATGGACTAGCTTCTGAGCATACATGAACTTGAAAAGTCCTAGGATATTCCATGCCTGGGGAGAAAAAGTTTGGCATGAAGAGGTTCAGGATTCCCTGTTGTTAAGAAGCCAGGCTTCCTTAAAGTGGTCGTTGGTGGCTACTGAGACAGGAGAACTCCAGGGCTGCACCGCTGGAAGCTCTTTGCAGCCTTTGCCCATTGAAATTGCACAGACATGAGGAACTTTGCTTTCTTCAGCCTCTGGTTGAGGATTGCCATCTAACTACGGTGAACCCTCACCATTATCCTCACTTATACCATCAGAACCAACCTGTTTCATTCACAATAACATGTTCTCCTACATCACATTGCTCTCTTGACCATGTTCAGAGTCTAGATTCACTATCAGTAATTCCTGTAACCATTTTTCAGCCATACTGTAACACAATGCCTCAGTTTCACTTGAGTTGCATTCAAAAGAGCTTCCCAAAATAGGTGGGGATGTTTCTTGCAAAGGCCAAGATTACACACGTCTTCCATTAGACCAGCTTTGCTAGAGATAGGACTATCACACTCTCATGAATGTAGGCTTATCCTCAAGGGCAGGTTCACAGACCTCTCAGCAACTACCTACCAGCCTCTAAGTTGGGTTTTTTTTTTTTTTTTCATTGATATTCTAAATGAGCTTGCAGCTTTCATTTTTCTGTGGTAACAAGGTACTGCACCAATGGAGGACTGAGTGAACGGAAGAACTGATTTATGGAGCCACAGTCTGCATCTCAACACTTGGTTTCATCCCCAGCTGGGATGCGGAGTCCTTGTTTCCTCAACAGAAGTTTGAAAAGTTACGGAAATATTTTGTTCATGCATTTTCAATTGAAACAATATTTTGACATTGTTGAAACAGAATTGCCCAGTTTGGCTTCATTAAGGTTGCCCCAACTGCTTCATTTTGTTGTAATACAATCCTGCACGGCAGTTTTCCCTGGTGGTAAATTACCTCCTAGGATGGGAGGCTTGAGGCTCCATTTGTCCCAAAGAACTAAGGAAAATGGCAGAAGTACATCTCCTGCAGTGTCCCTGGGTTGTGTGATGCCTGTAACAGGGGCGACATTGCTTGGTGGGAAGTCTATCCAGCATTAGTGCTCTAGCTTAATTCAAATGGCTAAATATTCTGAGCGGGCCAAGTCAGTTTGCAATGAGATACATAGAGCTTTACCTTTTCTGCTCCCCCCCCATCCCCATCAGTGTATCTTTCCATCCACACATGCCTCGATTTCAGTGAGATAAGAAAGTGGTTTTCCAAAAGGGAATTCCAACACAGGTTTTGCTATAAATTACTTCACCGTAACCCTTCCTGGTATGAGGAGGCTGAAACACATCAAGATCTGCTAGCAAAATAAACAGTGAATCTGTTTTCCCAAGGGAATTAATGGCCAGAGAAATAAAAACAAGGGGAGGTTTGACACTCTCAAACACTGGGAAAAAAAAGCTCAGAAACAGTTAATGCCATTACCAGAGCCTGGCCTTGCTTTGCCTCATGACTGCACACCAGCTCTAACATTGCTACCACTGATCAGGAAAGCAGATTTAAAATATCAGTCTAAGGCTTTTCTAGTTATCTTAAAATAATCGTTTAACTGCTTGAAATGAATACAGCCACAATGCAAACCTTCCAGGCTGTTCACTGCACACTAACAGACACAGACTAATGACCCTAGAGAGCAAGCCAGCTCTTCTGATGCAGCATCATCTGCTCTCAAAGACTAAAGTGACGTGTCCTCTGCTCTCCACGTGTTCCGTGGACCGGGAATGAAGCCACATCACTTCTAACACAATCCTGAAAATGACACCTGTTCGGCGCAGACACCACAGAGGGACTTTCAGAGCCAGTCCCTTGCAGCTATGCAATCAAAGATCAGTTTTCAATGAAATATTACTTACTTGAATCAATGTTGTCTTGATTCTTCGTGAAGGGTGCAGCAGGCATAAAATGTGATATTGATTTCTGAGATGTAGCCTGGTCCTCTCTTCATGGCCATTTCAAAAAATGCAAAGTATTTCTTTTCTTTCACACCACAGATCACGTCACCTTTACAAACTGGAGGTCAAGGCCCTTTTATGTTGCCTCATATTTATCTCCTGTCCTTTTTTTCCTGTCCTCCTCTCTTCATCTTGCAGTTTTTCTTTCTCCTCCTTGAGTTTTTATTGCCTCCTCGGCTCTACTCTTAGCTCCTGTTCTAATTTCTGCCTTTTCCCCTGCTCTCCTGAGTGCTTTTAGATTCTGATCTAATTTCTCATGTCTTCTCCCAGTGCTGCTCTCTCTCCTTCTATCTTTCTGACCCTCACCTGTTCTCCTTTCTGCATCTCTGACTCCAACTCCGCTGCTCCCCTTAACGAAGCTCCGGCTCTGGATTTGCCTCCTTGTCGTTTCCCACATTGCTCTTGGGCTGTTTTTAGCAGTCATTTCAATAAAGTTTTCCCTGCTGTACACACAAACACGATGTCCCAGCCTCTCATAATAATACATCTTTTTTCTAGGTTGCCTCCCATTTCCACGATTAGTGTGCATATCTTTTTAATGAAACTGTAAAAAAGACCAGGCACAAGGCTTCCTAAATCTGTAATCTGTTGCTGCCAGCCTCCCATGGCAGACAAGGGTTACTTTTTTTTCCTGAAGCCAATATGAATTTAAGTCTATCCCACTGGTTTGGTTTAATTAATTTAGGAGCTAGAGAAGGGTCCAGATCAGAAATCATAAAGCTGAAACTGTGTCTCTGTAGTCTACAGCATGTAATAGGGAAGAATGAATATATTTTCCAGTTATTTTTTGAAGCAGCAATTTTATATAGGAAAACTACATTTTCCTGAATACACACTGGCTAGGTCACCAAAATGAATATTTCAACCGTGAAAAGTGCCATGGAGGCTTGAGCAACAGTTTGGAGGGGCTATGCCTGAAACAGCCTCTAATGCCGGCACTTCCCTGATGCTCTGCATGGTCTCAGAGCAAGGCACATCATATCCTGAATATCCAAATGATGTTACTAAGCAGCTTGTCTGTTTTGCCAAGATTTGCAAACAATTCTTGCTTAGTTTGTGAGAGCTGAAAAGATCGCAGTGCATAATGACATGCCTACAAATATTCTGGCTGATGTGTTGACTGTCATCCCACACCCTTTGGGCTGACTGTATATATGGTAACAATCTGATACCATAATTGGATGAACCCAAAGCTTAGACTTAGGTCTAAACTACAAATACTTGTGGTTGCAAGCTTGGAATTCTCTTTCAATTACTTTGTGTTTTATTTACTTAGAACATACTCTGAAAATACTTACCAGTAAACTCATTAATTAAGGTCAACATAAAAAAGACTTGTATGCTCTGTCAATGTTTTTTTTTATTCAGATTAAAAAATAAGCAAACAAAAAAGAGCAACATCTGATACGCTATTTTAAATGTATATAGATATTTATTTACATACACGTCCCCTAAAAATAATGTTAACCGACTTTCATTGCATCCATGTTTAAGTTCAATGATCCTATTCATCTCCCTTTATGTGGCACCAGTTCCATCCAGCACAGTCCAAGGAGTTCTGATGTCTCCATTTTGTATTCTGACTCCCTCTTGGTTCTGGTAGCAGAAAGCAGTATTTTCTGTCAGCGTACAGAAAAAACCACCGTTAACCTTTGTGTTACTCAGACATGGTTAAGTCTGCGGGCATGAGTCTTCTGTGCTGAGAAAAAGTCCTTAGGCAGGCAGTAATCCAGGGTACCCCAGTTGGAGAATCCGATCCAAAGGCAATTAAAAGTGCCATCTAGGGTCCGATTACTTTCAGCTTGGCTCTGACCCAGGAACATGCCCTTCTTCTGAACGGGAAATCAAATTTTGGAAACAAATAAGAAAAGGATGACAAATGACTATAGCCTGTGCTAATTTCCATTTCATGCAAGTCCCATGGAAATCAATAGAGCAACTCGTAATCTCAATTAGCAAAACTTCAACTCTCACCTAGTTCGCCTGAAGTTATCTGGATGAGGAGCAACATGACCTGACAATTTGGTTTATTTTCTGTTTTACTAAGTCACAGCAGTATTTAGCCCAAATTAGTACATCCTGCAAGATGAAACATGAAACCACGGCACAAGACAGACACATTTCTCTTTCAAAGCTGTGTTTGGTAGAACTTAAGAACTTTGAACACTTTAAAGCTATTAAGTGGTCAGCTTTTGCATTAAATATGCCTCAGTACTGACTCTGATCTCACAGGAATGCAATAGTCTTTACCACAAATCCTGTGCTAAGGCTTTCTCTCTGCTGTTCCATGATGTGCATGTCCAGTACACAATTTCTTGCGATAGGCTAGGTAACAACTCGCCCAGCCCTATGTCACTAAACTGGAAGTTGTCTTCAGGAAGGTTTTCCTGAAAGCAATGTCACTTTTCAAAGAGTCTTCATTGGAAAATATTTTATTTCACTATAAATGCCTCGAAGGAAGAATTTAAATTCAGTAGAATCTAATATAACATGTCATTTTATATTCCAGCGTTCCACCAGGCAGAGGTAACGTAGTTCAGCAAAAGCACACGTTCCTTCCAACACACCGCTTAGCTGAAATGGTGTGTACATTTTATGTATTTTCTCTTTGGTTTTGTCTTTAAAAGATTTTTTCAATTTGCAAGCTTTAATTTTTCATAAATGTAACCAATTTTGCTTGGCAAATAGAAGGCTGAATGAAATTTGCTGCAAATGTATTCCTAACTGAATCAGAATCAATTGAACGGCTCAGGAAAATATTTTTGGAGCTTTTGCTGTTCGTACTAATTGATGGGATTAGTCATTAATATCAGCTTGATAATAATGTGTATCTTAGACACCTGGAATTATTTCTACACCTTGGTAGGTTACCTGAGAGATTTGAACCTAATACGTACCTGTAGACACCTTGAATTTAAGATAACATTGAAAATTAGTCCAGGTCTCAGATACAAGCATACCTGAGTCAGATGTTTCCTCTGTGTTTAGTCCAAACAAATCCCTGGGTCTGTACAAACCCAGACTAAGAGAAGTCTGGAGATAGGCCATACATAAATACTTTATAGAGAGTTGTGTACACTAATTAATAAATACAATTTTCTAAGAGCTTTCTGAACCTTGAATAAACACTGCTTAAACAAACGGATGCAAATTATTAATAGAAACTGTAATCTCCCTCTCTATCTATTATTCTTATTTGGCGCTAACTACTTTGATACCAGAAGATTAGAAGAACAAAACAGGTTAGCTTTGCCAAATAGGAAAATAAAACATTCCAAAGCATGAAAGAAATAATTTTAAGACTGAAGCCCTGTACAAATCAAAGAATAAAAAAATCCTGTGCTGCCCAAACCTTGTTGTTTAACTTCTAATGGCAAAATCTGTGCCTCCCACTAACTGTTAGATATTCTTGCATGACTACAGTGTTGTTTTATGTATGTGAACCAACCTTGCAATATAAGGTGACAAACAAAAAAGATGGAAAAATATATAAAATGGTAAAAAAAAAAAGGTCTGTTCGCCACCTCAGGCTTTAAAACTCTTCTTACACACTTCAGCATGAAGTCTATTAAAGCGGAATATAGTGGAAATACAATATACAGCAATGAATGTCTCCAAACCAGCAATTTAGCGCTAAAGCTGAGGGCAGTTCTTATGCACCGACTTTTAATACCGAGACGATTTGTGGTCTCACAAAGTTCCTGCCTTGGGCAAGAATTGTGCTGTGCTCTAATAGGTCTAGTTTGTTGACTGTCAGAATAATGGAGAAATTGGTAGCAGAGGGCCTGAGCGCTGTAAACAGTTGAGATAATTAGAAGGTCTGTCAGGAGGAGAATGAGGCTAAAGTAGTTTACGTTCTGTCACAGGGCGGAAAGTATTCATTCAGAAGGCTGCTGGATAATGCGGGATGTGTTGCCTTACATTCTAGCAAGCTTGTCTGGAGGTGGGGAAAGGACAGCTTCTCGGCAACTTAGTTGGCTTCCTCTACTGCCTTTCCCACTGCGGGCTTGTAAGAGTTTACATTTCTCATTAATAAAATAATACATCTTGCAAGCGAAATGCTGACTTGCTTTTCTGAAGCCAAGCCACTGGGTTAATAGGAAGCTCAGAGTCAGGCAGGACAGCATAAAGGGGCTGAGGACACTGCGAGGGCTGAAGGGAGCCGTTCGAGCAGAGCAGGCACTAAAAGAGCACTCTTCCCCCCAAAAAAAGCAGCTGAGTGTATGGTTATGTCACCACCTTACCAGAGGATGCTCTTGCATCGACGGAGCAGTGCTCCAGAAGTTGTTAACACAACAAGTCTGGTGCCTTAGCCAAGAAACTAGACAGCAGAAAGTCTGGCAACCTAGAAATTGCTGCGACTAAGCCATTTCTAGCCAACGACATGCCTAGGGATGAGGTAAGCCAAAGTTTTCAGGGCTGGTTTGTGGTTTTGGTTCTTAGTTTAGGGTTTGACTCTCAGCAAAATGAAAGCTAGCTGCTTTCTGCATAGAGTTCAGAAACGGAGTAGCCAAAAAGGTAATGGCTTGAAATTGGTGGTAATTCAGCAAAAGCAGAATTAGTGTGAGTGTTTGGGAATCAGTAGGGTATGAAGTTATGCTAAGGTTAAGATATGTTAATGCTTAATAACAAGCAAATATTAATAAGTTTTGAGTTATAGAGAAACAGGTGGGAGAGCTGGAACAGGCACGTGGCCAAGAGACCTTTGTCCTTCTTGCTCTGCCACTAGCAAGAGTCACACATTAACTTTACTTCCACATGGTGCTCCCTACCTCGCTCGCCAAAGTGCCTTGAGGATCTCTAGGTGTCAGATTATCTTCTAGTTGTTGTTTACGGATGCTGCCATTGCTTACACCTCACAGGGCTGCACTGTGGAAAACAGATTCTGGCATGCTGTTTTTATTTAATGTGGCTCTCTCTAAGGATTACCTACATCTTCCTGGATCTGCAAAAGAGAGAGGCTAGACGCTCAGGCTAGACCTGGATATTTTTAAAACTTGGATAGCACAAAGCCACCTCAGCAAGGAATATAAGGGACCTAATTTCACTCAAACATTTTAGTGACATCGTTCAGACAGCAATATTCAGCCCTTTTTCTCCTGCAACATCCACATCTCTTCTACCCTGCTGCATTTTAGCATTAAGGGGCAGAACAGCCCTTGACATCACTTTCTGCCCCAGCTTCCCACAGTCCGTCTGAACACCCGAATGGCTCTTTAATAATTCGGTTGTCTTTTTGACAGGACCAGAGGAGTCTTTTTTTTTTTTTTTTTTTTTTTTTTAAGCTCCTGCAGCACTGTGCAACAGCAGGCAGCAGACAGTGCATGATTGCACTGGGACTTAAGAGCAAACTCCAGCTCACTGTCAATGGCTGTGTGCCAGACGGCTCAGCCTGCAGAGAGCAAAACCTTTCAAAAGGCTGAGCGTTTAAAAGGGAGACTGTCAACATCCCTCTGAACGGTTAGTGGGGGGATTGCCACAGAAGAAGGGAGCAGATCTGAAAATTGAGGTGTATGGGGACAAGTGGCGTAAAAGGGCTAATTATCTTCCTATTCCCCTCGCGTACCTATTAAAGACCACCAAAAATAGCATCTACTTAAGGATGGGAATTTCTTTTTTCCGCCTGTTAAGTTAAATGGACGTCCTACCTGTCACTTGGCGAAGTGGAATCACTCATGGAAGATGGAGCTAGCCAGAAGTCACGTCCTGACAGCAAGAGGCAGGTCTGAACAACAAAGTTTGGATCAAGATCTGAACTCCTCTCGCATTCAAATATGCTTGGATCCAGGAGGTTGGCTGACACCCATCTCTGCTACATCTATTCTGTGATTATGTGTGAATGGCCCTATTGCTTCCCACTACACTCAGCGTAATCACTTCCATTTGCGCATCGTTCTGCAAGAAAATCTGCTGTTGTGATGGCCAATGTATGATGCTTTGCTGGATGAAGATTCACTCCAAGCCCTTACAAGACATCAGTTTTCACCTGCAAACATACTAGTTGAGCTTTATTGATGACAACTTCCATATTTACAATTCTCATTAAAGCAGCTTTAACTCCAGGTTTAAATGGGACATGCTTTCCCAAACCGGTATCAAAATGCTCTGTGCTAGACAGCCTGTGTGCATGTGCAGCGGGCCTGATTCTGACTCTTCCTTCCTACACATCTGTTTCATGCCTGTGCAATCCCATTGACTTCAGTGGAATTGTTTCTGATCAGAATTTGATGAATACCATATTTTCTTATGTATCACCCACAGATTATCTATAAAAACTGTGATTCGTCAGCAGTGTGGTTTATACACATATGTCAGTAATGCGGGGGGAAGTTTACTCTGGGGCCTCCTCTTTCCCAGTAGCCTCACTGCCTCTAATTCCCCTCCCATTTGCTTCCTTTGCCCCCATATCCCCCTGCTTCAGATTCCTTCCTACTCTGTGTTCTGCCCTGCCCTCTTCACCTCTGATTCTGTGTGGTTTGGATATACTTTCAAGTGCCAATGTTTTTTAAGGAATACCCAGTATCTGCAAAAATACCCAGCTGATTTTTTTTTCTTTTTATTTTTTTTTCCTGTTTGTCTTTGAAAAGTAGAAGGAAATGAAGTCGGTTGGGTCAGCCTGAAGGGAAATTTCAGTTTTCTGACTGAAATTATATTGGGGGATGGAGCAGTGGAGAAAAAAGAAAATTAAACCCCCTCAAACTTGCCAATACATAACATGTTTCATTTAGTTGACAGGTATTCTTTTTTTTTAAACTTTAAAAATGTAATTAAGTTTGGATAAATTTGTTTTAAAAGTGTCCTTCAGAAATAAGAAATGAAATATTTTTGTTCCAAGAACGTTAAACCAAAACATTCTGACTTTTTCTTTCCATGCCTTCCAATAAGTTATTCACATAGTTTAACACATATTCTGTGAATGTGTTTCTCAGAAAAAAAAAATGCCTTTAAAATCTACTCTTGATTAACATGAGGAAAGAGGTGAATCAGCCTGTGTATTTGAGGAATCATTTACTCACCCTTAAGGTAGGAAAAATGAACAGAGGGGAAGGCCAATAAAATCCATAATAATTTTTGGCACTTAAGCTCTTTTCTGGAAGTCATGTACACAGCTGTGATGAACTACAGATCATGTCGTGTATCTAACCCGAAGTCATACAGCAAATCACTGGCAGAACCAGGAGAACAGGAGTACGACGTTTGGTTCCTTGCAATGTGTATTAACCACTTAAATATGGTTGGTTTATATAAATATGTGCATACAGTCTATAACCAAAAGTATAATTTTCACTTCGTATTCTGATCTCTCAGATTTTTAGCGAAGACTGCATGTAGCAATCATGGTTGTATGTCCTCTGCTGAACTTCCACCAAAAAAGTGATCTCATTTCTTAAGAAAAGTACCCAAGAACTTTTGACCTCACATATACTTCAGCTACTGTCAGAAGAAAAATGCAATAAATAGTGCTATGCAAAGAAAACAAAATGATTATCCTACAACCTAATAAGCAATTACAAAGGGCAAATTACTTGTACCCTCTGTAATTTTTTGCCATTAGATAATTAACATCAAAAGTATTAATGATAATTTTAACAAATTACCATATAATTATAATGTGTTTCTTCATCTAGTCATACATATTGTACAAATCCTTCTAAGACTTGTCTATTAATTGAAAATACATTATTTATTGGCTTAGCTGAGTAACAACCCACACTGGTAACCAAACCTATTAAACAAATGCTGTGCTGATTGTAACCAGCTGTCAATCTATGGTCACCAGAGCAATTCTTAGTGAATGCAAGTGTCACTGACCAAACTCAAATTAAGGATCAAATGAAAAACTGTAAATAGTCACAATATTCACTGGGATTACAGACCTAGAAATGTCATATCTCTGACTCGTGTTAACTTCATCCAGAATGAAAGCTAAGAGTGGAACAAATGCACTCATGAGTTTACAGGGCCAGCACATGCTGGTGGCAATGTTGCTTCTTAGATTAATTAATTTCATAACATTTCCATAATATAGTTTTACTTAGTGTACTTTTCATAATCTAATTTTAGTTGAATTGCTTTGCACAATCTGCTCAAAATGTGTTTACGATTCAGAATTGTTAGAGTCCCGTTTTCATTTTGTGCTTAGCTGCCTTTGTAAAATCTGCCTAAATTGGTGAAATAAATTAGGGGAATGCTGCCAAAACCATTCTTTGTACTATCCTAACATTCAAACCAATTCACTCGGGCCACGTTTGCAGCACTACCCATGAATCCTCTCCTAGAGGTATGTGGACATGAGCGTGGCTGGAAGAATGGAGTTCAGGAGTATACCACAGATTTTTCTGTGGGAAGAGGATTTTGGATGGGGGGGCTGGAAATCTGATTCCAAATTACCCATTTCCAATTTGGGAACAGATATGGCCCATGTGACCTAAGCATCTTGTCAAGACAGCTTGAATTTGAAATTGTGAATATGCATGTGGATGAGCTACAGCCCCAAAAAGATTCACACAGTGATATGGCGTATCTATCTGAATAGATTGAAATTCACCCTAGGGCAAAAGGCCAGGAGAAAGCTCTCAAAAGTTGGCTCACACAAGATACAAGTCCCCCAGCTTTACTATAACCCCCTTGGACAGCATCAGGTGTACATACAACATATACATTTAAAAAAATTCATGATCCCCTTCTGACAATTCATGAAGGGGGAAATGATTTGGAATAAATTATTCATTACAGAACTACTCAACTTTGGCAACAAATCTGCAGGTTAAGGGAGAAGAGGAGCTGTTCTAGCTGCAATGGTGTGTTAGAGCTGTTTTCAAATCTGGATGCTTTAGCTCTGTGACCGGTTGATGATATCCTGCCATTTTCTTCATTTCTGTGCCTTTTGTGGGCTCCTGCAGGAATCTGCCTCTTGAGAACCCCTGCCCTTCACAGGACTCAGGATCCAGAGGGATGAAGCAGGGTTATTGCTCTTTTTTTAAAAAAATAAAATTGTGTTTCCTTTCCTAGAAAAGACTGTAGTTCTAGCTCAGGCTTCCTCACACCTTGGTAATCACTTGTACTAATGCAGTTTTCTGCCCAGGTCCATCATACCTGCAGTGCTACTCTTGTGGATGTAGGTAAAAGCAGAGACACACGAGCACCCAATGGCTTTTCAACAGCACCTCTGAAATAATAATTTTTTAAAAAGATTCAGGAGTGGCTATCTTGCTGGTTGGGTAAAAGACTTAACTCTCACCCATGCTTACAGTTAATAACACTGTAAGCATCCGAGGGATGGAGCTCAAGGCTGGATATATCAGCATGAAGTCTGAGGAGTGAAATCCTTGTCCCACTAAGACCTGTGGCCCAAGTTACACCTTCCAGGCAGGGTAAGATGGCACCCCAGATATCACTGGCCATTCTTTTTCATGGACATCGAACTTTTCTTTTTTTAATTAAAAAGAATGATTTTTTTTTCTGCTACTGCCATATTCAGCTGCCTGAACAGCTATGATGACACCTTACGAAGCTGCCATTACATTAGTGATATTAGTATTAATCACACGTTGCTTGATACTGTAATTGAATAGTTTTTACGCAGATGATATTAACTGATAAAATATGGCATCCTCATGAGAAAACATTACCTTGAAATATTAGCGTTATAATATGTTAATTTCTATGGAGGATACGCATACAGATATATGAGGAGATGTAAATTTCCCAGCACTTCTGCTGACAATTTCCATGTCAACATAATTCTCAGGAATTCATACTCACTATTTTGTGATGACTTATATGATGATGTATAACAACTTAAGGGGTTTTTAAAATGCAGTATTTTGACTAATGCAGTTTGGTAAATAGCATGCAGGACTGTTTCTTCCTTTCGATTCTGGGAAGGCTGACGCAAGCCCTTGGTATTACCAGGAAGTCACTGACCTGAATGTTGAATCCTGAAGCAGGTGCTCAGATGGCTCTGTACACATTGCAGCTGCATGTTAGTAGTGAGAGAGAAGGTTCTGGTGGGAGGCAGCAAACTCCATGTTTAAATATTACAAATTGAGGCTAATACAGGGGAAAAAAAGGAGAAAAAGGATAGGTGGTTAAAGGGAAGTTCGGCATGTCTTGCAAAGCTGTTGGAAACTCAGTTTTGCTTTGAAATTCATGACTGATAAAGCATAGTCCAGACAGTTCAACCCATCCGTAGAGTCTTTAATTCTGATCTATCTTATGTTTTCCTTATGCAGGAGGGGGTCCCCCCAAAAAGTTGAGTATGGTTGTGTACTTATTAGGTTACGCCAAAATGAAGTGTCAGGGCCCCCACTCACCCTGAACTCCCAGACAGAAAACACAAGGTCCACAGCACACTGCCTCACTTCTTGCTCTTATTGCTAGTGAATTGTTTACACCAACACAACTCTGCTGGCCTTGAAGGCTTCTGACTTGACACTGATGCTCTCCATGATTTCCTCAAGAAACAACCTGGGATAGAGGAGAGCCTGGGAGTACAGAGGGGCACCCTGAAGACGGAGAGATAACAGCAACTGGGGTTCTTGCATCCAGAAACAGGCGGCTAACCTGGCCTTCTCTCTCTCTTGGGCTAATCTGAATTAATTGGTGCTATTTGTGCCTTTGATACTCAAATGCAGAGCCTGGGGGTGGGAGTTCTCATGAAACAAGTGGCCACTTGGGAGAGCAGTCCCAGGTCCAATCATGTCATGGGCTCATTTGTCTCCCACAGTAATTCACCACTCACTTCAGTCACTTTAAATGTAAAACAGCTGCTGTTGCTTAGCCCTCTTTTAAGGTACCTAACCAGCAGCTTTAAACCAATCTTGAATGGGTCCCATCCCATAATAGTCTCCCACACAGTGGTCATTTGGAAACAATTAACCCTTGATTCAAGATCCTCTTAAAGAATCCTTTTCCAGGCTCTGCTCTCCTCTACAGCCAGTTGTATCAGTGCCTCGCCCTTTGCATGGGAACAGCTTTATCCTTTCGGTTGGCTGTGGCTTGTGCAGCAGTAACCACCTATATGGTGTTTGGGGAGGGGGGCATGTAACTGCCAGGGTTATTGTATGGATTTTGCAAAAACAACTTTCCCCCGCTGCTCCTCTCCAATTTGCACTGAAAAATATTGAATCTACCACATCAAACAGACTGATACTTTATTAAAAAAATAATCATCTGTTTTCTCTCTTCCCTTCTCCCCCTGCAGTACCTGGGGATCTTGTTCACTTTGCATGTGTTTGGCACTGCTACTACCTCTCACCTTGCTGTAGTGATATGATGAACTGGAGATTAATCTGTTTTAAGGAGAAGCATCTGGGTTTGAGCTAATAAAATATCAATTTGTAACCGGGAGGACAAGGCTCAGTGAGAGGTCTGCATGCTGAGGGTTTTGAGACCCAGTCTGACTTGGGAGTTCAGTGCCATTTGTGCGTTTTAGGCTGTGCTCTGAGCACTTCAAAACCTTCCTTCAGGTGGTGGTCTCAACTTTCTCCAAAAGCCCTGTGTTTTCAGACCAGCAGCCTTTACCATTGTCAGGGATATCTTTGAGCTCGGAATCCTGTGGGGTTGCTCCCCTCCCAGGCACCCCCCACCTTTCCCTTTTCTTAATGGCTCTGCAGCCAGATGTGGTGGCCCCTTGCTGGGATGTTAAACTGGCAACACCCTTGATCCAGGCAGACAGACACTCAATAGCCAACTTCTGGAAAACCTCCCCCCGCACTGGCCGGCTCTGACACAAACCAGCTGAAGACATCGCAATGCCAGAAAGTGTTACAGCTGGGCTGCCTGACAGATTGGCAGCACACACGCTGATTTGGGGACCGTATTTGGGGGCCTGCAAAGTACTCACTGTCCAGGCACCGAGCCACTAATCACAGTTTACATTAGGCAATCAGATACTTTTCCACTACTGAATGATCTGCTCTTTTTCCCCCCACCCTTTTTCACCTTACGGGACCCTGTGTGAATATATATACAATACCTCGGTGCTTCACATCTGCACCACGTTTTAAGCCATATCTAACGCACAGCTTCTAACGCCAGCTCAGGCAGCGACAAGGAGCCCAAATCACTGCCGCTGTTATTCCTTCTCCCCCTGCCCCCAGCCTTTTTGCCTGTTTCTGTGCTGAACCATTTGATTAATTTAACCTGGGGGTTATCTAGTTATGGAAAAATCCTATAGGACTTCATACAAAAAGAAAGGCTTTATGTCACTCTATAGGAGCCTGTCAGCCTCCAGAATCCTACGAGTGGTTTTAAATACAACTCCAGAGATCAGATCTTCAGTGAAAACAATAGATTTTAGAGTAATTTCTCTGGCATGCTGCTAGCTTAATCACTTTTGCATAGAAGTGTTTCATTAGGAATGAATCTATGTCAGCTCCATATGCCAAGTCTGATTTCTGCGTTGGCCCAGCCATGATGCTGTAGATATATGTTCATGTAAGATAAGTGTGCCATGGCTGGATGTCTAATGAATATGGCCTCATTTACAATAAGAAGGACTTAGACCTGGCTACGACCCAGAGTTTCTATTCCAAAGAAATGCTGACATTTCGGAAAAGCTGGGTCTCTGTCAGAATGAATAGCTGAATTTTTTATATTTTCCAAGCCAAAAAAGGTGCTCTGAAAAAATGTGTACTCTATTAAAACATTAAATAACAGTTAGATGCCAATTTAAGAAAAACATATAAACACAGAACATGAAAATTCATATTTCAATATAAACATTGATTTGAAATTAACAGAAATATTCTGATGTTGGTGAAATGAGATATCGTAACTTCTTCTCACCAATGTTTTTTGCCACAGCTGTTCTATTCCTATGAAAACATTTTTATTTTAATGAAACTGTATGGCTTCCACTGAACTGTTTTAAAAAAAAAAAAACCACCAAAACCAAATTGCAACATGTGAAGAGGGAGTTACCACAGTTGATATAATGAACTCCCAACCCTCCTGGATTTGCTTGCAGAGGGTCAGCTCCTGAAGTTCAAGCAAAGGAAGAAGGATGCTTTAATGCTTCAACAAACGTTAAGCTGTACTTTTTAGGGTTAATATCGCCCTCTTCACTTTTCCTTCCCAGTCATCGAAACCAAATATCACTTTGCCAATTATGGCTCTATTTCCCTACCTAGAAAGTGGGAATACTGCTGTTTACTTACCTTTCTTAAGGTCTCTGCTTAGGTAAAGCACTTGTAAGCACCAATTAACCTTATTACCCAATTCCTGTGTGTAAACACACTGCTGATGTGAAGAAATGGGCACCCATACTGTTGTGCACATACAAAAGGAAGGGGGTTATTTTGGGCCCCGATTGTGTTTTCGTGGTTCTGGGGTAGAGGTGAAACGTGCAAAACTGTTTATTTCCTTCCCTGCTGAATCTGGGATGTGACAACTAACAACCCTGATGACAAAATGTGAGCTTTGTGAGAGGAAAAGGACGTTGATTAGTTAAATACAGTCTATAACTCTGGCCAGGCAGTGCGTGCATGCACACACACTTGGAGTCTGAGTGAGAATGGAGTGGACTTGAGAAATGTATTACGCATTCAGGCAACTTCGATGTGCCACTAATAAAATTAAGTGTTGGAACATAAATGTTTTAATTTTAGTGCGAATGCTCCAAGCAATACCCCCTCCTGCACCCTTCTTTCCCACCCCCAGCCTAGATTAATCCATTTAGAGAAAAATTTACATTTTATTTCTCCAAACCCTATTAGCATTAATATAAAGGTCAGCACTGAAAAGGCAGCTTCAGAAGCTAATGTGCCAGTGTGCTGTGCTCTGTGACCAGATGAGGGCACGTGGGTCTCTCACCCACCGAGTCTGACAAGAATTTGTAATTTAAGAGGGCGGTCCTCCTCTCCAAACACCTCCATAGCTCATGGGGATGATCAGGCCAGCCTCTGGAAACCAAATGGGACTTCTTTTCTTGGTAACAGAAGGGGGAGAGGGGAAGAAATGACTGTGAAAATCCCTTAATGCCATGGAAAAGCTATTGACGATATTTAAGGGCTTTTGCAGAAAAAAAACCCATTTTGTTTTGAAATGGTTCGGCTCTAACAGTGTCTAGTTGTCTTTAATGGGCCTTGGGTGTCCCATATGGTAGATTTTATTAACAGGTTAGGTGGGGTGCAAACAAGAGTGGTGCTGGCTGGAAGATTCGGCACCTCTTAGCTCATTGTTGGCTTCTGATGGAGTCCAAAATATCTGTCAGGAGTATCCCTGCTGCTGAGTGATGATTGCAGAGCCCCAAAGAGAAAATGATTCTGGTTTCAGAAGTGCAAAATGTCTGTATGAGAACTGTATGAGCTTGATGTGGTTTGTGGTTTGGTTCCAACTGAGAACCCTGCCCTGGGAAAAAGCTTAATAACCCGGAGTAATCCCATTGAATGTACTGGGCCTTCTTATGTGTATAAAATTACTTACGTGCTAATTTTTCAGAGGATCAGAGCCAAGGATCTTGACCATGCATGCTGGACATCTAATTGATTCATGGCTTTGTGTCTAAATCATGTGAATTTCATCTCAAGTTTCAAACAGATGTTTGGTCTGAAATCCTAAGTCTTAAAAAGGAATGAAGTCAGCTTCATCTCCTGGATCAAGATCCTGTGAAATTCCTATTTTTGTATAATCACAGAGCAGACGCCGGGCTAAAACTGAGTGCTCCAAATTAACGTCATTCCTCCAGGCAGACTGCATCATGCATTACATTGATTTTTTCCCCCCTCATACATCGTGGGGTCTTCCTCCTACTGCTACTACTATTACCGCTAATCCAACACTAAAAAGCCAAAGATTTCTTTAAAAAACCCCTAAAAATAATAAATCTCAAGCCCCAAAGAAGCTCTCAAGCCACTCTAGGCTGAGCTGTCTAATTCAAGAATAAACTGATAGAGCAGGTGGACGTGCCAAATGTCATTAAGTTTGCCAGAGCCCAGCCCCGAGGAACACAAAGGTGAGAAGCATATTCCACAACAAATGAACCCTGACCAGGAGCTCCCTGCTACCAGTCCCCCTTGCTTTTAAATTAAACCAGTAAGCCTACTTGAGTGTCTAGCTTGTTTCATTTGACTCTGCTCCAGAGGAAACGTAGCCTCTCAATTAGGCTCTTAGAGTTTCACAAGTGAAACCAAGGTTTGGAGATGCCTGGAGCTCATGTGGAGAATTGAGGCAGGAAATCTGAGTTCCATTGCTGCCCCTGCTACCTGGCATAGCCAAATTGTTTTGCCCTGTGCCTCAGTTTCCTTCTCTTACAAATGTGCATGCCCCAAAAGCACTTTTAAAAACTCCAGGTGGAAATATGTGTAGTGTGCCTTGTGTTTGTACATTCTGCCAGTGTTTCTGTATCTTCTTGCGTTCTTAGGGTTGTATTAATGATCTTCATTTGACTCTCTTTTCAATGTGCTCAAACAGAAACCCTTAAATAGAGAATCAATATAAAATCCCAGATGTGTCTCCATAGGTGAGGACTGAAGGAATGCCGTAGATTTCATACCATCACATAGGCAGACATTTGGAAGATTAGGAACTGCTGAATGCATCGCTGGGGATCAGCACAAAGTTATTTGCAGTCGTTTCTGTAATCACGTTGCTCAGGGAGAAAATTCACAGTATGTCTTGCTGCTTGCCCGCCTCCCAAACATGCGCCCTGCCACCTGTGTGCAGTGCTGGGGTAGTGTTAATGCCCTGTGCCGTGCTAGAAGCCATATAAATTAATTGACTGGCTAAACACCTGCTCTGTGTTTGTTTGTTTTTTTCTTCTTTTTCTTGCTTACAGTTCTCTGTTTAACTGGGTGCATTTTCTTTCTTTCTCTTTCTTTCTTTCTTTCTTTTTTTTTTAATCCATTCAGGTCCTTTTGATAGGGCCATAGATAGTTTACCTTCATAGCAAATATAAAGCTGGACATTTGTGGACCCAATTAACATGACTTGGGATGGAAAAATCAGGGTCTTTAACCCACACATTCAAATTAATTAACATAGAGATCCCATTTTTGGGCTACAGAAGGGGACCTTTAGTAGTACACACTTAATCCCATCATCTCTGGGAAGGAATGGTTCTGCCCTTCCTTGTCTCACTTCCATGGACAGGTGTATGATTTCCTTTCTTCTTATTTTTGGAGGAGAAAAAAAATGACAGTCAATTTTCATTCTTATCTCCTTCCTACAGAAGCGACTTTTACCTGATCTCCCTCTGCATACAGGGCTGGATGAGCATTCCTGCTCTTCTGACTGTCCACTCTTTATAATTCTGAATCTCTCAGGAAATTTCAGCCAGACTTTAAAAGAGCAAATTATTAAATTCCTGCAAGTTTGGTAAAAACAGCTGGACAGAGATGAGAGGCTCTAGTAATGCACCCACTGAGGGAAAGACCATCATCTGTGGCCACTACTCATCTACCAGAAAATCCACATCACAGAACAACTGCCAATGCTCTACTGACAGGCAAAGCTTCAGTTGATATTTCCAGCTTCTTGGACACCAGAGATTCCAAGGACAGCCTTTGATGCCATGGGAAACCAAGTCCCCCTACTTCTGTCAGCTGCTGGCCTGTTTGTTACTTGGGAGGACAGTTTCACCAAGCAAGAAAAAACTGGGAAAGCTGACTCCAACCAGAGCACCTCATTTTCCCAACACATCGAGGGGCACAAGTCCATGGACTTCAATGGTCAGAGGCCTTACTGATTCATATCAACACTAGGAAGACAAACAGGTCTTATGAGAAGGCATGTCTTCTCACTGTACATTGTCATGTAGTGAAGATGGAAGGATTTTTTTATTTTAAGTCTTGTGTCCCAAAACTTCACCAATGTTTCTGTCAGAGCTGAAAGAGAAATTTCTATTAGTGATGGATAAATCTCAAGCATCAGGTAGGAGTGCGTGATTTGATTAGGAGACGGGACTTGTAATGCTGTGCCACCATGATCAGAACTTCCTTGATTTTTAAAATGTTTAAAATTTTGGGCAGGAAATCTCAAGAAATATGGATTTTTTTGGAAGATCCCAGTTAGTTGTTGTTTTTGTTTGGACAGACCACAGGAAAGCAGCTGTCTGGGGTATTTTGTTTCTTGTTCTAAGGCTAGTTGAGCCCAAGTCCCCAGTAGCAAGGTACCTGACGGTTTTATTGACTGCATCTGCACAGCATGGGCCAAGTCTTCTAATGATGTAGATCTGTTCAGCTCTACAGAAGTCAACGGAGCCACAATAAACGTGGAAACTCTGGGCTGTGAATGTGTCCCCTAACACTCGCTACAGCTCTCAAAGTCTGGGCTAGTTTCACTAAGTGCAAAACTAGGAGCAAGCTTTTCTTCAGGCACCCATTTATTAGCTAGTTGTTGAAATACTGTTTGGGAATTTGGAAGGGAGTTCTTAAAGTCAGAATGTGTAGAGGTGTCCTGAGAACTTCTTTCTGACAGAGGTTTGTGTTGCTCTTCACTGTAATTGAAGCACCTAGAAGTGACTTTACATCTAATTCAGATCAGATGGGGAGCAGGGAAGGAGCAGCCCTCAGCAGTTAATGCCAGACAAGGTGATTTTTGATTCACTAAACCCAAACATATATATTTTAGTTTAATAGTGACCTACCCTTTGTAAACATGTGTACAGGAGACTGTGGGTCCCCACAATGACATCTGAGCAGGGATAATGTGGCACTAGAGAAATAAAGAAAACCAGACACCCAGCAGTGAGGAAGACATCAAATTAAAACTTCTTACAGAAATCTCTCGCTTCCTATTTGCTACATCACTCGTTCTGTAAATGTCTTTGCTGTTGGTGCTACCACATATAATGTGATCAGTAGTATTATTCTCTAGCGTTCCCCCAATTGACTGGTTGAAGAAGATGCCGGGCAGGAGAGAAAGGGGGTGGGATGTGAGCGAGGGGGCTGGGAGGAGGAAACTGTACTTGATCCTTATGGAAGTCAGTTAAAATTAATTGGAAAAAGCTTTTAAAGACCTAAGATGAAGACCAAATGTATCTCAGACCTGCGGCCTCATCCCCGACACTGAATGCGAAGGTCATTGCAAAGCTGTAGATTTATGCGGAAGGCTTGGGTGATGGAAAATGAGACAAAAGCATTTGGATTTTATTATTCCATTTACTCTGACCCTGGGCCATAAAGGGTTTGGAGAGCCTGTTTTATGTATTCAGCTGGTTGCCACACTGACAAGCATTTGGAGCCACTTAAATAAACCACCCCAACCCACAGCTGCAACAACACCATATCAAATACAGGTTAGAGTTGAAATGTAGAGCCAGCAGCACAGCGTCTCCAGCAGGTGCATGCAGAGTGTTTTTTAACCCCCTTGGTTTTGGAATAGTTCCCTTATTTATCTATCGGCTTTGATTTAAAGACCATTTAATCACCGGTATAGATTCCAGGTTAAAGCGTGCACACATACGCACGCACTGACACATGCGCTAGCTGAGCAAGCCACTTTCTGCTGCTCCTCTCGTTTCCTGATCTTTCAAGGGACTAACACAGAGTTTGAAAACCTCTCAGTTTGGGCCAAAGTCAGGCAATTCTGTCCTGTCCGCTCCTTTCCCAGGCTGCTCTATACACTCTCAGATTCCTGGCAGGCACTACGGCTTTGGAGCAACAAGAGACAGGAAAGAGTACTGTTTTGAGAGGGGGGAGAGGGAGTAAAAATTTTGCTTAGAAAGAGAGGAAAATAAAGCATGTGTTTGGACTGATGACAACAAAACTAGGTATCCAGGCGTGCTGGGAAAAGGGAAAAGGCAGACAGTCAACCACACATCCACTTGCTCAGAAATCAGCCGGAAACTTAATACTGAATTTCCTAATGTGTCTTGCATGCTGTAAGTGTAATATGTTGACATTCTCCAGTGGGCTACAAGATGCGTTATGCCTACGTGAAGGTGGAGAGTTAAGCTTAAGTAATCCACGGACATTCAGATTTTCTAAAGAATTCCCTTTCACCCTGCCTTCCTCTCTTTTGTTCCGATCTTCCATTAATTTTGTGCAATTTCTCATACTCTTGCTTTCAAATGGCAATATCTCCAGTGTGGATGCAAGTTCTTGTGAAAACTGCTACATTTGCTCACACAAGCCAGGTTGCTCATTTATTAGATTTAAGGAAAGCAATTCACCTTTAAATAGGGATCACAACTATTCAGGGCAAAACATTTAATAGCCAAGAGAGTTTAAAAAAATGGCAAAAGAGTATGTCAAATACATTTGAGTAACAAAGCAATTCCAATCTCCTCTCAATAACCCACTAGCTGGAGAAAGAGGCTAATTTATGTGCTGTGAATTTTGCACTCAGCCTCTTCCTAGAGGCTATTCTTTCAGAAGAGAGTAGAAACACGTGATGGCTGAGATGAAATGTTGGAAAAGATTGCACTGCACCAGTCTGTATTTTTTAATCCTGGCCACATAAGCAGAAGACAATGGTTTGTAGGACTTTTAATTCCTAAAGTCAAATTTTCAATAGTTTATTTTCCTCCTTAGCACATTTTCATGGGCATCAAACTGGATTCTCCTAACCAGCACTTCTAGTTATGTAGTATTAAGAATATTACAACAAAAGCTAGAGTAGCCAGGACATCTTGCAGTCTTTTAATTTATTCTTATTTGTGTTATTCATATTTAATTTTGAGTGTCAGGCATTGCCTAATCTACATAATAATCTAGAATAAAATAGGAACTGATAATGTTTAACAAAATTCAAGGCCTCTTTTCAAATTAAGCATCTCTCATGAGAGTGAAAGGACAATAATATCAATTCTCGCTTTCATAAAAAAAAGAGAATGCAGTCAGCCCCATCTTTAGCCTTGAAGATAATGCTGCATGATAGACAGCTGTCCTTTGCAGTAGATGCAAGCCCAAACTAGAAATACCAGCCTGCTCTCCTGCATTTGGGGGGAACGACAGTCCGAAACTTGGCTTGGTTCAACCAACAGCGATATTTAAGGGCCTGAAAGCTGCCGTTTTTTTTAGAGTGTGGTTAAGAAAGACGAGGATGTTCTTCCATGGTTCTCAGATATCTGTATCACAGCTGTCCACACCCGAGGTGGTCGCCCTTCCATGAACAGAGATGGGCACTAGGTCTCATTCTGAAGTAGGCAGAGCAGGTGAATCGTGCACCAGAAATGCCCTTTCTCCCTGCTGACTGCAGCGCAGTCCAAGCATGAACAGATCAGACATAGACATCTACCTTATAGACATGTAAAAGTTACATGAGACAAATCCCAGGTGCAGTCACCTTTATCAGCTCTTTGCCATGGCAAAGGCCTGGTGTCGCTTTTCTCTCCTGCTCTCTGCCTAGAGCAGGCAACTATTTTGTCTCTTGATTTCTGAAATGCTCTCATTTAATTAATGTCACTGGGCTCATCTTAGAAATATGTGAGTGAAATATAATTGTGTAGGCTAGAAAGAGTTGAAGGAGATGAACTGAAGCTCTGTCCTGGCCTTAGACTTGGAGAAACTGAACCTGAGCCAAATGTTGTGCGGAGCTGTTATCCGTAACATAATCTGAATGAACTCTTGATCCAAACCATTCAGGGGAGCCCAAAACCCAGGGCTCAGCTTTTTATTCAGTAATTATTGATGTAGTCTTAATATTCAGTACTGGAGCAAGCTAATTTGCAGGCCTGATCTTCCTACATCTGGAAATGAATTAAAAACAACTCCTATTTACTTATACATGATAATTAATCTGACTGGATTAGGAGGACCTGATACCTTAAGTGCTTCACCAAGGAGATTCCTCTATGTTTTACAGACATTTAACATTAGAACCGGGTGGAAAATAGAGGGGTTTTTTTCCATGTTAAAATTTCCCAAATGTTTATTGCAAAATGATCTGACAAACCAAAATTTGTAATCTTGAACAAAAACCACTCCAAACTGAATCATTGTTGGATATGAGACTTTCACACTGAAATATTGAAAACTTTCTATTTAAAGCAAATAACGGCTGCACAAAAATGTGCAAATCCAGTCTTCAATCTGATACTGTTGTCTACATTTATATAATGCTAGGAATAGTTGGGACAACTTGCTAAGGCTAATAACCTATATAGTCAAACCTGTGATACCAGCTGCTAGAGAAAGAGAACTGGAAAAGCTTCCCTTTTTCTTTTGCTTAAACTTGAAATTTTCCATACGATGCTTACATGGTCCAAAGTAAAGAATGAAATGATAACCAAATCTGGATGGTTTCCAGCATCCAGAATCGGTTCCTTTCTGTCTAGCCTAATCCCCTTTCGGCTACACTGATAGGGAAAGTGCTGGTACGTAAGAAAACTGGCAATCCCATGCTGTGTGCCTTCAGCCAAATATTGCAGAGTTCAGCTGTGATGTACATAATGGTCACAGAAGCAGGTGGGAAACATGGGAAGAATGAGCCAAGTCCAAAAACTGCAATATTCTGTGTGGAAAACTGGGGTCATTTGGATCCTAGTCACTGCTGCTTGTCCACTGTTACATGAGACATAAAGCAAGCCAGCATAAGAACACAGTATCAGCCTGTTTAATACAAAAGAAAAAAAATAATATAATAACCACACGTATAATGATTCCTGCTGATCAGTAACTTTCACTGAAATTGGGACAGTTGCATTTTAATTGACTTTTTCCCCTACAGCATTGCATTGGGAAATCAACTCTGATATACTTGTAGCAAGGTGGAAGACAGTTGAACTCTTGTCAGATTTCTGTAGAGATCAGATGGTATTTATTTGCTGTGGTGCTCTCTTGGGCTAGATTCAAACTCAGGTTCTGCAGATTACAAGGAAAATCTTTGGAGCCTCAGATGGATTTTATGCTGACTAAATTTAGAAATATTAGCAATTAAACCTGAAGCTGGGTTCCTTTTTCTTGGCATTCCTACGAAATGTTGCATTAAGGAGAGAACAGGGTGAAAAGAAGAGCTGGTGGACTAAGGAGGAGGATAAAAGATTCATGAATATTTCTGCTAATAAAAAGTGCTGAGCTTGGCCTCTTTGATTCATGGGGTCATATTTTGCATTATTTTTGAGTATTCAGATGACCTCCAGGAATTTGTAAAGCTTTCATAAAAGTAGATAATTCCTTGATATTTTAGCCCAAAGTATTCTTTTAAAGAGCACCTATCACATTCAGACACAACTTAATTACAATTCTAGAGAAAATATTGTTTCTTCGGGTATTAAAAGCATAGGCCATATTAACAGGATATAATTTCTTTTCTTCTTTTCTAGGAGAAAGTTCAAGCATTTAATTTGTTTTGAGGTTGTTCACTATTTATTATCACCATTAGTTAATAAAATTGGTTGTTGGCATCTGAGGAGAAGGCAGAAGTGATACCATATGAGCTGCATAGGCAGCCACACTACTGACTTGACCAACAGCCACAGCAAAAACAGTTTTGAATGCCCCATCACCTGCATATTATTTCTGCCCAGTTTTCATTAATATTTCTGAAGAACAAAAATGTTAGTAGGAAATCAGAAGCTGTTTTCAAGCTTTTGTACAGTGAAAATGAAAAAGAAAAAAAATAATCATAAATATTACTGGAGAAAAAGAACACAGGGAGGAAGAAATCCTGGCCTGGTTGTCTGTCACGTAACTTTGTGAAATACTTTTGCTGTTTTCAGGTCCTCCAGCCAAATGCAGGCTCTGAACAAAACCCAGCCCTGTCAAGCAAACTGCTTCCTAGCTGCAAGCATGGCGACCATTCCTGCAAACAAAGAGAGAGAAAAATATGTAAATTTAAACAAATTCACAGTTCTTTTTCCTCAGAAAAAAAGCTTTCATGTTATTTGAAATAGCCAGACTGCTAGAGTAATGTTCTTACATATAAATGGAAATCCTTTTTGATATTTACACTACTGATTTCTGCACTTTCTTTAATCTCTGCTTTCAAATTAATAGACAATAACATCAGATTCCTTCCTTGGCTCACTCAGCACTTGTGCATATTTACCCAAGTGTCTAGAGTGGAGATTGTACACATATCTCTAATCCACCTGCCTATGTTAGTTAAAAGCCCAGATAAAATCAGCAGCACTTAAATCTTAACCTTTTAAGTCTGAAATGTTTTTAAAGTCTGGGCTCATGGCAACTTCACTGAAGAGGGGGGGAGAGGTGGAAGTTGAATATAAAACATTTCACAGCTTGAACTATTGTTTCTTTCCAATGGAAACTAAGCTTGGGAGTCCCGCAAGAGTGTTACTCTGAGAACATTAGTAATGCTGACCAGCTCATAAAGTTTGCAGCCGTGTTGAGTGCTCCGAGCCTCCAAGAGTCAACTTCATTTTCCGTCCCATCAATATACTGCTCCTGGAAACCCCAGCAAGCAAAAGAGAAACACCAGGAGTGTGAGCTGTGATATCTGGCGCTCTCCTTCCCCATCTTTGCCTTTTGTTTCAGTGTTTGGCTCTGGACCCTTTAGAGGCTACTGAGTGATTTAACACCTGGATGGCCCCGGGACAGCAAAGATACTCTTAACAGCATGTTGTGCTCCCTTCTTCCTTAAATAGTGTCAAGTCTCTTGTTGGCTTCCCTCAGGAGCTGGGCCTGAGTGAACAGATGCACCTATTCCTCAGAGAATGAATAGTTTGTTTATGTAGAAGAGATGAATGGGGCAGTAAGGCCGTCTAGGTCAGTTATTTAGCATGAAAAAAGCCATCAGGATCACCCTGCGGTATTGCCCAAGGAAGTTTGGAGCAGCTGAGTACAAAGGTGTACACACATCCTCCTCCTCCAGCGCTCCTTAGGGAGCACTTTAATTAGGAAGGAGGGCAAATTACTTGGGTTGCTGTGTGTGGAGGTATGGAGACAGGTGGTCCCAGCCGCGTCTCCCGGGAGGCAGCACTGCTGCCTGAGCAGAGCTGGGATGGCACTGCAATCTGTGGGTGTTCTCTGGGCACCTCTTCAATGTGTTACACTTCTCCCCATGTCACACAGCCATTACATCTGGGCTCAAGCACTAAGGATTTTTTTTTTTTTTTGAGTGTGTGTACTCGCAAGCTGACACCGGGGGAAAGGGCTAGCTGGGAACATGGATGGGGAAAGTATGTGTGCATCTTTCTTTTTGCCCGTCTCTTTTTCTCTCAATCTACCCTCAACAAGGGTGCCTATAGAATATAGCATAATGCTGCATTGTTTGGTTAGGGATTTAATTTCACTCCATCACAAGCTACCATCGGAGCCCCTGTCATTGCAATTTGTCACACTTTTTTGTGTGCTATATCTCACTGAAGTCACATCTCCTCTCAGCCCGTTGCATAATCTCCTAGTCTGGAACAAAGCTCTCCAACATAATGAAAGAGGTGAAATCAGGAAAGGGAAAGTCAATGGTTACCGTTATCACTATAGAACTCGCTCCCACTGGCTCTGCAGGTTCAGTCACACCACGCAAAGCAGAGTAAGAAGGACATGCTGTGTGTGTGTGTTTCTTTTTTTAAGCCCATTTATTGAACCTACAGGCAGCACCATTGGCTGCTGAGAGATGTAATCCTATTCCCTCCTGCAGACCACCAGCCATAAAGAGGCTGCGGGATGTCCCACTGGCCCACCAGGGAGTTGAGAGCCTCCAAAATAGATATCACAGGGAAAGGAGTGGAGAAATCAGTTTGCTTTAAAGGAGGGGATTGACTCACGTCTCAGGCTAAACCCACAATAACGCTGTGCTTAGGAAAAATACCCTAAACAGTCAGAAAGAAGATAGAATAGCGTGCTCTGGAAGGAAAAATGAACGTCTGCCAAAATAAGCAGGATTTTGTTTTTGATAGGAGGGTGGTCATGACTCCGTTACGAGTTGAAGGCTGAATTTCAAAATGTAAGCTGACTGCTTAAAGCTTATGTGGAGCGATGCGGTAGTTCGTAAGGCTGCCCATGTGCTCAGGGCTACACACCTTGCTGCACTGCTTCAGCAAGGACTTTGGTTTCTTCCCTGCATTGCTCCTGGGGCACTATAGTGATGTCTTCATGTTCTCACTCAATTAAAAAATTAGAAACCTGAATGAATTTGATGTTCACTTACCATGGCTTCACCGTAAATGGCATGTTGAAGCTGAAAAGGCGACGTATACTAGAGAAAGGGGCCCAGTGAAGTCCTCTGTGGACATTGCTATAGGAAGGGCATTGCTATACTGCGGAAGGGAAGGAAGCAGCCTGAGATAGATAGCTAATTCATAGGACAGTATTATTTTTGTTCTTCCTTTCTGTCATTGCCACTCTGCCTTCTCAAGAACTTGTATAAAATCTGGTCACTTTTCCTGGAGGCCTGATTTATACATCTGGGCTCCCAGACTTGAAATATCTAGGAAAACACTTTACCAGGCTGGAGTTCATGGACAAACCCCTCTGATTTGCAGTGCAGCTTAAGAGATCTGGCAACAGAATTATTTTGAAAATGTGTTTTGAGGGTTTCTTAAGAAATGTAAATAACATCCTTTATGAGGAATTTAAATTTCTCCAAAAGGGACAAAAGAAAAGAAAAATTTGAAACAAGAAATATTTGTGGCCTTGGGTGAGCGCCTATATTCTAATTGCTGCTAAAGGTTATTTTTTTCAATAGAAAAATTGCATTTCGGCTGAAACTTTGTCCCCAATTTTTGATCGCTTCTGAACACTGTCCTTTCACATTAAATAAAGAGAAAGTATAAAGTATTCACAAGACATGTATCAATTTGACATCAGTGTAACACTTTTTAAGTGGCTCATTCAGAAGTGAAGCCCATGACTAACAGGCAAATGGCAGCGAGATACAAGGAAAGATGGTTTTACAAAGGAGAGCAATAAGAAAGGAAAATGTTACACTGTTTCTACCGTGTGTTTTATAAGGAAGATCAGGGTAACAATGAGTCACTATGGAAAGGATTTATTGGGCTATGGAGCTAAAAGTCTGTAAAGATTAAAATTCTAATGGAGTTTGGACGGGGAATTGTTTCGGAGTTTAGTTTTATCCAGCGCACTGTCCAAGTTATTAATCCCCTTGTGTTTTCTAAGCTGGGTAACTCGTCGATATGCTCCCTGGGCCAATTTCAGGCATGCCGGCCCACAGACTGGTGTAATATTTCTTCAGGCGAATCACTGGGTGGTCTTGTCTTGTCTTGCGAGGAGTGAGAAGCAGATAGCAGGAGACTTTCAAGATTGCTGTTGCAGGCATCAGTCTTTGAGTGGAAAATAATCCACCTGGAAGGACAGTGCCTTTGCAAAGAGGGGCGGCTGGCGCTCCGATTGGGAGATAAGTTACACGCTGAAATGTTTGTGGCGAAGGTGCAATTTGTCAGTGAGAGGCAGGGCTGGCGGTTCAGGCTCTCTGGTGTCTGTTAGCATCTGCCACTCGCATCCACTTGCAGCTTCTTGGGAACCGCTGAGCACTGGAAAGCAGCACACTTCACTGCCGCGTGAGAGCAGGTGACTGGCATCAACCTTCAGTTAACCCTCGTGACAAACCCCAGAGACGTGTTGACTAGCTGCAGAAAGTGTCTAGTGTCCAGCTTTCCTCGGCGATGGCCGTATGATCTCTTGCAGCTTAGGACACAAAGGGTGCCAAACTGGGATGATCCCAAGTGAAAACGAGTAGGCAGGGTAAGCACGTCGTGACCGTCTCATCTCCAGAGCTGCTATCAACCACTTTTTCCTCACACTGTGGATGCTGAGATGCTCTTGGAGGAAGAAGATATGGTTTGAAAGAAGAGCAAAGAGTTTAGTTTGGGCAGTTTTTCCCTACAGGCAGCTGCTGCCTCCTGTGCACACTGTCTGAGAGGGCGAGAAGCCTGTGGGCAGCAGGGAGGAGCACTGACCCAGCATTTCGCATGTGGCTGTGCAGAAGCCAGCAGGGCCTCTTCGTGCTAATCCCATGGTGTCTCTGAACTGCTGAGGAGGCTGATCTCGGGTCTTGCCCCTAAAGACAAGTGCTCCAGGTCAGATTCACTGTAGCTGGAAGTTTTTGCAAGTATGTTCCCCCCTGGTGCTTTGTAAACCAGGAGAGAATATCATGTTTCATGAGAAGAGCATGATATTATCACCAGGCATTAGATTTAACAGAGAGGAATTCGGTGAATTTGTCACTCCCCTGCATAGTTCCTCTGTTTTTGCTTTGTTATAGCAGTTTACATAGGGTAAGGAGATAGGACAGAACGAAAATCCTTTTTTTGTTGTTGAAAACTTTTTTTACAAGGAAAGGGGTCAAGACGTTCATAGCTTGCACCTGATTTGGATAAAGCAGCCCACTGTCTGATTTTATCCAAATTACCCATACTTCTGTTAGGACAATGAGTCATGAGATTTATAACACTTCTATTTCTCATCCCAGCTGGAACTACCGCTAGAACATTTTTGTGTGCTGGTCTGGCATCCTCAGCTCTGATCCCATCTGGAGCCACTGAGTTAAATGTACCTGAGTGGGAAAAGCTTAGCTGAACTTTTCAAAACACTGAACCACAGCTTCAGAGACTGAGACCTAAGGGCTCATGTCATCAGGCCTAGCCTTGAAGAACAATTTTGTATTTTTTCCCATAAAAAGGCACCAGAGGAGACATGTCAGCTGCCTTAAAACTCAAAGGCCAGAGAAAACTTCATTTTTATGAGAATGAGCATGTGCCAAAATACCTTGATCACCTATCCTTGTTTTTGGTGTAACTTGCACAAAAAAAAGGATGGATCTTCAGCAAAAAAAAAGGTTGCTTTTTTTACTCTTGTTATACATGTAAGCTCACTCTGCTGCTATAATTAGGCACTCTGACAAGCATAGTATTACTAGCTATAGCCCTTCAAAAGCTGCTTGTAAATTGGGATAGTGTAAGTTGTTCTACCATGCACACATCCGATAATTTCAACCTCTGTTAAAACCTGTTACAAGGAAGAATTCTCCATTAGCTTGGGCCAAAACAGTAATGGCTAGTACTAAGTAAACAGAAATAATGGAAGAAAATCTGGGCCTTTACTACAGAATGATCCCCAAAACAATTTGAAAAATCTTGTCAAAGAGAAAGGTTGAGGCCTGATTAATAAACATCTGGTAATGGATGTTGCATAGCTTTGAAAACAACTTGCTGCTTCTGCATAACAGCATCACTCTGCCTTCATCTGGATGCACAAGTGAAAATGGTTTGAACTGAGCTTTGTTTAAGAGATACACTTCATAAAACGAAGGGGTGTAAAAAACTTCACTGCCACTCAGCAGATCTTCACAATGCCATAATCTGTTTCTATTTCTAAATGTTTTATGTAGTGATAATGATGAGGATTTGCTTGAGGTTTTGCTCGGGAGCTTGGTTGGGTCCTAATGGCACTAAATTCCTATCACAGGATTTTAGGACATGGATTCCTGCTCTGCAAAAAGCAGCTGATATGACCTACGCAAATCACTTCTCATCAGGTTTTCAGTAGTTCTTCAGCAAGTTCTTGTAAGTGCTTAAGCAGGTTAAGTGCCCAAATCCTATTAATTTAGTTTTGAAAAGCTGGCCTTTAGTCTCTCTAGCACATAATTTCATAGGTATTTATGATCCCAACTACCTCTGAGGATTTCCCCCTCTGTGCCCTCAGGAAAAGATGGATAATAGCACTACCTTATCTACCAGGGATGTTGGGAGAATATGTACATTAAAGATGACACAGAAGTCATTTAGGCTGGTTGATCTCACAGGTGTATTTACATGGCCTGATTCTCTTCCCATGAACTCGTTTGAAAAATGGAAATGCAGTGGTAATAAAACTGGTGTCACCAGAGAATGAATCTTATAATGTGATATGCAGTTCAGAGGCTGAATGGGTGCAGAACCTGAGTGGCCTTCTTATCAGAGAGGGCTTGTTTCTGCTAGACCACTGTTGAGGTACGTATAGGATGGAAGCCCTTCTTGCTACTCTCTTGCCATGACTGTGGGGACAAAGTGAAGCCTGGGCTTTGCAGAAGCACTTTGAGTTCTAAAGCCGCTGCCTAAACCAGCTGAAATATCAGAATTAATCTGGTATTCATCTTACCTACCCCTTTATTTTTGAGGCAAGATGGTCACAAACACTTTGGTTCTGAAAGATGGGAATTTACACTCCAGCAAGTAGCTGAACATCAGTGACATTCAGCCTGTATGGAAGCATATATTTTATAGGAAACCACATTGGATATGCTTGAGAAATCTTTCTAGGACAGCCATTGCCCTGAGACTTATGCATCTGCATAAAGTCTGCTACATTAGAAACTGAACAGAATGGCCTGTCTCTCCCACGGTCTTAAGTTAACACTTTTCCTTTTGTCTGGGGCACCCTTTTCTAAACTTGAAATCCAATTGGCCAACAATTAAAGCCAATTAGCACGTGAGGAAAATAAACCACAGACCCCACTTCTATGTATTTCACGGGCTGTTAGAAAGCCTAGTTAGCTCAAGGCATTAGCATAGTTCAGTATCGGTCGAGGCACACAGCAGAGACTAGTTGGCTTAAAGTATTAGACGACTGCGATAGCGTCCTGGCTGAGCGGCAGTGTTATTCTGGGCTCACAGCTGCCAAACATTCTTGACAGGAGATGAGGCAGATGTCCAAGGACAATCAAAGAGAGAAGAAAGTTTAAGCCAACGTTTGCCTATCTCATATTCTCTACTTGATCCTCTCCTCAAAGACAAGGCACAGCTGTTGCACTTCAAGGTCTATCTGGCTGAACCCAGCGGCTCCTCCCTTTCTCCCTCCTGGCCTGCCTGAGCTTTCTGTGTGTTGGACTTTGGCAACCTACCAGACCTCATTAACTCCTAACAGGACAATTCATGACATTAAATGGGCCTTATTTAATCTTTTTGTATGTGTGCGAGTATCTGAGAACAATTCTGCTGCATACTAATTGCATGAAAATGTGGTGGATTATAGTTACGTGAATATTGCCCACCAGTCTACAAGGGATCACCCTGGGCCACAAGAACAAGCACTGTAACATTAACAAGGTGATTTGTTATAGCTGCGATGGCAAAGGTGATACAAAAACAGCAGACAAAGGTGTTTCACAGACAAAGGCATCAAGAGGCTCGGTCATTTTGCTCTCACTGATGAATAAAAATACAAGAACCATTGTGATAATGAACACAGTGAATGATGACAGGTGTGTTAGTAAGAACAGAAGTGTTGTTTCTATAGCTCCCAGCCCATCACAACAATTTATCCCGCTCAGAGCCTGCTCTCTGCAACCCTCTTTCCTCGTGGAGATTTTGATTTGGGAAGGGAGTGAGCTGTTGGCTAGATTTTGTCATGCTCAGGTCAATTCCTGTTGCTTTTTTTTTTTTTTTTTCATGAGTGCCCCCACAGCAGCTCCTGTCATACATGATATGGGACATACACCTACCACGTGGCTGTATGGGGATGCCTCCAGTTCAGTTCCATAATAGCCATGTGATAAAGAAAGGGCCAGTGTGAATAGCCTTCAAATGCCTCTTTAAGGGAATGTATAGAATTTCAGGACCTCCAAATTGGATGTCACCAGCCTACAGGAATAGGCTAGGACACGGAAAACTTGGGCTCTGCCACCAGTTTACTCTGTAGCCTTCAGCAAATCATTTACTTTCTTCACGGTTTATTCTGAACCACTACATGGGAATAATAACATCTAGCCACATTTCAAAAGACTGTCAGAGGAAAGGAATTGGCTAACTTCAAAGTAGTACTATTATTAACTGCATACAGAGCTGTGGAAAAGATGTAGCTGGCCAGTTTAATTCAAGTAGCCAGCTGATGTTCCCGGTCCAAAAATGTGGAGAGTTTGTTTTAGATTTTCCAAATGTTAGATTAAACAATGCAAGTTTCTCAAAGAAAGATGTCTTCATGTTCTA